>NC_048219.1:32652750-32668813 GCF_002007445.2 Ailuropoda melanoleuca | reverse complement strand
AGCTTGCCTTCTGTTCCCTCATCAGCAAAAGCCCATGTAATCTTTAATTTTCTTTTACTTTATTACTGTCTGCTTTTTAAAAAGCAAACTTGAGCCTCAAAAAATAGAGCATCCTCAGTTTTTGTTTTTATGTCTTTTTTTTAATAACTGTGGACATGGACTTTATCAGGATTTAGAGACTCCTAGCCTCACGTGATTTAACTAATCTTGTGGTTTGGTGGAAAGAACACAGATATCCTTGGGAGTCTCATAGACTGAGTTTGGATGCAGTTCAACCACTCAGTTTTGTAATCTTGAGTACATTATTTAACTTCTCTGAGGCTCAGTTCATTCAAAGGTAAATAGGGAAAAATAATAAGCTCACAGAGTTATTAGGGGTGTGCTTGTCAGAGTTTTTAGGCAACAGAACTCATGTTGGGTGGTTTAATAAATGGAATGTAATATGAACTGGTCACAAAGGGCTAGAAGGACCAACACAGCAACCTGGAGATGGTGAGGCAATCCCAGGATTCGAAAGGGTAGGAAACCACTAGACTGGAGGCAGTATAACCAGAACCCAGGAGATGGAGCCCATTGGGAACTGGAACCTTGCAGGCCGTCCATTCCTAGGGATGGTCAGTCAGGACCTGGAGTGACTGGGGCAGCTGCCTCGTGGGAATTCCGGTCCTGATTTGAAGGGCTGACTGTTGGGAACTGGAGCCTGGAGGAAATGCAGCTATTGCTGGAGACTGCCCAAAGTGAAGGACTGAGGTGAGAAATGCTCTGACTTCTCTTTTCCCCCCTCCCTCTAATCTCCCTCCATTGCCTCAAATTGGCTAGACCTTGCCTTTTGGCAAGGGAGCCTTGGATATGCAGTTGGCAGGGGTTAGCCTCCCTGGATCTGTGAGCAAACAGGAGTTAAATAACGTCCTGCATATAAAACACCTGGCATTGTGCATTGAGTATGGTTCCCCTCCCCCCTGTGATGCAATTACTGTGCTCCAGGACACCTGATTAAACCTCAGAGGATTATCCTTACCAGCTGGCTCAGAAATTTTTTGGTCTGGGTGTGGTAACTTCCAGCCCCCAACCAAGGTCACCGAGACTGGGGCTGGCTTCTTAGCGCACTCAACTCGTAGTGGTGATGATGATGACGATCAGCTCCTATGCTTTAAAAAGTGCCTTTCTATCACATGTTTAATTTTCAAAACAACCCAGTGAATCATCTGTTGAAATAGACAATGAAATTGAGGCACAGAGAAGTTGGGCAAGTTGCCCAAAGTCAAACAGTTAATAGGTGGCAGACTCAAGTGTGAATTGCTATCTGACTCCAAAGTTGGTCCTTTTCACCTGAAGATTGTTGTCTGTTCTAACAGTGTGCCCACTGAATTCTTGTAATACAAGTTTTCGCATGATATTTCATCCTTCCTTCCAACAGGCAGTCCTATTATTTTTTTCTCATTTCTACATGAAAATGCTGAGGTCTGGTGAGGTTAAGTGACTGTCCATTGTCACATAACTCCTTAGGAAGAGATTCTAGGAAGGGAATGAAACTTTTTTGTAAACCAGTGAGCTTCTCATTATTGGAGCTAATCAAGCTAGTGATCATGTGCCTGGAAATGGTAGCGTGGATGCCTGTGTGCGGTTGATGATCAGAATGAATCATTGCATTTCAGAGGGCTCTCTCCGGAGCCACAAGTTTCTGAAGAAGGTTATCTGTTCAGAGATGTTCATTTTCATCTATATCCTGTATTGAGCTGCTATGCTGCTATGTAAGATGTTATTTGCAAAAAAAAAAAAAAAGCATTCCAATGCTTTAAAACAAAAGCACGTTGAGTCTACTGAGGAATGACCTTCAAAGTCCTTTCTTCAGCTCTGATTCTACAACGCCATGAATTAACAAACACCAATACACATTGTTGTTGGAACTGCAATATGGGGGCCCTATGTAGAGGGCAGGATCCTCTAATAAAAGCTGAATAAACAGCCATTGCAAGTTCAGTGGGTGATGGCACAGGAGCCTTCATTTCCGCTTCTAGCCAAGAAAATTTTGATCAGGCCGCAGGCCGTCTGCCCATTCATCTGCAGCAGGAAATGGAGTTAGCGTCTGTATGGGCCGGACTCCCCTATTTATCATCCAGTTAGGCCTAATCAAAATGTTTTCCATTTCACCTGGCAAGTGCAAAGGGCTCAGAGGAGGGTCTGAGTGATGGCGGTGGGGTCCCATCGCTTTCTCATCACTGGAGTGCAGTTGTTAAAATTCCCATTTCTCCTCGGTGTCTCAAGCAGAGCCGAGACAGGCAATCTCTCCTGTCCCCACCCCATCAGCTCCCTAGAAGCCGTTCTTGACGGCAGCAAAAATCTATGGAATTGACCTGGAAGGGGGAGGGAGGAAGGGCAGATTGTGACCCCAAGGAAAGCTGAGGTCAGAGGTGAAGCTCAGAACTGATAGATGAAATGAACCTTGAGCAGGGGCCTCCTTGGATAATGAGGGGCTGCAACCTCCTGGGATGGGGGAAGGACAGGGTGGGGAGGCCAGAGGTCCTCTTAAGCATGGGGAGAGCTTGGGAAGAGGATTGGAGTGTCTCTTGTCCCTTGGGTGAAGAGGAGGTGGGGAAAGGGGCCTCCGATTAGAATGAAAATGTGACAGTCATGCAAAGCCTCCAGTTGGATTTATGCATCCTTTGCCAGGATGCTGGGAGGAGGGTACTTGACAGCCCCCATTAGAGGAGGAGAAATGGAGGAAATTAAGCATTGTTCTGTTAGGGGAACCCCCGAGACTAGGGGATGGAGGAGCCCCTGCTGAATTCATTACTGAAGGAGTACTGTTTTCATGAGGAAAACAAATAATACAGAAATTCCCACACTTTGATGCAGCAAATTCTGACTTGGACTGCACTGGGCTGAAATATCCCTGTGTGCCTCTCAGTACCCAAAAGCAGACATAATTCTTTTCCCATGCAGGTTGTTATAGGTGGCATGGGGGTGGTGGGAAAAACAGGAACCTGCAGTTGAGTTTGGTTGAGCTGGGAGATGGGTTTTTTTTCAAGTACTGGTGAAATAAAATGACTGAGATAGGGTAGGCTATGTGGTCCTTGTTTCAGGGTGACGGGGAGCAATGAATGTCTTTTGAGCAGGGGGATGACAAGACAACATCAGGCTTTTGAGGATGTTCTGACAGACCAGTGGGAGGTGGGCTGAAGGAGCTCAAGGGGGCTTATTTTTCCACTGTCCACTTCATTGATGATCAAATGCAACTATTGATTATTAGGCTGGGAGGCCACAAGAAACCAGTCATGGCAGTAACATAAGGAAAAGGTTGAGAGACCTTGCTCAACTAGGGAAGGAGAGTGAAAGCATGGTAGAGAATTATAATATTTTGAATATTTATTAAGAGCCTACCTTATGGGGCGCCTGGGTGGCACAGCGGTTGAGCATCTGCCTTCGGCTCAGGGCGTGATCCCGGCGTTATGGGATCGAGCCCCACATCAGGCTCCTCCGCTATGAGCCTGCTTTCTTCCTCTCCCACTCCCCCTACTTGTGTTCCCTCTCTCGCTGGCTGTCTCTATCTCTGTCATATAAATAAATAAAATCTTTAAAAAAAAAAAAAAAGAGCCTACCTTATGCCCAACACTATATGTGTATCACCTAATTCGACACTTGCAACCATCCTGCAAGATAGGCATTAATATTCCCAGTTACAGATGAGAAAGCAGGCTCACTGGTGTTAACTAACCTCTCAACACAACTTTAACCAACGCAGTTTCATCTACGAAGAGAATAAAACATCTTTCTCTTGAGTCCACTCACCTTAGCCTGCCATTATTTTTCCTCTCTAGACATGGGGTTTTATATCCAGATTATCCAGATTATATCCAGAATATTATTTATATCCAGATTATTATAGATTATCTAGTCCCACTTCCCTATTTTATAGAAGCCTGAGGCAAGGAGTAGAGGCAGAGACAACTCAGGCCTGTGTTCTCTATTCTGCCAAGTGGCTTCTTATTCACAGTTGTCAGTACAAGCCCTCCTCTCATCTGAAGCTCACAGCATACTCCTAACAGACAGGAGATCGCCTTATAGCAGTTATGTTCCTGGGACAGTTGGAGATAAAGTCAAGAATTGTCAAGAATCTCATCACATTTCCCCTCTTCCCACTGACGCACAAATTTCATCTTTCATCCCTTGTATCTCTGATGCACAATGGTTTTCCTAAATCTTTATCGGAAGAGGCACTTTCTTTAAATCACCTACTATGTGCCCAGGAGCTCCCTTCTATAAAATCAATTAGTTTAGTCTTTACAACAGCCTTATGAACTAAGCATTTTGACAGCTGAGCATACTGGGGCTCACAGAGTTTAACTTACTTGTGTAAGTTCGCACCACAAGGAATCAGCACAGTAGGATTCAAACTCAGGTTGGTCTCACTCCAAAGCCTCCTTCGAGGAAAAGGGCCCTCCACCTGTTTTTATGCCATTTTATTATTAAGCAAACATTTTTGAATGCCCCTCATGTCAAGTACAATGATAAGTACTGGAGACTTGCAACAAAGATGAGAGATTCATTCTGAAACCCTAAAAGGAAGGACAGAGGTTAAACAGCAAAGTTTTCATTCTTCTGCCCTTAATAATGGACAGAGTTCCTGTGTCCACAGCACTTGACGGTTCACAAAGTGTATCATATTCGCTATCTTAGTACATCTACACAATAACCCTAGGAAGCACATAATTTTCGTCTCTCTCTCCCCGTGTAGAAAACAATATGGGACATAGAGTAAACAGGCTCATAGAGGTTGGGTGAAGTGTGTAAGGCCACACAGCTGGTAGGGCAGTCTGACTTCTGGCCCGTTGCTCTTCATGCAGCACAACATGGATTCTTTCTCTCGTTTCTTCTCCCAACTTTTTCCTCAGCAAAACCTGGCTCTTCCTTTTCTCTCTGGTGAAACTTTCTCTGTAGTCTCCCTGTAGCTATAAACTGAAATCTCATTCTTCATCACTAAATGCGGCTGTCTGTATTCACACTCTTCAGACCTGTGATTCCTTTTGTGCCCCGCTTTTCTCCTTTAGATTTTGTGCGACTTGAGTGATCCCTGAAAACGATTCTGCTTCATTTCCAGGCGTCAGTCTAAGGGACTAGAGCAGGCACTTTAATGCACAAAGTTCTCCCTCATTCTTTCTTCATCCATCTCTCTCCCCATCCATTCGTGTTCTCAGCTATCCATCCATCCTTTGATACATACATACATACATACACCTATTTATTATATGTATGTGCATTTATCCATCTACACCCCGCCTTCCATTTTATCTTTCCTTCCTTCCTCACTTCCAACTATCTAGATATCCACCTACTCAACAAATATATACAAACATATATACTGAGCATTTACTATGTCTCAGGTGCTGTTCTAAGTACTGGGAACAGAGCAGACATCAAGACATACAAGTTTTCTGTTCTTACAAATATTATAGTAGGGCAGACAGAATATAAGTAAAAAAATAAATAAGAATTTCAGATAGTGATAATTGAAATGAAGAAAATAAAATAGGGAGGTGGAGAGTGACTGCAGGATGGTGCTTTAGTCTGGGTGCTCAAGGAAGACTTTTGGGCTAAGGGACGTTTGAACTACAACCAGCTCTTTCAAGACATGGGGGAATGATCTGTTAGGCGGAGGGAATAGGCAATTTTCTGCCCACTCACACTGCCAACTCATCCCGTTAAGATCTACTTGGCTCTCTCAATATTCTTAACAAAGGAGAACATGCAAGGGTTCTTGCTTACCCAATCTTATTTTATAGAGAAGATGATGAAAGACAAGGGTGTTCAGGGGCCTTTCTCGTGATTACCAGTGATGGTGGTAGCAGAGATAACATGGTGTGATTTAAGGGAATGAACCCCGGAAGAGGAATCAGGAAGCCTGGGTTCTAAGTGTAGCTCCACGCTAACTTGAGGGAACATGCATAACTTAATTTTCCAGTGCAACTCTCTCTTTCTCTGTCTCTGTCTCTCACACACAAATCAGTAGTCATAAAATTTTAAAGTGACATAGACGCTAATGTGAAAAATAAGCAAAACAATAATGCTAACATTTGTTGAATAGTTATATTATGCCAGGAGTTATTCTAAGTGCTTTAAATACAACAGCTTTAATTCTCCCAACAACCCTATAAAATAAATATTATTATCATTATCTAAATATTAAAAAGACAAGGGACCCAAAGTACAGGGTGTTTCAGTAACTTGCCCCAGTCCCACAGACACTAAGTGTTGGAGCTGGATTCAAACTTAGGCCATCTGATTTGAGCACTCCAGCTCTTAAGCCTTACGTAATAACTCTTTTCTTGAAGGGCAATAGAACAGGTGACCTAGTTGAAGTTAAAGTCAGGAGCCTTGACTCTACCCCTCCATCTTGTCCTCTCCCCAGTGTACTTCTTCTGGGGAAGTACTCACTTGCCTATCTGCATCTTCTCTTAACTGTGAGCTCTTAGAGGATACAGGATATTTTCCCCTTCTGCCTAATGCCTGACTCAGTGCTACCAATATCTTGATAGATAATCAATGATCAATAAATGTTTATGGGAACCAACTAAAACATACTGGTACATAGATACATAAATGTCTTTCTCCTTTTTATTTTTGAAACACTAAAAACAGAAATGCAAAATAGAACTGCCTAAACCAAATATGAAAGCATGAAAAAAGTCTATTTTTTGTTGTGTAACAAATTTCAAAAATTTTTATCAAAAGAAAATAAAAGCAAAGAAAAACTTAGAGTTCTAGGAGCATTTGGACAGGAGTGTTCAGTATCTCAGTAGTAGAGAAAACTCCAACAGTGGATGCTAGATGATTCAGCACCATGCACACCCACCTGGCATTTCAGTTCTGCCAGAGCTCTGGAAAAGGACAAGAGTCAGAGCTGGAACATATGAAGCAAATGGGAGACTATTGATGGATGATCTAGAGAGGTATGCAAGGGCCAAGTCGTGAATGGCAAGATAAGAATTTTGGACATAAGCCTATAAGTAAAGGAGGCATGTACGGGCTTTATGCAGGGAATGACACAATCAGATTTTAATCTTAGAAAGAACACTGTGGGTGTAGTGTGGAGACCATATTTGAACAGCCAATATTAGAATATAAGAGATCATTAAGAGGGAATTGCAGCAGTTTGAGCAAGAAGTTATGCGCGTATATGTGGTAGGGGATGAGAGAAAGGGGAAATTTGGAAGAGAAAAAGGATATGTAATCAGTGGGTTTTAATGGAAGGAGACTGAGTGAGGTCTAGGATGCCTCCAGGATTTTTGTTTGGGCTCAGAGCTTTGATATAAAGTACACAGGAGAAATAATGAAATTGAGAGCTAAAAACTGTTGAAGTCAGCTTTGATATATTGACTTTGAAATGTTAGTGTGAAATTCATGTGAAAATGTCCAGTGAGCAGTTAAGTATTTGGGTTTGGAGTTCAGAAGAGAGGATGATGTATAATGAACACTGAATGAATGTCTGTCTGTTATGTTGCTGTATTATGCTAATCTGGCTCGGACCCTAGTTATTGATTCGTTCATATTCCGATCACTGGAGCCCGTAGGCATTGCCTAATAATGGTAAATCCTTGCAGCCTGAGGTCATAAATCCAAGCTGACCTGTTCACTGAGACACTTTTAAATCTTTTAGGCCCTTCCCAAATCAGCCATCTCCACAGTTCCTCAGATTCTGGCTGAGTTATGTTCTCTCCTGTTTTTAGATATCTAATTTCCTTGGCCTTCTTTTGCTAGAAGCTCTCGTGTTGCTGTCTTCAAGTAGTTCCTATATGCAGACATTCCAAAGAGCTGCAACTCACATCTCTGACCATCCCAGAATCTCTCTGGCCATCCCCAAATAAAATATTCAGAGAATCTCAGAGGTAGGAAGTGCTCTTACAGATCAAAAACAGCCTTTCCATTTTATAAATGGAAAATGTAAGGCCAAGGCAGAGAAAATGAGTTATTGAGATTCCCTTCACTCAATAAAATGTTTGTTTTTTGAGCGCCTACCATGTGCCAAGTACTATCCTAGAAGCTGGAAATACAATGGTGAAGCTGAAAGACGTAGACTGTGCTCTGTTTTCCGTGAGTTTATAGTCTACAGGGAGGGAAATAGACACCACTAACCAGACCGTTACCATACAGCCTAGAGGAAGTGTTAGCTAAGTTAAAATTAGGTAACCCCCCTAACAAAACAAAACAAAACAAAAACAAAAGAAGCAAGCAAAAACAAACAAACACACAGAAAAAGCCAAGTAACTCTCTTGGTGGTGAGTAGCAGTGTGTAGCAGAGCAAGGATCCTGATATCAGGTTTGTCAAGCCCTAATTCTAAGTCCTTTCGAACATATCATGTTGCCTCCTTTATTAGTAGGTAATAGAATTTACTCGAATCACGATTGAGGAGTGGTTAAGGGCACGGGTCAGACTACCTGGATTCAAATCTGAACTCCTTACTTACTTCCTCTGTGACCTTGGATAAGTTACTCAACCCATCTGAGCTTTAGGTTCCACTCGTCTATAAAATACAGACAATCCCTACTTCACTGGGGATGGTGTGTTTAATAAATGGTACCAATTTTTTATGTCTTAGGTAAATCTCAAGATTCTTTTTAGTTCAAAAAAATAGTCTTTAATGGCTTCCTGCTAAAAGAGGCTGTGGATACGAGTAGAACATAAGACTGGGAATTAAGATTACTAGTTTCAGTCCAAGTTTTGTTCCTAAGTAGCTGTCAGTTTTGGACAGTCATGTGACTTTGTTGGGGAATAGTTTTTCCATCCTCCAATTATGGTTCAAGCTATGTAATCTCTAAGGTGTCTTCTTTTTAACTGAGAGACTACTGAAGGAAATGGGCCTTATTTTTTATTTTATAAGGAGAGACTCATAAAAATTAAGCTTGACTCTCTGTCACAAGACATACTTTCCTCCTTTCCCTTAACTCTTAATCTCTATGCTTCAAGTTACCACACATTGTTTTTATCCAGTAAATCATACTTACATGGGTAATGCTCTGACATTAGCTGGGTCTGCGTGAGGCCCGAACATCTGGACAGAAATTGAGAAGAAGATACTGGTAGTCACCCAGCTGTTTTATCAGCACAGCCCTCAAATGCACAACCTTTTAGATCTGCAATCTGGAACAAGTAGGAAATTTCAACAAACATCTGTTGAGAGTCTTCCTTTTCCAGGACCTACTATGTGTCCAATTTTTCCACCTGTGGAAGACAACTCTGAAAACTAGCTATTACATTTCACAGATGGAATCTAAGCTTTGAAAACAAAGTGACTTGATTGAGGCCATATTAATAAGAAAGGGCAGATAGGGATTCCAGCTCCACTTCCAAAGTCAAATCTTAGTCCATTCTTGCCCTAGAATTTTATGTCTTTGTTTCCATCTGGAGTTGTCACAGGCACAGCATACCACCACTTGCCATGCAGTTTTGTGACTTGGGGATTTGAGAAGCCTCACACTCCTTTCAGTTTCGGTTCTTGTATCTTTTCTAAATGATGATTAAAAGGCACAGCTCCACCTTAACCCAGCTGCTGCCCCTTATGAGGCTGGGGCTCTGAAATTGTGTTGTTGTTCTAATGACCTCACCATATGCCTCCTTTCACTGGGGGTGGAATCAGGGGAAGGGGGAGCCAAAGGAGGCAGAATCCAATAAAACCAGAAAACCAGAGACTCCTAAGCTAAAGGCTTTTTGGTTCAAGAGACCTGGCTCATTAGGGTGACATATCTTCCTCTCCTTACCCTCACTCCTGCACTTCTTTATTGTCCTAGGAAAGTTGAGAGATGGATGTCTCTAGCACCTGGGAAAGAACAATAGGAAGACTTCTGTGTGGTGGGGGGAAGACAGAGAAAATGGTTAAAGCAGAGGGCAGGAACCCCTTTCTGTTAAGATTCTCTGGCAAGTGCATAAAAGAAACAGCCTTTATAGAAAAGCACCCAGAATGATTTGGTCAGAGATATCTATCTTCCTTTTACTGATCAGCTCTCTCCTTGTTTTTATAGTGTTTCCTGCAGAATTAATAAAATCAATGTTAGCTTATTTTATGGAACAGAAATATCCTTGAAAAAATTAGCTATGATTAGATTTCTAAACGCAAATCCTATTCTTTCTTCTTAACTCAAATTGTCAAATTGGACAAGTATGCAGTGGAAAATATATTGTCCTAGGATATAAAATAATCATTCTTGAGATTGCAGAATGTCTTATAAAATCCTATATTTAAATTTTTAAATATTAATTTTAGATGGAATATTATTAACCTGAACAGCATTACAAAATCTTCAGTGAAAAGCACCTATAACATTTCTGTTTGGGAAATTATCTTAAAGTCTTACAGGGCAGGAACATGCTAAGGGTAACACTACTGTTTTAGCTTGATGGATAACATTAACTGAGGCAGAAACAAAAGAGAAAGATTAAGCTGGCTCAGGATGGGAAAAAAAATCACATGTTGCCCTATGCAAGTAGAAAGAAATTTTACAAGGTTTAGTAAAAATATCAGACTCTCTTTCTCCTGGGCCTTTGAACATTTTTTTCTTTTGTCTGGATAATTTCTCTATATCTCAGCATTCTCTGGAGTTCCCCATGCCCCTTAGTCTTCTATATCTTTCCACATCACTTATCATCTTCTGAAATAATACTTTTATTATATTTCTGTTTGCCTCTCCGATGCCTTCCCCCCCCCCCCATGTAAGCTCCTGAGGACAGGGATTTTGCCTGTTATATCACAGCTGTATCCACAGCACCTAGAACAGGGACTGTTGTGTGGAGAAGCCTTGATAAATATTTGTGGAACCGATTAAAATCCCATGTTGTAGTGCATCTCTTCCATGAAACTAATCCTAAACAATTTTCATTTTGTACTTACAGCATCATAGCACTTTTCACGCCATACATTAAAAAAAACTTATGTGAAATTAATGTAACATAAAATTGATCATTTTAAACTGTCCGGTGCAGTGGTATATTCACAATGTTAGCATATTCAGTACATTCACACTGTTGTACAACCACCACCGCTATCTAGTTCCAAAACATGGTCAAAAACATGGTCATTAGCCCAAAAGAAAACTCTATAGCCGTTAAGCAATCACCCCTATACTCCTCTACCCCTAGCACCTGGCAACCACTGGTCGGCTTTCTGTGTCTCTAGATTGACCTATCTGCGTATATCAGATAAATGGAATGGTGCCGTGGGTGACATTGTGCGCCTGGGGTCTGTCAGTGAGCATGTTTTTGAGGTTCACCCATGGCATAGCACGCATCAGATCTTCATTCCTTTTAAAGGCTGAGTAATGTTCTGTTGTATGTATGTATCACAGTTTTTTGCCCATTCATCTGTCAATGAACATTGGGTTATTCCACCTTTTGCCTATTGAGAGTAGTGCCACTATGAATAGTCCTGTGCAAGTATTGGTCCACACCATATTTTGATGGCTTACTATCCAGTCTGTCTCCCCTACAAAATCATGGACTCTATGATGGCAGAGACTGAGTCCGTCTGTTCACAAATATTTTCCTACCTAGACCAAGCCGTGGCCTGGAAAATACTTGTTCAATGAATGACTAAATACAAAATTTCCAAGTCTCCTGAATTTTTAATTAAAAGCACATGATTGAAATTTCTTAAATAACAGGGATAACACAGCCTTTAAAAATTCAATCATGCTACAAATTAAAAAAAAAAAAACAACTATGTCTCAATTCCATCTAAAGATTAGCTGCAGGAGAGAGGAGGAGGAGGGCGGATGAGAGGACTGTAGGACTTCAGCAGGGTCAGGGAGGCCGAGGCAGCAGAGACAGGCAGAAAAGCATGGGGGAAGGAGGGGTGCAGAGAGGGCTGAGGCAGGGGGAGAAGGGGGAGGGGGCGCACAGAGATGAAGAAATTGGAGCAGCTCCAGGGTTGCTATCTGTGTCTCAAGCAGCCAGAGAAGTCCTCTCTGCCCCCAGGAAATAGCTTTTTGTCTTTCATTTTCAAACATCAAAGTTTATTTCTGAAATAAAGGTTTGCTTTTGTGTGGAATTCTGATGGCGTTCCCCAGATGTTCAAGAGTGACTTTGGCTTTTAGAAAACAACTTTTGAAATGGAGAGTTGTCTTCAAATTTTAGTTGCTGTGTTTTTTGGTATTTTGTTTTTAATTGTGGTTAAAAACACATAAAAAATTTACCCTATTAACAATTTTTAAGTGTACATACAGTATTGTTAGCTCTATGTACATGTACAGTAGGTCTTCCATCTTGCGTAACGGAACCTATGCCCATTGAACTTGGCAGTGTTTGTTGAACACCTATTATGTACCTGCAGTGAAGGGAAGCTATTATCTCTCTGGGAGATTTTTCTCTTTGTCCACTTTTATCTGGGGATTCTGTGTCCATTTATATATACACTAATAATAATTATACAGGTGTTTTATAATGCTTTGCAATGCAAGATACTTTAATTTCCTTATAAGTACTGTGTATCTTATTAAGTACTTCCTATTTATCCCATTAAATGACCCTCTCCCAAACTGTGATTATTTTCATTTTACAAGTGAGGAAACCAAGGTCAAGAGAAGATAAGTAGTTTTTTTCAAGGTCACAGAGCCAGCAAGTGACAGAACTAAGATTTGAAATTGGTTTGTAAAGGAGAGTTCTTCCCCAATGCATCATGCTACAGTGATTCATTCCAAATAACATTAAAGAGTGCTTTAGCACTTCCTCTTGGGTTGCTGGGAAGAGAGAAAAATACCTATAAAAAACTTCATTATTCTTGTTCAAAACATAAAATACACTTCATTATTCTGGTTCAAGATATCTAAAAGAAATTCACCATGTAAGTTGCTTGTTTTTCTCCGAACATCTGCTTTAATCCAAAATATTTTTCTTATTTAGCTTTTATTTATTGTTCTGAGCATTATCGATTTGCAAATTTTAGCCATTGCATTCCATAAGTGCTAAGTTGTTGGAGCCAAATTTGGGTTTGAATCCTGGATTTGCTACTAAATTAGTTTTATGGCCTTGGAGAAGTGATTTAACCTCTCTGTCTTAATGCCCCCCATCTGTAAAACGGTGATTTAATAGTATCTGCTTCACACTATTGTAATGAGGAGTACATGAGATAATGCATCAAAATTGCTTAGCATATTTCCGTGGCCCATAGGAAGCACTTTACAAATAGGAGATGTTATTGTTATTATCCTAAATATAAAATAATATTTTATCCAATCGAACTCATTTTTGGTACAGGACTGAATTCTTGCACCTAGAAAGTCAAAATTCGAAGTCAAATAGAGTTAAGCACCAGTCCTTTTTCTGCAACATCCTAGCAGTATGGATTTGGTTTCCTCGCTGCAAAATACGAATAGTAATACCTATCTCACTGGATTCTTGTGAGAATATTTATAAAGATCCTGAGACATAATAAGTGTTGAATAACTAGAAGATACTGTTATTATTATTATATATAATATCACTACAGAAAGAAAACCTTCCACTCTGACAGATCGGAAGATCAAGGTACTCGGCGAGGGTGCCCAAGGTAAATGCCAGTTGGGTGTAGAATTCTTCCTTTTTGGATCAGAACTCAGAGACCCTTCAAGCACTAGACCAGAACATGGTAACAATGCTTAACAGCATGCGTCTTAGAACCTAGAGTCCAAAATGCTAAGGTCATTTGTATGTCATGGATGTTTGTGTCTAACTCTCATTCTTTCCCTTGTCCAAAGCTTTTACTACTAATGTAACAGTCATTTATTGAGGACCGACTACATGCTTGGTCCTGTGTTAGTCACTATGGGAAACACAAAGACAAACGGGCAGAGCCTTAGATCTCTTTTCTATCCACATTCTGGGGGGGAGGGGTTATTCAGTTCCATGACTTTAAATACATCTATATGCTGGTGACTACTAATTTATTTCTTCAGTTCCACCCTTTCCTCTGACCTTCAGATTCATCTTCATTTTCCTGTTTTCCATGTTCACTTGGTGTGAAGCATCTCAAAGGTGAAGTGGTTAAAACAGAACTATTGACCTCTTCTCCTCCCACCCTCCATAAACTGGCTTTGCCTCCACTATATCACATTTCAGTAAATGGCACCATCATTCCTTCAATTACTTAGGCCAAAATCGGAGTAATTGGCTTTCGCCTTTCTTTCACATCCTATCTTCAACGCTTCAGCAAATATCATCAGCTTGACCATCAGAACATAATCCCAATCCAACTACTTCCCACAGACCCCCTTCACTACCAGCCCCAAACATTGATCTTTTGCTTAGCCTATTGCTCTAGTTTCCTGGGCAAAGCCCCACTCGCACCCTTGCCTCCAGGCCAATGCCTACAGCCACATATATCCTGCACAGCACGACTCCAGGGTCACCATTCACGGAGACTTCAATGAGAGCACGCCCCTGGAGACGGGCAGCACGGTGACCCTGCTTGCCTTCTTCCAGTCTGCTTTCTATGGAGCAGGATTTTCTAAGTTAAGTCAAAGCCTGTTGCTGCTCTGCTAACTCTCTAGGGCCTCCTTTTGCACCCGTGTAAAATCTGAAGTTCCTGTAAGATGCCCCAGAATCTGGCTCCAGACCACGCCCCCTTCAGTGAATTCTCTTTTGCGCTCTTGCTGTCCTCTAGCCCCATGAGTCTCTTTGCCTTTCTCTGGCCGTCAAAGGTACATTTCTCTCAGGTCCTTTGACCTCATGGATCTCTCTACCTAAGACACTATTCCCTCAGGTATTTGTGTGGCATGTACCCTCATTTTAGTCAAAGCTTTGCTCAAATTTTCCTTCTCGGAGAGGACTTTGCTGATCATTCTATGATTTAATTTGATACTATCTTACCTACCCTGTTTTATTTTTCTTTATAGCCCTTGTTCTTACCTTATATTATTTTTTTACTTTTTTTTTTTTTTTGGTGGTTCTCTGTCTCTCCCATGAGCATTTAATCTTTATGAGGGTATGGATTTTTTTTTTCCATTTTACTCACCACTGTATTCCCAGAAGGGCTAGTGCATAATTAGTGTTCAATAAATATTTAGGGACTGAATGGATAGAATATGAAATGTATTCATTGGTTCACATATTCCTCCCTTCTTCTCTTCTTCTGTCGTTGAACAATCTTTTAAGAATAAATTATATTGTGCTAGCATCCCACATATATCAGTTCTTTGTATCCTCACAATGAAGGGATCTTCATTTTTATAAATTAACAAGAGTTTTGCAGAGAGGAAGAGTCTGTGCCACATTAGGTATCAGTCTGATGGGCTTCATCGCCCATGAGTTTTCCACTCTTGTAAATTATCACCTACCTATCCCAAGCTGGCTGGTGGTTATACAGAGCAGTTGATGAAATTAAAAAAAAAAAGGAAATGATTTAATTATGACAATGTGCAGTTTATTTGGGAAGTATATTATTCAGGTTTTGCTGTAATGATAAACAACCCCAATGTCTCAGAAGTTCATAAAAAACAAATATTTATTTTTTATTCATGTTTCATGGGGGCTATGGGTCAGATGAATTCAACTCAGCTTATGTGTTTTCTCGTCCTGCAACCTAAACCAAAGGCCATTATTTGGGACCTTCTGTTTTTATGGTGGAGGCGGGACCAAGCCAAACTGTGTACAGCTCCTGACTGGATATGGCAGGTGTCTCATATTCCTGATATCCCATTGGTCAAAGTGTGCCACATAGCCCAGCTCGAAGTCCAAGAGGCAGGGATGCATATTCCTCCTTCAGTTTGTGCGGACACATCACATGGCAATAGGTGGGAATATATAATCCTATTACACAGAAGCAAAGAATAGTTCAGAAAAACAACTCCTCATGTATCACAGACAGAGAAGATATTTTTAAAAAATGGCCATGCAGGGCACCTGGGTGGCTCAGTCGTTAAGCGTCTGCCTTCAGCTCAGGGCCTGATCCCAGAGTCCTGGGATCGAGCCTCGCATCAGGTTCCCTGCTTTGTTGGGAGTCTGCTTCTTCCTCTCCCACTCCCCCTGCTTGTGTTCCCTCTCTTGCTGGCTGTCTCTCTCTGTGTCAAATAAATATAAATGAATAAAATCTTAAAAAAAAAA
>NC_048219.1:32641560-32651502 GCF_002007445.2 Ailuropoda melanoleuca | reverse complement strand
GAGGACATTCCTGTAGTGAGTCGGTGAAGAAAAAGCAGAGAACTGAGCAGGTGTGTAGATGAGAAGCATTGCTCAGATGCAGCTGGACAGCATGTGCTGGGGGGTGATGAGGTCAGCAAGGAGGCTGTGCACTAGGGAAAGAGTGAGGCGTGCACTAGGGAAATGGCAGTAGGGCTGGAGAAGCAGGGCTGCGTGTGAGAGTTACTTATGAAGAGAAACTGGTAGGGTTTAGTAACAGCAGTAATAGCTGTTGCAGGCTGGGTTCTCTGGAAGCAGAGCTTTGAGATGGATTTTCAGGCGCAAGATTTTGTTAGGGATCCACATGTGAATGGAAGGGATAAGAAGCAGGGCTGGTCAGAGGGAGAAGTCTGACTGCAGTGCAGGCCTGACAAAGCTTTGGCCATGATGGCGAGCACTCAGGAGCCAGTATTGCCCATCAGAGATGTGTTACACGGGGCCCAAATGGCCAAGCCTTTATAACGCCCCCCATTCAGTCATGGCATATGGCAACCCCCAGGAAGGGTGTGACCTTAGGTGAGGTGGCTCTTTGCAGGCAGACCCCAAAGGAGCTGGAGCCTGGGAAGCAAGGCTTTCCTTGAAGTGGGATCTGAGTGGCACATCTCTGCATCTATGAGAGTTAACCACTGTGCTATTACAGTGCTCATTTCAGCCTCGCCCCGCTCTACGAAGAAGTCACTGCTATCATCCCCATTTTACAAACGGGGGAAGATGCACAAAGAAATCAAGAAACTTGCCCAAGATTATTCAGCTAGTAAGTGATAGAGTGAAGTTAAAACCTCCAGAATTTGGCTTTAGCGCCTATGTCTTTAACCACTGGCCCACACTGCCTGTCACTAAATGTGTGTGGGGTGGGGTGGAGCAAGGAAATGTGACTGTGACCAGTGGCCTGATTGGGCTGGGCCTGATAGTTCTTTTCTTCTTTTTTCTCTTTTTCCCTGAGAGTTGTTCTGTAACATTACAGCCTGATGACTGTGGTGTTGTCTGCCTTCTAATCTTCCCTCTGCCCTCCCTCCCCACCTCCTCTTTCATCCCTCCCTCCCTTTCTTTTTTTTCTTATATACTATTTATTTTCATAGGAAGGGAAGTGAAATTCAATAAAGTATACATTGATTTATTAAACAAAGTTCAGCATGGGGATTAATAAAATAAATACAGACTTCAGTGAAATTGTGCCCTAAGCACTTGTTTTTAAAGCCATGTTTCAAAAAGATTATCCACAGGAGTTATGACTAATTTTTATCAAATGACAAGAATAGATACTAGTTAGCAATGGTAAAGTTTTGTGTTCTTAGATTGTCACTTAATACTTAGGTTTTTAAGATTGTTGTTTCCCTTTTTTAAAGTGATATGATCACTTTAAAGCATGGTTCACATGGGGAAAATTGTAAAGCACACAAACATAATTTGGCATTTTCTAAATCAAAGCCTTTGAGTGATTTTTATAATATTCTCATTTAATGAGGAGCAGGCAGAGTGTCTGGGATGGGGGAAGTGGGCTATGGGAATGTGTGGACCCAAGAGACAAATAGTGACGAAAGCAGAGGGACAAAACCGTCCTCGATCAGAGGACCTTCACTTTCCCTCACTTACTTGCTCTGTGATGGGTGAAGTCTCCTCATGTTTCTGAGCCTCAGTTTCCACAACTGAAAATGCCTATGTGGTGAGTTGTCAGAATTAAAGGAGATGATGCCTAGGAGAAAGCCTGACTCCCGTAGGTACTAAGAGGCATCACTGAATGTGAATCAGAAACATGTTTCCTTCATCTTCAGGCATTTACAATTTGAAACACTTCCTCTCCTCCTCTCATCTTTTTCCTCTTCTAGTCCTCCTGCAAGATGGGAATTTCTGCATTCAGGGGCCCCCGGGAGCTCTGGGCTTTGAGCATTGGCCGAGAGGATAATTCCTCCCTTGCACTTAATCAACCTGGCATTCGTCTGCAGCCAGGGAGAGCAGCCAGGCTGATTTCTTGACATAAACACACTGAATAAGCAAGACAGGCCCCACCGAGTTATTTAAAACCCTGATCTGAGAGAGAGCATCTTGAATCTGAAGTTCTTTCCTAAATATAAACGGCAAAGCTTATTCAACATCAAATCAAATCAATGATAATTTGAGGACTAATTAGCATTTGGGGCTTTTTTCGGTAGTGCGGTGATGTGGTGTATAATGCTATGTGATTGGGGAGAAGCTCGTAATTATGAAGCTGAATACATTGTCTCCTGGAGACTAAGGAAGGAGCAGATTCCCTAGCCTAAAGAGGCCTGCCACCGGCCAGAGGGAGGGGTGGAGTAGGGGCGAGGCAGAGGCTGTACCTGAAACCTGCTGCCAGTGGGGTGGGGCGGGGTGGGGGGGTACCTCCAAATGCAGGATAGGAGCAGCCTTTTTGGTGGTCCCATCTCCTCTCTGACAGCACTTTTTCACGTCTGCTTGGATCAACAAAGCTTTACCTGTCACTGTAATTATAAGAGGTAAAAGAAGAAATGAAAGGAATTAAACAAAAGGGAACTAAAATTTGGTACATGCTTGCTTGGGGCCTGTGTTAATAACTAGAGCAACAAATATTCATGGAGTATCTCCTGTGTGGTTATTTGTACACCCGTTATATACAGTACTAATTTAATCCTTAGAATGGCCCTATGAGGTCAGTATTCCTTTTCTTTCTTTCTTTCTTTCTTTCTTTCTTTCTTTCTTTCTTTCTTTCTTTCTTTCTTTCTTTCTTTCTTTCTTTTTCTCTTTCTTTCTCTTTCTTTCTTTCTTTCCTTCCTTCCTTTTCTTTTTTCTTTTCTTTTTCCTTCCTTCCTTCCTTCCTTCCTTCCTTCCTTCCTTCCTTCCTTCCTTCCAAAACTAAGGCTCNCCTTCCCTTTTTCCTTCCTTCCTTCCTTCCTTCCTTCCTTCCTTCCTTCCTTCCTTCCTTCCAAAACTAAGGCTCAGAGAGGTTAAGAACTTTCCTGAAGTCTTACAGATGGAGATCAGCAGATCAGAGTATATTGTATATCATAAATTAATATACTTCCGGATCCAAAGTTGGTGCTGCCCCTCCCATACTGTACTGCTTTGCCTGAATTACGTTGTTTGATTCATCTCAAGAAGCCTATGGAAGGTGGTATGTTCTTAGAGGTGGGGACACCCTGGCTTAGAGAGGTAAAGAAATTCACCCAAGATCACCAGGTTCTACGTGGACATGACTGAAGTCTAAGAGAAAGATAAAATGAGAACAGAGAAAATAATTACAAAGAAATATTAGCTCTGATTTTAAAAAAATCATAAAATCCTAAGAGCACACAGACCCTGTGTGAACTCTTCACCTGGGGTGAACAGTCCTCGAACAGGAGACTTGGTTGAAGTTCAATGTCTGCAGTCTGCTGTCCTGTCTCTGAATCTACTCCCATTGGCTTGGGGTTTATCACCAGGCGCCCCAGGATGCAGGTGCTCAATTGGAGACTCTGGCCTGAGAGCTACAAGCAGGGAGTGGATGACATATAAGTGTCTCTCATATGCTGAATCTGACCCACTGGTAGTAGCTGTCTGGGGTGTTGGGTTGAGAAAGATTCTGAGGCCCATTAGGGCTCACTAGGAAAGAGAACAGATTGGTTAGTGATGTCTGTGGTGGCCACAGCACAGTGGAATGATGACATGTGTCGGGTATTGGCTATGCCAGTCTTACATTCTGACTATTCCGGTTGATCCTCTAGTTTCTTTTTGTACAGTGAATATATATAGGAATTATATTCTCCTGAGACTTGAGTTGAAACAGCTGAATTCTATGGGAGCCCCCAGTATGTACATGCAGCACACCCACTAGTTAACCATGTCCTGTTTCTTCAAGGGACTTTGAGATGCTTAATTTTAACATTTAGACAGGATAAACCAAGAGGCAGGTGTCTTGGAACAGAAAAACACAGTAAGAAAAATAAAACCCTTTGGATTGATTTTTTTTTTTCCAGATTGAATATTAAGAGGCTAGAGAGTGGCTGCTTTTCTAAGCATGATGAGGATGATTCAAATTATACTCACTCAACTAGAGATGGCCTGATGGGGGTCCAATTGCTGAGTACTATGTTGGACATAAGAAGTGAGACAATTAGTCTTCTCAAGAAGCTATGGAGATGGCTTAATTGGCAAGAGGAAGCAAGAACGCCCCCCCCCTTTTTTTGTTAAATATGATGAGAAAAAACTCAGTGCTGAGGCCTGAAGATATTGGCACAAACAATTGTTATGAATAGATTAGTGAATGCATTAGATTATGATCTGGATTACCATCTGATTTTGGCTATAACTCAATCGATTCTTTATTGAGCATCTATTGTGTACCTAATACTAGGTATTCCTACAAAGAGGATTATGTATTATTTATAATGTGTATTCAGTCTACATACAAAAGGTATTTGAGGGGGCCTACCATCAAACATATATATAAAATAAGGCCTTAAAAATAGAATTAGGCAATATCTGTGGAAGAAGGCAAAGGCAAAATCACTAACCACATAGGCTAATGTAGTTACTATGATTGAGAATTAAGATTAGATCTGAGCTTCCCGGCAGACAGGGCAAAATGGAGATCATGGTTGATACATGTTTGCACTATCAGATACAATAAGAACACTTGGAAATGTAAACTGTTTGCTATTACTAACTTCCAAAAGAACTTGGATGCCCAGCTTCCTGAGGGCAGTGACTGAGTCTTAATTTTTCTTAAAATCTTGGCCACCTGGTAGTGTGCATGGCACATACTAGATGTGTAATAACAGAGAGTTCGTTGAATTTATTCCATCGATACACTGGTTTGTGGAGATATGGAAGATGGGAAAGATTATTCAAGATAGAGTGTTATTGTCTGTCTTAGGGAAGTCTTTTTGTGGAAATTGGGGGAAATTTAACATAGGGAATTAGCTCCATGGGTAGCAGAGTATCTAAGAAGGTAAGAGGGGATGGCGAGAGAACTCAGAGATCAGCAACACAAGTAAGCCACTACAGCTTTGGACTAGAGGAAGGAAGTGGTATTGTGAGAGCTAGGGTCACTTGGGGCCAGCTGGAACTATAGCATGCCATGCCAGGTGGGAGCTAGAGCTATGGGGTGGGAGGATGCAACCATTGCCAGAGATGCTGCCCTGAGGAGAAGGAGGGGGAGAAAAAACTCACTTTTCCCTCACGCTCTAATTTCTTGCCTCCCATTGGCTGAACTTATTTGAAATCAGCTGATGTAGGAATCTGAGAAACACAGTCTCAGAACTCAGTACCTCTGAAATAGAGCAGTGAGCAGAGGAAAGGTAAAGATGGACTGGCACAGGTGCAAATAGGAATCTTGTACATTCATGTTCAACTTGGTCAGATCTTGAATCATGAGCATTGTAAAGATTCTGGAAAAGCTGGCATCTTTTTTTTCTTCCTCCACAATCTTTTTTTTTTTTTTTAAAGATTTTATTTATTTATTCAACAGAGATAGAGACAGCCAGTGAGACAGGGAACACAAGCAGGGGGAGTGGGAGAGGAAGAAGCAGTCATAGCGGAGGAGCCTGATGTGGGGCTCGATCCCATAACACCGGGATCACGCCCTGAGCTGAAGGCAGACGCTTAACCACTGTGCCACCCAGGTGCCCCCCTCCACAATCTTATTCATAGAAAATACTTTGGGCTTCTGATCATCTATATGGTGCTTTGAGAATGTGATTTGGTTGAAACAGATTTAGGTTTAAATCCCAGCACTGACACTTAAGCCACATCAAGAACTTGGGCAAGTTATCCCATTTCTCTGAGCCTCAATTTCTCCATCTCTAAAATGGTAATGAAAGTACCTACTTCACAGAGATTTTTGTGAAGATTAAATGAGAAAATGAATATAAAACACACAACACAGTGCCTGACACATAGAGAAGCAGCCCCCTGGCTAGTCTGAGATTATTATCACTAGTTAGCGACTACTTCAGACTCATGACTGCTGCTTTCAGCAGAGCTTTTCTCAGCTTTCAAATTACATGGCACCACACCCACAAGGCCTTTCCAAGGTGTCCCTCCTGTGTCCCCAGTGTGCTTTGGATGTAGCTCTATCAGGCACATTGCATGCCATTTTAGCATTATCTGTTGGGGCACCTGGGTGGCTCAGTTGGTTAAGTGGCTGACTCTTGATTTTAGCTCAGGCCATGATCTCAGGGTCCTGGGATCAAGCCCTGCTCTGGGCTCCACGCTCAGTGAGGAGTCTGCTTGAGGATTCTCTCTCTTCCTCTTCCTTTGCCCCTCCCCCACTCACACACACTCTCTCTAAAATAAATAAATAAACATCTTTAAAAAATTATTTTAAAAAATAATTATCTGTTGACACTCTATCTTCTTCATTAAAATGTGAGCTCCTTCCAGGCAGGAGAATATAGATTATTCTCTCCATGTCATACCTAGCATTGTTCTTGGCAAAGAGTATGAGCTTAGCAAATGTTTTTTGAATGAATGAATAAATGTTTGCTATTATTCACTCACTAGAAGTAAGATGAACAATTTTCCGAGCCATATCTTCTCTAGTTCCTTCTTCATTATGGGCATCTTTGCCTGGTTTCTGAGCTAATCCTGAACAGCACAGTGAGTCTATGATCACCTAGAGAACAGGAGATGGGAGAAGAATGACGGAAATACAAGAATTGACTAGCGCAAGTCGGGAGAAAGATAGTGGACATCTATTGAATATCAGATGAGCACTTCTTTTCTAGAAAGAGTAACCATCAGAGCTTCTATGCGTGTATGAAGAGCCCCTGAACCATGTTCTCAGTTTATTGCCTTCCTGGAGGATATGAGATCCAATGGGGCCCATCAGTTCTGATCCCTTGGAATCTTAGAACAGAAACCTATACAGACAAGTCAGTAACTTAACCAGTGACTGAAGATGTAAGATATAATACTCGGAAGCAGTTGTCAGCCATACTTTTTCTCCTTGTGATGTAAAGAGAAGTCATCCTGCAGCTAGAGAAAAGAATAAAGGAATTATGCGGGGAGGGGAGAGGAGTCCTAAGAGTGTTTGAGTCCCCAGTTCAAATTGCCCTGTCACATTTCTCCCCATGAATTCTATGAATCACACAAAGGTTTTATTATAAGGCCCCCTTTTTTGTTTAGGGTAGTTCAAGTTTGGTTTCTGTTATCTGCAACAAACACATCTTACTCCAAAAAAGTGTGAAAACGGAATATGAAGCAGAAAAATAATTTGAGACTAAAATATATATAGCCATGAATGCCAAAATATAACTCTTAGATCTCATTCCACAGGTAATGTGCTTTTTACAAGTGTTTGAGGAAAGAAGTAAAATGAAATGGTCTGTATTAAATGAAAGGCCCTGGCTGACACCTAAATAAAGTGTGTATTTTTCTCCCTGTCACCTCTGCAGCTCAAAAGCACTAATCATTTATTAATCTCAGGAATGTGCTCTTCCCAATTCCTCCGGAAATACCTCTGACCCACATGAATGCCCAACATACTTTTCCTGGACTCTAAAACCTTCCTTTCTTGCAAATTTATTTTTCCAGTTATCTGTTCTCTGGCTGTGAGAGAATTGTCCTTCTAGAACTAATACTATCACTGTGGAAAGATGCCAAATGTCCGTTAGCTGCAGAGAGGGTTATATTCAGCATGTCAGAAAGAGGACAAAGATTTACAATGCATGCTTGGATTAGCTAAAAAAATTCATTCTTTCTGCCTTTCTGGTCTTATATTTTGAGGTGAGTAAAGATCTAGATTCCCTGGAGAGGAATAAGAGCCTGAGGCCATTAATCAAATGGATGCTGGGAGGCAGTGACAGGAGATTTAGGGAATCAGAAACCCTAGTCTAGGGGTGTTAAGCATCTGCCTTTGGCTCAGGGCATGATCCTGGAGTTCTGGGATCAAGACCCAAGTCGGGCTCTTCCACTGGGAGCCTGCTTCTTCCTCTCCTACTCCCTCTGCTTGTGTTCCCTCTCTCACTGGCTGTCTCTCTCTCTGTCAAATAAATAAATAAAATCTTAAAAAAAAAGAAAAAAAAGAAAAACCCTAGTTTACCCCACTCTCATACTAATTTGCTCTTTAGGCGTAGGCTACTTTTTACCCTCTCTGCTCCTCAGTTTCCTCATCTGTAAAATAGAGCGGTTAGTAGGGGGTCTCACATTTGGTGGTTCAATTTGTCTGAATTNAAGAAAAACCCTAGTTTACCCCACTCTCATACTAATTTGCCCTTTAGGCGTAGGCTACTTTTTACCCTCTCTGCTCTTCAGTTTCCTCATCTGTAAAATAGAGCGGTTAGTAGGGGGTCTCACATTTGGTGGTTCAATTTGTCTGAATTCTTCTTAGATCCTTTGGGGCCAGGAGCCTGGCTTTGGGTCTGGGTCACGCTCTCTGAGGATGGCCCACTTGTTGGACAGCTCCTGTAGATTGACTCGAAGTAGTCCTAGGCCTCATCACAGTCACTGGAGGCTAAATGTCTGTGGGTTATTTACCCAGGATACAACCTCAGCAAAGACATAAAAATCAGGCCTCAGAGGTCCATCTGGAGCTTAAAGGAGTGTCCATCTCTTCCACTGGCTCAGATTCAATTTGCATTAGTAGGAATAAGGTATGGCTAGCATGCAGTGTGAAGTGAGGGGGCGTTTAATTAAAACAGAACAAGCTAACATCTTCCCTGGGTGTTCTAACCTATATACTCCCCTCAGACCTCTCGTGGCAGCTGTGGTCTGAGCCACATAGTCTGGCACTAGATCACATCATCTCTTGAATTGTTTTAATTTTTTATGTGTGCTCCGTTCAGATCCCTAACTTCGCTTGAATGTATTTTAAGTTCAAGGGCACATATTTGTAGGGAAGATACTCTCTGCCATGCATTGAAGGTAAAGAGAAAGCACAATCCCTGCCTTCGAAGAACTCAGTGTCTGGAGAAGGATATACACAAACAGATGTTTACAGAGAGGATTTTAGAATAGAGGGATATATTTGCTTTCTAATATTGTGTAACAAATCACCACAACTTTAGCAGCTAAAAATAGCACCCATTTATTAGCTCATAGTTCTGTAGGTCAGTATCCAGATGGGTTCAGATGGGTCCTCTGATCAGGATCTCACAAGACCAAAGTTAGGGTGTTGTCTGAGCTGGGCTTTTATCTGTAGGCTCAGGAAAAGAATTCACCTCCAAACTCAATCAAATTAGTGGCAAAATCCAGTTTCTTGAAGTTGTAGGTCTAAGGTTTCCTTGCTGGCTGTCAAGCCAGGGGCCACTCACTGTTCTAGAGGTCAACTGCATTCTTTCTCATATGGCTCCTTTCCTCCATCTTCAAACCAGCAATGCAGGGTGGAGTCTTTCTCATGCTTTGACTTTCTTTGCCTTCCTCTTCTGTCTTTTCCTTCTACCACCAGCCTGAGAAAGTACCATACTTTTAAGGACTCTTGTGATTAGATCTGGCTCACTGGTTACCCTTCCTTTTTAAAGCTCAGCCATGCCTTAAAACATAACACAGTCATGGGAGTGATATCTCAGTCACATTCACAGATTCTGGGTCTTAGGGTGTGGGATCTTCTGGGGCCATTCCTAGAAATTTTGCCTGCCATAAAGGTGTAGAAGATGTTAGGGGGCACAGAGCAGGTAGAAGCAAACACCCCAACTCCCATGAGATCGTGGGATTGCCTCTTGGCAGAAGTTGCCAGGTTGGATTTTTCTAAGGATGACTTAGAGTTAAACAGGGAGAGAAGTGGAGTGAAGGAGATTCTTTGGAAAAGATAGGTGGAAGAGCACCTTGGGAAGCTCAGTACTCTTTTTTCCCTCCCTAATATCTAACCCACTGCTGAGCACATAAGAGTTTTCAACATTTTCTTGACAAATAACTGGTTATAGGTCACTGTAATGATTAAATAAGATAATACTCAGAGAATACTTAGAGAAGCGCTTAGAACAAACTAAATGTTTGTATGTATTTTCTATTATT
>NC_048219.1:32433147-32640777 GCF_002007445.2 Ailuropoda melanoleuca | reverse complement strand
AAAAAAAAAGAAAAAAAGAAAAACCCTAGTTTACCCCACTCTCATACTAATTTGCCCTTTAGGCGTAGGCTACTTTTTACCCTCTCTGCTCCTCAGTTTCCTCATCTGTAAAATAGAGCGGTTAGTAGGGGGTCTCACATTTGGTGGTTCAATTTGTCTGAATTCTTCTTAGATCCTTTGGGGCCAGGAGCCTGGCTTTGGGTCTGGGTCACGCTCTCTGAGGATGGCCCACTTGTTGGACAGCTCCTGTAGTTTGACTCGAAGTAGTCCTAGGCCTCATCACAGTCACTGGAGGCTAAATGTCTGTGGGTTATTTACCCAGGATACAACCTCAGCAAAGACATAAAAATCAGGCCTCAGAGGTCCATCTGGAGCTTAAAGGAGTNCTCAGAGGTCCATCTCTTCCACTGGCTCAGATTCAATTTGCATTAGTAGGAATAAGGTATGGCTAGCATGCAGTGTGAAGTGAGGGGGCGTTTAATTAAAACAGAACAAGCTAACATCTTCCCTGGGTGTTCTAACCTATATACTCCCCTCAGACCTCTCGTGGCAGCTGTGGTCTGAGCCACATAGTCTGGCACTAGATCACATCATCTCTTGAATTGTTTTAATTTTTTATGTGTGCTCCGTTCAGATCCCTAACTTCGCTTGAATGTATTTTAAGTTCAAGGGCACATATTTGTAGGGAAGATACTCTCTGCCATGCATTGAAGGTAAAGAGAAAGCACAATCCCTGCCTTCGAAGAACTCAGTGTCTGGAGAAGGATATACACAAACAGATGTTTACAGAGAGGATTTTAGAATAGAGGGATATATTTGCTTTCTAATATTGTGTAACAAATCACCACAACTTTAGCAGCTAAAAATAGCACCCATTTATTAGCTCATAGTTCTGTAGGTCAGTATCCAGATGGGTTCAGATGGGTCCTCTGATCAGGATCTCACAAGACCAAAGTTAGGGTGTTGTCTGAGCTGGGCTTTTATCTGTAGGCTCAGGAAAAGAATTCACCTCCAAACTCAATCAAATTAGTGGCAAAATCCAGTTTCTTGAAGTTGTAGGTCTAAGGTTTCCTTGCTGGCTGTCAAGCCAGGGGCCACTCACTGTTCTAGAGGTCAACTGCATTCTTTCTCATATGGCTCCTTTCCTCCATCTTCAAACCAGCAATGCAGGGTGGAGTCTTTCTCATGCTTTGACTTTCTTTGCCTTCCTCTTCTGTCTTTTCCTTCTACCACCAGCCTGAGAAAGTACCATACTTTTAAGGACTCTTGTGATTAGATCTGGCTCACTGGTTACCCTTCCTTTTTAAAGCTCAGCCATGCCTTAAAACATAACACAGTCATGGGAGTGATATCTCAGTCACATTCACAGATTCTGGGTCTTAGGGTGTGGGATCTTCTGGGGCCATTCCTAGAAATTTTGCCTGCCATAAAGGTGTAGAAGATGTTAGGGGGCACAGAGCAGGTAGAAGCAAACACCCCAACTCCCATGAGATCGTGGGATTGCCTCTTGGCAGAAGTTGCCAGGTTGGATTTTTCTAAGGATGACTTAGAGTTAAACAGGGAGAGAAGTGGAGTGAAGGAGATTCTTTGGAAAAGATAGGTGGAAGAGCACCTTGGGAAGCTCAGTACTCTTTTTTCCCTCCCTAATATCTAACCCACTGCTGAGCACATAAGAGTTTTCAACATTTTCTTGACAAATAACTGGTTATAGGTCACTGTAATGATTAAATAAGATAATACTCAGAGAATACTTAGAGAAGCGCTTAGAACAAACTAAATGTTTGTATGTATTTTCTATTATTATCATACGACTCAAGATAGGAAACCTCTTGCAAGTAGATCTGGAATATTTATTCATTCATTTAACAAAGATTTATTAAGAGCAAACTAAATGCCAGTGTGAGGTGTTGGGAAGACAGTGGAGAGCAAAGCACATGATCCTGACCTCATGGAGTTTACTGTCTAGGGTGGGGAGACAGATAAGCAAAGGGGCAACTACAAGTATGCCAGGTGCTTCAGTGGTTCATGTGTTCATGTGTCTGGTCTTTGGAAGGTTGTTTCCTTCTTGTTTGCCTAATGACTGAGCACAAGCATCCTCTTTAGGTTGACATCCCTCTCCAGTCCCCATCCTTCCTCACTGTACTGCTCTCATTCTTTCCCCTCTCCCTCCCTCCCTCTATTAATTTCCCATTGTCTTGTCTGATTTCTCCCCTGCATTTGAGCACCACAGGGCAGAAACCGTAGCCTCTTCACTTTGTGGTCCCGGTGCCCAACATCATAGTATCTCATGGTAGCCCTCAGAAAATGAGTGTTGACTCAATGAGCTCTTAGCTTAGACTCTGGTTTCTTCTTTGGATCAAACTCACCATTTTAGTTTAGTTTATTTTTTAATAAACATTTGCATAGCACCTATTATATGCCAGTAGGTATGCAGCAGAGCCAAGATTCACACTTAGACAGTCTGCTGCACTTGACAGAGGTAACTGTGCACCTTCAGACCTTCCTGCCAAGCTTTCTACCTACTATGACTAACAGCAACAATGACAACAAATAAAAACAACCACCACAACCATTTACTGAGTATTGTTGCACAGTTCCTGTATTGAATTTGTAGGACAAATTCCTACAACAACACTAGAGAGTAAGAATTATTACCTTTACTTTAGAGATAAAGATTCTGCCTCTCAGAGATGTTAAGTTACTTGCATGTGGCCACAGGCCAGCCAGCATGCGGTGGACCCAGGACTTACAGTCTGTTTGATTTCAAACTTGGGCTCTTTGGGGAGGATTTAGTGCCTTGACCAGTTGTTTTCTATTGAACTGATCATTCCTTTTCTTTTGTAATGACTGACGACTTTAGCAGCCTTGGAATCACTGTCTTTAAAAACATTCAAGAGAAAGTCAGAATCTTGTTATTATGGGTGCAAATACCACAAACCATTTCACAGTGATGTTGCCATGATCTAACAGAATTAAAGATCGGTTCCTTTGTGTAAGTCAGATCATGCCTTGTGTCTTCTTAGTGCCCATCTCAGGGCTGTAGTGTTTGTCAGTATGTATTTTGACAATAAAAGGGATAGTACTTTTCCAGGACACTACAGAGAGCTGGAGTGACTTCATCGGCTCACTCTCCATCCATGGGAATTTTCCTCAAATCATTTCTTTGTTACCCGAGAGAAGACCATGAACATAGAGCTACGTAAAGTATGTATCAGCTCCAAGGGTCAGCTAATTCAGCAAGGCCCTATTTTATCCATTCTGTACCCCAGCACCCAACACAGGGCCCAGCACATGGAAATTGCTCAGTGAATGTTTGTTGGATGAATGAAGAAGAGAACCAAAAAAATGAAAACATTGCCCTTGTGCTTAGCAATGGAGCTGAATCTAAAAGAAGCATAGTGTGTTGGAATTTGGCACACACGGAGTAAATTGGAGCAGCATCTCTCAAACCATCCGTGGGGAAGGCCTACACTCATCTTTTATCTCTAATCAACTGTGAATTGATACATGGGCCTACTACTAATATGTGCTTTGCACCACCAGCAACTTACCTCTGTAAATTCAACAGCACCTTAGTTGGTATCCTATACGATGAGACAAAGCACTGATCTCATACTGGGAAATCACAGCAATGTCAAACTGCTAAAAAAATTCCTAAAACTCACTGTCAATTTCTATACTTAGCTCATTGAAACCAGAAACAAACCATTTACAGTCCAGCCCTGGTCCATGATCATATTGAGAATAGCACTCTTTAGAACATGGGCTCGGACTCACAGTTGGGTTAGAATCTTACTAACTGGACATGTGCAATTTGTGAGAAGTTACTTAACTTCTCTCAACCTCCAAAATTTTCTTGCCTATAAAATAAGGAAAAGAGCAATACCTCCCTTATGGGGTTGTAATGAGGATCCAATGCAGTCATTCATTCAATAAATATTTATTGAGCTTCTATTACGACAAATACTCCCTTCAGCACTGAAGAAAACGTAGTGAACGAAACAGACAAAAATCCCTGTTGTCATGGAGCTTAGATTGTGGTGAGATAATCTGTACAGTTACTAGCTATGTGTCATTTGACAGGTCCCCTAACTTTACCAAAAATTAGCTCACTAAAACATAGAGCAAAAATAACAGATACTTCCTATGGTTGTTTTGAAGATCCAACAAGATCAGAGAGATGGTCATTTGCTATATTAATAAATACAACTCAAAGTTAGGTGCAAAATATTATGTTTCTGAATCTTGAGGCTCAAAGTTTTGAACTATCCCAGCAATTGGGAGATTCAGGGTAGTGGGGAGGCTTCACCTGAAACAAAAGGGGCCACAAAAGCTGAGATAATCAGGAACCACATGAGAAGCCACTATTTTTTTTTTAAGATTTTTTTTTTTAATTTATTCGACAGAGATAGAGACAGCCAGCGAGAGAGGGAACACAAGCAGGGGGAGTGGGAGAGGAAGAAGCAGGCTCATAGCGGAGGAACCTGATGTGGAGCTCGATCCCATAAAGCTGGGATCACGCCCTGAGCCGAAGGCAGACGCCTAACCGCTGTGCCACCCAGGCGCCCCAGAGAAGCCAATATCTTAAGCCAAATGCATGGCCAACTGAACAAAAGGAGGAGAACATGACGGGGACTAAAGGAAGATGTCAAGGCCAAAGCATCGAACCAGAATTTTGGAATCAAGCAGATAACTAAGAATAGACAGCTTATGGCTTGCTTTGAGTGCTTATAACGACATGCTGAATGGGCACAAGGCCAAGTTTAAAGGGATGAGTTAGAATAGACACCACATCCAAGGGATATTACCAAGACACAACCAGAGGGCTCAGTCTATAATCAGGTTCATGGAGTGGGATGAAGGCTGAGACTGGGAGATAAAACCAACAGTCCAGGAACAATGAAAACTTAAGAATGGAGCATGAAGCAAAGAACAAATTATACTCTAAGGCTAAAAATTATGCTAGGTAACTCCTGTTAGCCTTTTCCAATCTACTCTCTACCATTCTTTATCCTGTTGTGTGCCCCAGGAAGATGACTGAATCTGAGAGTAAAAAGATTTCTTATCATCTGGTTTCTCAATGAGTTCTGCCACTGGAGACGACAGAGAGGACACTGGAGGGTGGCTGGGAGGGAGGAAAGGGAGGTCAAGGGATTTGTTTCCTCAGGTTTCTCTCTTTAGACCATGAGGCCTAGAGGATGTCTGCATTCCTCAACCACAGGTCTTTATCCCTGTTAGCTCTGTGTGTTCTGTTAACCATTCCTTCCCTTTGCCCCTTCAGACCTAGAGCCCCACCTTTTACTAGCCCGAGTGCCATAGTATCCCCTGTAGCTTCCCTATACCCTCCCCACAACTTTGTAAATAATCTTATTATCCTAATAAGGTATGCCATCTCTTTCCTTCTGGCATCCTGACTAGAAGCTCCAGGACTTAAGTCCAAAGCTCTGCCTTACTGGGTTCTGTTTGATTAACTATGGGTGGGTCAGCCTAATTTAGAGAAACAGTGTTTGGCAGATTCTCAGTACAGAATAAAGCAGACTAGATTCAGGATTTGGAAGTAGTCATGCTAGGGTCTTGGGTGTTAACTAGAATAGATCCCAGGGGTTGAAAAAAAGGCTAATATCTAACATTGTACTTACTGTATGCCAGGCACTGCTCTAAGTGCAATATATTTGTGAACTCCTTTAATCCCCATAGCAATGCTATTGAGTTGGCAGTGTGGTTGCCATCATTTTACAAAGTGAGGACAGAGAGGTCAAATAACTTGCCTGAGATCACACGACTAGTAAGTGGTTGTAGCTGGGATCTAACACAGATAGTCCCACTCCAGAGTCCATGGTCCTAATTGTGAATCCTCCACTGCATAAATATTCATTATTCACTTCCAAGTACAGGGCCTGTCCCTTTCTTAGTCTCATTCATAGTCTGAAGCTTGCTAATAACATACTTTACATTGACTTGAATATTTTAGTAAGCTTTAGCACATTTTGAACCTCACATTTCTGATTTAATTCTTATAGGTTCCAGGGTGTTTAGATTCCTCAAAAGGCTAAAACATCCAGCTCAAAGTTCCAGAGCCAGAGGTTGGTGGAGGCTGGTCTTACACTTTTCTATTCTATCTCATAAACCTTGAAGTTTTTATGGCAAGGAAAGCATCTGTCTTTTTCACTGCCATACTCAAGTGCCCATTTCATGGTAGTAACATGATAAACCCTTACTGGATAAATAAATGAATGAGTGGTTTTGACATGTCCTTTAAAATTCAGAGCTTATTAGAGGGTATCCAGGAAAACCATATTATTTTCTTTACCTAGTCTTCTATTATTGGAACCCATCCCTATTGTTGCATCGAACTGCCTTTTGGCATCTCCCAGCTCTCTGGGGCCATCTTCTTTTCTTAGATCTGCACACAGAGCAGGATTATGCTTGCTTGGTCTTTCCTTGATCTCTCTGCAAGCCCACTGGCTTTCTTAACTGGCGGTCACGGGGTCTGATTGGAGCATTTGCTTGCTTCCTTTATCTCATATTGGTTACAGAAGTGGTTAGGTGCTAATGCTTTCATTACAGTAAGTCACACCTGGGTTTGAATCCTTGTTTTGTCATTTGTGCACAGATTACTTAATATCCGTGTGTCTCAGTTTCTTTAAAGTGGTTATAATAGTAGTGTCCACTTCACAAGGTTGTTGTGTGGACTACACGAGATAATGTAGACAGTCATTATCATTTCAGATCCACCAGGAAGGAAATGATAGTACAGAGTTGAAATGCAAGATAGTTTGGGGGAGTAATGCCTGTGAAAGATAAAGGGGAAAGGGAGCAGGAATCATCAGTGAGAGCCTGGAGACTTTGATGCAGGTCTGACATCTGTGAAAGGAGTGGGAGAAGGAAGCAAGGTTGGGTAGAAAGAACCCCAGACCATGGTTCAGCTCTGAGTAAGTCTTGGCCAGGCTGATAGGGATCTCTGACACCAAGATTGTCCATAGAGGATCTTTGCATTAGGCAGTTAAACCTAGTATCCCATTGTGCTCAGTCTTTGGTTAGAGCTGCTAGGGAGTTTTCCACCTTTAGCATAGCTCCTAAAGTATGTAAAGTGCTCAGCACAGTGCCAGGCCCCAAGTAAACACTCAGCAACTCCACCCTAACTTCCAAATTCTTCCCTTCTAAATTAAACTTCTTTTCAGCAAATAATTCAGGATATTGAAAAATCTACACGCATTGTACCTTTCTGTAATGTTGTCTTCTGAGGACCATCTTAACTTCCATAAATTTCTTTGAAGGACATCCATTACATTCAGCTTTATTCTGAATATTCTTGTATATCGAATTATATGAAAAAATTTTGTAAATCTATCCTCAATTTATATATGGAAAAATAGATGTTCAAAGAGAGCACAGGTCTTTCCCAAAGTCAGAGAGTAAGCCCTTGGAAGAATCAGAAATTGGGCTCCAAACTCCTGGCCCCAGCACCATTCTCTTTGGATTCTGTGTGTGTGTGTTTCTGTGTTGTGTGTGAATAGACTGATAGCAATCAGCCAAATAGTCGTTTGAGTAACTGCCTTGATCAAAATTGTCCTGGAGTGGAGGGGTACACATTATTTTTGAAATCAAGGTGTTGGAAATAATTAAGTGAAATCTAGACAGGATCATGAAGTTTCAAATTTCTCCACTTGTCTTCCAATTCAACAACCTACTTACTTCATTAGTCTTCAGTATGAGCTTCCCTTTCCCCACCTTTGCTGAAGTATATTACCTCTCTAGGCAGTTCCAGGTCTGCTCCTGTCCATCTGCATATGGATTTATGAAGATGCTTGGAATATTTATTGAAGCGGGCATTAGTGATCCTAGGTCAATTACAGGGCCTTCATTATCTTTGGGAAAGAAGTCCACTGCACAGTATGTTCACTTCATCCTGTTTCAAGACGAACACATGGACCTGCCTTGAATGCAGAAGGTAGCAAGGGAAAACAAGAAAGCAGTGGACTTGTAGCTGGAAGGTCTGTGTTTGAATATATGTCATAGCTCTTAGTAGCTATATAATCTGGGAGACATTCGTGGACCTGCTTGTGCCTTAGCTCCTTCGTTAATAAAAGCCAAACTAATTACCAGGTTGCTGAGCTCAGCAAGGGGTTGTGTGAGGGCAGGTATTCACTACAATTTGAAGTCCGGTTATCCAAAAAAAAATCCTCAGAGGCTGTGAAAGTGGCTGTATGCTGAGGGCATCTACCCATCTTCCTCCTGCATGAGACCTACATGCTTTCTAGGAACTGGGGACATACCTAAACTTGGGGGCGGGGTAGGGCAGGGAGAGTTGGTCAGATGCCTCAACTTTGGAAGGATAGAGTAGAACATTAGGAAATCATCTCCCAGCAGCTCAGGGCTTCTGAATGACCAGGCAGTGTTGTGGTGTCATGTATCATGCATGGCTTTCCCTCCACTCAGCATATTTGCATTTAAAAAGGTTCATTGAAGAACAACTAGTTCAATCCAAAGGAATTAATATCTAATTGGATGCCTTTCAGATACTTGGATAAAAGGATGAGGGAGATCTTTGTGATGTCAGGCCTCCTGAGCAAACCATGCTGAGGCCACTGTTTTAAGCTGTGTAGGTTGGGTTCTACACAAATATATATGGCATCTTTGAATCTCACCCCGAAGGAATGTGTTTCCTGAAGAATTCACTGGACTGTCTCTCTATATGCATAGTGAATGGGATTTGCATAGCAGAATAAACCACTTGAGTCTCCTTTTCTCCTGTTCCTATGGGGCTAAATCCTTTGTACTGTTCAAGGCCCAGCTTGAATGCCACTGCCTCTGTGAAGGTTTCCCTGTTGGCCTCCTCCATCCCCACAGAATTAACCATCCTCTTCCTTTCTTTGTTCCTATAGTGACTTGTTTGCCTAGTTCCCACACTGATGTGGTTCCTGGCCAACTCTGCAGCTCCATTCTTGGCACATTTCCTCTCATTTGTGCTCTAGCCATGCTGTTCTTTCCCTCCCACATACACACAGCAGAAACACCTATCCCCAGAATGCTGCTGCTTGGTTCCCTGGCTATGGGCATGCTGTTCCGCTGCATCCATCTGGAAGGTTTTTACCCACTCCTCTCTCTTTCTGGCTAACTTCCAGACATCTTCTGAGACTTTTCTCTGGCCAGAGACAGAGACTGCAACTGTGTGATTCACCAGTGGAACCCAAGTTGCTAGCATGCCACCTGAAGTGCAGGGAATACTGGTTGCATGCATGGATGAATGAATCTCCTCCAAGAAACATTTTTTCTCTGATACTCACCACCCCAGTCTGATCTGGGTGTCAGTCCTCTCTGCTCCTTTATCATCCCATGCTTATCTTCTCAGTTACTACTCTGTATTGGAAAGTGTCTATGTCCAGCTTCTCCACTCCTTCCCACCACTGGATTCGAACTTTCTCAAGGATTGGGGGCTAGGTTTCATTCATCTTTAAGTTTTCATTGTCTAAAGTGCCTGGCATACAGTAAGCCCTAAATGAATGTTAATAAATGATAAAATTGAGCTAGATGATTGCTACTCTTAAGACATTAGGTTATAGTAAATATTTTTCTCTCTTTACTGACTAGAGCTCACAGTACTCCACATGGTGCCTAACACATACTCGATACATAGTTTATAATTTGATTTGGAAAATAAACTACCTTGTAGAGTGAAGAGAGCAGTAGTTGAAGAGTCAGTTTCTAGTTCTGATGTCAGTGGGGCTCTTCAAGACTCAGTATTCTAATCTGCTAAATGGGTATAAAAATCTCTAATCTCTTAGTTTAGTTCTGCCATAAATAGGCTCCATTACAAGGACTTGGGTTATAGAGTTTATTTGGGAGGTTTATTTGGGAAGCACAAGTAAGAGAGTAGGGAAAGTGAGACAGGGAAGAGAGAGAAATCAGCACCATCTGCATTAATGATGGATTGCTACAGTGGACAAGGTGAGCCCAGTCCCACTGGGGATGGTCTGAGAAACCTTGTAGAACGTGCTTCAAAACTGTATCTGGAGATAAGCTGGAAGCTGGGGGTATTGCTCCATTACCCTCATTCTCAATCAGTTGAAGATTGTCCCGGGGGTATTAACTGGTGCTATTGCCTACACCTGGTGTATGATTGTTGAATTAGCGTAATCAAACCCAGCTTGCTTGCTCCTGAAGGGTCCTTGAGGAATCCACAGAACACTGGAATGCTCCTTATTTCTTCAGGAGAATCTGAGACCTCTAATAGTGAGTGCTCACTCAGAGTTTTTTTCTCTTTCTGTCAAATAGCTGCTCCTCTTTTCTTACCCCGTCACCCACACAGGCAAGCTCCAGCCAGTGTGTAGACACCATGGGAGGGCTGATACTTTCCTCCACAGAAAGAGGACTATGGTGGGGATGCTCCTGTCATAGACCGGCTCTGCCTGAAAGATCTGGAAATCTGGAAAGATCCTCATGATGAAGCTTTTCCCTGCATGTTAGCTCCATGGCCAAGACTTCTTAATTCAACCTTATAATAAAATTTCCGTGTAGCTTATTCAGGGAATTCTTTGCATCTTTGAGATGCTTCCCTTAACAAAATCAGTTTTAGTTTTGTAGTATGGAATTAAATATTCCAGGAACAGAGATGCTTAGAGAGTGGGCCGACCTACTTGATAGAACTTGTTAGGTAATTATGATGACCTTTTTTGAAAAAGGAAGTCTTTTTTTTTAAGATTTTATTTATTTGAGAGAGAGCAAGCAGGAGTGAGAGGTAAGGGACAGAGGGAGAGGGATAAGCAGATTCCCTGCTAAACACTGAGCCTGATGTGGGGCTCGATCTCAGGACCCTGGGATCATGACCTGAGCTAAACACATATGCTTAACCGACTCAGCTACCCAGGCACCCCCAAAAAGGGAAGTCTTAAATATTTATATGCTTTGATTTAATAACTTTATTTCTTGACATGTATTATAAGGAAATACTCTAGTATAAAATGCCTTAAAATGCCTTACACACAGATGTTTGTCACCAAATTATTTGTAAGTGAAATGGTGGTTAACAACAGAGCAATGGTCAAATCTTATGAAGAGTTTGTAATAGTGTGTGGAAAAAATTGTGTTATCACAATTTTCAGAGATAAATACAGATTTCAATATTACATGTGCAACTCGATCATACCAATGAAAATAAACCAAATAAATGATGCCTAGAAAAAAAACAAAAGAATTTTATATCAAATGTTAATGGTGATTGATTTAGGGTGCTAGGATTATAGGTGGTGTTTTCTTCTCTTGACTTTTCTATATTTTTACATTAAGCAAGCATTTCAGTTCAAAGAACATTTATGTTTCAACATTATAAAAAAATTCACATCCAGAATTGAGTAAATACTATCTTTACAATTGAGTGAACATATACATGTGAAAAAAGACTAGAAGGGAATACAGAAATGATTCTTGTTGCTGTGGTTCATAGGCAGTGACTCCCTCTTCTGGCTTTACTCAGGGCCCCTTGGGGAGCAAGTGAAAAACACAGGACCCCACGTTTCATCCTCAGAGATTCAGTTAGTTAGGTGGAAACCTGGGGTCTCTAATTTTGAACAGCTCCTGGTGATTCTAATACAGTTTATCCATGGTGCAGCAGTGGATAGCTACTGTCATTTGGGGACTTGGATATCTTTCTTTTTATGTATATATAAGTACACTGTTGCCAGATTATTTTTACAATAGAAAATGCAAAAGCACATATGATTCTCAGTGTTCAGCAATATGAAAATGGCCTCCTTCCAATTTTGTAATCTAGTCTTGTCTTTTAGCATTAAGAGTTTCTCTTCTTCATAACAGTTATTTTAGCTGTTACATATTCTTCAACCTGGTGTATATACTGTAGCTTTATTAACCAGTCCTCTGCCCTGGAAGAAGTATCATAGGAGAAATGGCTAAAGAAATTAGAAATTTTCATCTTAAGAGCAAAGTTATCTAAAAATAGAATAAATCTTGGGGAGAAAATTTGTTTCCCAAGATCCCAGCAGGTAAAACCATGACCAGTGAATGGAAATTCCCATTAGACAAATGATGGATTTCAAAGCCATACTTATCATACACTTGGCTAAGATGTTTTAAACAGGGCTTTAGTATCAGATACTTGAGATGATTCCTGATAGCTCTAGAGTCTTTCCTGCCCAAATATGTCCTGGAATCATGATCCACCTGCCTGCCCCACCACTTATCCATAATACATTTCTACTCATTCAGGGCAAGCCTATTTGCAAGGCTAATATAATCAAAAGTTTACTAAACTGATTGTGGTTTATTCCAAACAGTGCCTAATTCAAAGCAACTGCTCATCCCCAGCTGAGTTGGACCCTATTGTTCCTGGGTAAAAATAAATAAATATATAAATAAACAAACACAATGTATGAAAACCCAAACATAAGCAAATAAATTAGGTGGATAATTACTTACAGAACGAAAAGATTTTCCCACAGGGCTCCTTTAAATTGTGAGCCTTCCGATGCATTACAGTATAATTAAATTAACCGAAATCTGGTTAATACCTAACCCTCTGTAGTCTCTCTTTTGCCAAGTTCCCTCTTCTCCTAGATTAAACCCCTTGATCTCTACCTGAAAGCTCAGTCCTGTCCCGGATTTGAGCACTAACCTGCCTTCATGATGGAGTGGTATGGGACTCCATCTGTACTCTATGTGTATGCGCCTTGCCACCTTGCTCTGGCTTGGACTTAACCTTTTGGGTTTCTGTTCTGATGACTGGGCTCCTGTGTTGGCCTCTGTAGAGCCTGAGGCCTGTCCTGCTGATCTGTTAGGACCAGGCCTAATTTTGTTCTTACCTGTTCTGCTCATCCCCATATACTATAATTGTGTCAGCCAGTGTCTGAGTAGGACGATGAAGGCGGGAATTCAGTATGATAAACTGGTTGCAAAAGAACTGAAAAGTCAAATGGGGCCAAGTGAGGTACCCCAGAGGTTAGCAACAGCAGGAAGGAGCTACCTCCCTTATGCTGGCTGATGAAGGGAGGAGTAGATATGGTCCCAGAGCCAGAAGTAGGGAGTGTGCAGTGGGAACTGGAATACAGGATGGAAGCTATTTGGAGGGAGGTGGGACCATAGAGGGAGAAGATGTCAGGTGAGAGTTAGAATCCTGGAGGAAGTCAGACCAGCTTTTCCTGCCCTCCAGTCCCCAGCCTGTATTTATTGATTGAATTGAACTGAAAGCCAGTTAGTAAGGAGTCCTTGTGAGTATAATTTGCAGGAGGTTACCCCCCAGTATAAGAGCAGAACATGGGAAGTGAGGGAACAGATCTGGATACCAGCAGGCAACATGCCTGGTACAACAACTAAGAAACTGGTGTTGGTGAGATAATTCAAAACTGGATGAAACCAAAGCCTTCTAGGACAAGGATAAAAAAAATAATAATAAAGGTAATAAAAAATAATAACAGCTAATATTCATTAGTTACTTTCTATAGTCACTTTCTGTTCTAAGCACTTTATGTATACTAATTTAATTAATCTCACAATAGTCCTATGAAGTTCTTTCTATTTTCATCATTTCACTTTACAGATTAGGAAATGGAGACTCAAAGAAGCTAAGTTATTCTCTCTGGGCTGCACGGCTAGAAGATGACTCCGTCCTTACTTGAACATAGGCAGCTTGTTTTAACAGCCCATGTGCTTAGCCATGCTCTCCTACCTAAGTCTGAAGTCCTGTGCCCTTCACCAGTAGCTATTTGACTTTGCAAAATTCTTAGCAATTTCTCTGTCAACTCCTAACTTTAGAAAAACTAATAATATTACTTATTTTACTGAGCTATTATAAGATTAAATGATGCAATGCATATAGACTATGAACACAATGCCTGGCACATAGATGATACTAAAATTACATTGGAATTTCTATGCTTAAATTTTTCTTCTCCACCCTTGGAAAAGGAAAATGTGTGAGCTGTGTTCTAGGTGAGACCTGGTTGAGGTTCTTCCTTTGACCCTCTACCCCTCACTTGTCTCTCTCAAGGCCCTAGTTCCAGGACCAGGGCCTCATTAGGGCTCATAACCACCATCCGGTGTCTCTCTTTGACATTTCACGGCCATTCTTCCCCTTCACATAGACAACATTCTTGAGAAAATGGATTTTCCTTGACTAATGAAATGTGTTAGTCTCTTGTCATTGCTATGTCTTAGTGCAACGTTTCTAATGAGAAGATTAATTTTGTGACATTTTCAATGCCATCCGCACTCATCAAAGGCCTAAATATGCATCAATCTCAAAACCATCCCTTAGTTTCAGGGGAGCCAAATTCCCTCATACCCCAGCCCCTCATTTCTCTATCCTTAAGCTACAGTGTCCTGAACTATAAAACAGGGAGTCCAGATTCTTCCATGCCTAGATTTCAAGGTAGTGGTGAGGATTAAATGAGATCATAGAAGGCATAATAATCATGGTAATCATGATGATGATGGTGATGATGACAACGATGATAATAATAATAATAATAATAACAATAATAATAAAGCTAACATCTCTGTAGTGCTTACTATGTGCCAGGCGTATGCACTGAATTCAATTACCAAAATCCTACTGAGTAGATGGTATTATTATTCTCATTTTACAGATGAGGAACCTGAGACACAATCAGATTAATTATTTTGGCCAAGGTTACAGAGCTAATAATAAGTGGCAAAGTCAGAGTTTGAACTTAAGGCAGTCTGGGTCCCGAGTCAAAGAGACATAGTAGGCCCTCTGGGCCTCAGTTACCTCGTGTGTGCTCCTTCCATTTTAAACTTTTATGTCAGCAGACAAGTTGGGACCCAATGGTATACAGAGGAAGGGAAGACAAATTTCCCTGCAGTCTCATGCCCCAGAAGTCTCATGGACTTTCCCCTCTTCTCAGAGGTTGGGGTAAACATGACTCAAACCTACCAGTCTTATATGAGTCTAGTGCTTTCCCCAGAACTTCTGTGAATTCCTGACTTCATTTATTTCGTGGTCCCTCTGCCTCTGCTCTTCTTTTCATCTTGAAACTGGCACATGTCAACCAGAGCTTAAAACTCCACCCTTTTCAGGCTTCCAGAGGCAATTCAGTAGTTCCTAGCACATTCTATTTTTAGTTTTCCTGAATATATGTATGTATGTATGCATGTATGGATGTATTTATTTATTTTACTTTTTTAAAGTCTTTATTTAGATTCCAGTTAGTTAGCATAGAGTGTAATATTAGTTTCATGTGTACAATTTAGTGATTCAGCATTTCCATACAACACACGACAAGTGTACTCTTTAATCCCCATCACCCATTTACCCATCTCCCCACCTTCTTCCCCTCTGTTGACCATCAGTTTGTTCTCTATGGTTAAGAGTCTGTTTCTTGGTTTCTCTTTTTTCCCTCATGATCATTTGTTTTGTTTCTTAAATTATACCTATGAGTGAAATCATATGGTATTTGTCTAAAATCAACAACACAAGAAACAACAGGTGTTGGCGAGTATACAGAGAAAGGGGAACCCTCTTGCACTGTTGGTAGGAATGCAAATTCGTGCAGCCATTATGAAAAACAGTATGGAGATTCCTCAAGAAATTAAAAATAGAACTACCTTATGATCCAACAATTACACTACTAGGTATTTACCCAAAGAATGTGAAAATACTAATTCGAAGGGATGCATGCACCCCAGTGTTTGTAGCAGCACTATCAACAATAGCCAAATTAGAGAAAGAGCCCAAATGCCCATTGACTGATGAATGGATAATGTATAATGCTAGAGAGTATAATGCACCCCAGTGCTTATAGCAGCATTATCTACAGGCCAAATTATGGAAACAGCCCAAATGTCCATCAACTGATAACTATATAAAGAAGTATATGTATAGAAATACATATACAATGGAATGTTACTCAGCCATAAAATATAATGAAATCTTGCCATTTGCAATGACATGGATGGAGCTAGAGAGTATTATCCTAAGCAAAATAAGTCAGTTGGAATTTTCCTGATTATTTTTGGGTCAGGATGTGGAGTCACATCACAGAGGGCAAGGCCCTCTATTCATGGCCACCTGGTGTCCATAGTGCACCTTTGGGCAAATCAGAGAAAGCCCTCCCTCACCATCCCTGGGACCAATTGGAAAAATGACCCCCTCTGGGCATACGAATGAGGAAAAACTGTCCCTTCTAAGCTAACATAGGGCCACACCAAGACCCTAGCTTGGCAAGCAGAGTGCAAGTGGGCAGGATTCCTCACTCCTACCTTATGCAGGGCCCCATGTTCAGAACTATATACATTAGTCCTACCTCTGCCATTCTGACTCCTACCTGACTTCCTTGCTTTTTCTCCCTGTCAGTCCATTAAATCAGCAGCACCTTCCAAAAGCTCAGTTCCAACAACTAAGATTTTTCATCATGCTCAAGACCTTGGAAAACATATTCCAGAACCCACTCTTCCTTCTAAGCAGGGCCCACCTCTATCCATTATTTTTACATTATCTTAAGTCATCAGAGCAGTCACTTCGTTCCTTAAACCTAGCCTTGTCTGCTCAGTAAATTTCATTTCTAAACGTGGCTCTTCCTTTCAGCGACCTCTTAGGGCTGAGCCATAAACGATGCAGAGTGCAGGGGAGAGGCAAGGATGCTTTTATCTCATCCTTGAGCCTATAGCCCCATGTTCCACCTCCCTGCAGAAAGCCGCTTGCTTTTGCCTCCCAGAAGCACATAGCTGGACAGATCCTGGTTATACGGAAGAGGAAGGCAATCCCAGCAAGCCCAGTACATAACAATCAGTCTTTGGTAGGCAAGAAGACAAATGCACAGTGCCTAGAAATTCTGAGCAGTGGTGCTTAATCCTCATGCAGTAATTATGCTCATCCATCTCTCGTTCTGTCCCCTGAGAAGTCTCAGCAGGGTGTGTCACATGCCGTGTGCAGCATCTTTAAGGTACATGGGTTTGGGTACCACTGCATTACTATGACCGAGTAAAGGCAGTTAAACCAGGGAACTCCCAAGGTTTTGACTGTGCATCCCTATCAGTAAGGTGTTTTTGAACACGCAGCCCATATACACATGTTTATTTATGCATTCATTGCACATATATATCTTTGTACTAATGCTTAGATGTCATAAACATATGAAAATAAAAACAAGAAAGGATGTATTAAAATAAATATGAATAGAACTTCTGGTGTGCTCTTCCCACACCCCAGTTGATCATCTTGCACACCTTCTGGGAAGTACACAGCCTTCTTAGATGCTGTCCAGGTAAGCCATGTCACCTCCTTGCTTGAGACTGTGGGAAGTATATACCCTTTGGAATCAGTCCAATCTAAGTTCTGATCCTAGCTTCCCCAATCTATGGCTAGGAGATTTTGGATAAGTGATATAATGTCTTAGGCTTTAGTTTGCTTGTCCATAAAATGAGGTATGATACTCTGAGCCACACCCTGTCCTGGATGCTATGAATTTAGAGGTAGGGTGCAGGCCCCTTTATCAGGAGTTCAATCCAGACAGAATTTCCAAGGATTTGTAACAACTAACTTCAGATAACTTGGGATGCTAATTGAAGACAATGATTCCTGAGCCTCACTTTAGATACAAAATCAAAATCTCTTGAAATGGAACCAGAGAGTATGCATTAGGGAATCATGTGTACACAAAAGTGAGAGAGGTAATCAGAGTGGTAAATAGATGTAGTGACATAGTATCATGCAAAGTAATGAGAAATGCTACAAAAAGGGATAACTCTGAAGGGTCTGGGAGCCCAGAAGAGGGGCACCTGCTTCAGACAGGGCAGCTTCCTGGAGAGAGTGGTACAAAGCATGGTTCTTGCCTATTCCAAACCTGTCTCACTCTCAGGGGTCAGGCTTTGGCTTGGACCAAGTCCTGTCTCAAAGTATTTGTTTGGTTCAGCCCTAGTCCTCTGAGTCTTCCCTGTTTTACCAGCCTGCCTTACCACCCCCAGTGTGTGTGGAGTGACGAATCTCATCCAGACTTGCAGAATGCCTGTCCCATAAGCTGCTACAGGCTTGAAGTAATGACAGAGGTGCTGAAGAGGCATAGCTTCTTTCTGTACGCCATGCACATTGTTGCTCTACTGAAAGCCTTAGGCTACAATAAAGAGTTTAGTGTTGGTAATTTATTTATACCCTTACATTATTCCAAACAGGGTTTGAATTGTCTTCAATAGATACAAATAATACAAGTCAAAAGATGAGATAAATGAGCAAAGATGGGCAAAGAAACATACTGGCAGGAAAGTAAGATGAAGACAACAGTAGAATCAACAAACAAACTATTTAACATATGGTCCTGCCCACCTATTCTAAGTGGCCATATATTTGGCTTTGAGCTTCTTAGTAGCCAGGACCAACAGGGAAACAACTATTACTTTCATAATATTCTTAGCATATATTTGAGTAAGTTGAACTGGTTGCCAAGGAGAAGCATAACTCTTCTTAGGACTGTCATGAAGATGTAAAGCGTCCAATGTATAAAAGAGTGAATGATAGCCTCAACATCCTTGCAGTAATTAATTAGTATTCCTTATAATTATTTAAGATTCTTTCAATGTACAATATTGACTTTATCAAACTCTTTTACTTGAAGGTGCTTTGAGGGTCATTTGTTCTACCTGACAGCAGGGAGAACTCTGCCTTGAGAAATAGCAGCTTTCCTTTCAGTCTCCCACTATTGTGACATTCTTTCCTTTCTGCTCTGCCCTGTCCCCTGGGGACCTCTATCCAACCACACTTGAGTCTTTCCAAATAGTCTGGCATTGTCTGGAAACCTAAAATTTTGTTCAATCTTCTACTTTCTCAAACATCTTCCTTATGAAGTTATGCCATCCTTCAAGACCCAGTTCAGATCTCAGAAAGCCTTCTCAGGAAGGCTTCTCTGCTCCAGCCAGTCAGGTTTGCTTTCCTCCTCATCATGTGTCTATGTTACTCTGCTGGAATTTCCATTTTAACACTTATTATAATCCACCTTGAGCCAGGACATAGATGAGCATATCCATTAGATATGTCTGTCCCTTTCCCATGACTCTCTCTCTCTATCCCCTAAACCCAAGGGGAAGTGGAGCAAAGGCCACTTGGAACCAGAGCCTGGAAGCAATGCAAGAGCTGTCCATTGAGCACTAGCTCTGTACCAGGCATCGTACTGTTGAGTTGTGGGGTTGGCGGGGGCGGGGTGGTGGTGTGGTGAGTTGCTGAGATGAGAAAGACCTGCTTATTGCCCTCAAGCCCCTACAACAGCCTACTGGATGATGGGCTGATCAAGGGTAGAAGGTATTTGTACTCATCATTGCACCTTTCCAGCCTGATGTTTATTTGAACTTGACATAACCTACTCCAGTGACAAAATGACAGATCATTTGAAACACTCATCCTAGTTTATATTTCCTCTACTAATTATCACAACATCTATGAGCTAGTCATTATTAACCCTATTTTACAGATAAAGCAGCTTAAATGTTCACCTTTTCTCATCCTATTAAGCTTCAATTTCATCAAGTGAAAAACTGGTTAGATAATAATACTTACCTTGCAAGGTTGTTAAGAACAATGGAATGCCATATGTAAAATGTCTTATCACACTACTTAACCCAGAGAATATGCTTTGGAATTGTGGGTTTCACTCCCCAGGATCTAACATTTTATTGAATTCTTACTCCTTGTCAGCTACAGTCCAAAGGACTTCAAATATTTAATTAACTAATTCCCTTTCCTGGACAACCGTATGAAGTGATACTAATTATTAGTAGATGAAACAGAGTTTAGTAACTTGCCCAAGGTAAATGGATAGATGGAGGTAAACTGGGATTTGGACCCAGGTAGTCTGGCTCCACCCTGAGTTTTTTAACATTCAGCAGTTCTGCCTTCTATTAAAGCTGCAATCCAGTATAGCAAGTGTTACTATAAAGATGTGTTCACACAGTGCCACGGGGACCTAGAGGAGAAATAAGCTAGAAGGAAAGGCTTCCCATGAAAGAATGGCCTGAGCACAGTTGTGAGGTTTAAGTGGGTGCAGATGAAGCAACACTGGAGAACAACTGCACACCAAGTGAAAGGAATAGCATAAGCAAAAGCACAGAGGCAGGAGACAGCCCGGTATATGTGTATCTAGCAGGACATGCCACTGGAGCTTAGTTGTTAATGCTTGCAATGTCCACCGTTCCCTTGGTTCTCACACTTTCTGCTACGTTCCTGATATCTGGCCTGATCGGAAACTACCTGGGCTATGCTTTGTCCTCCATCTGTCCTTGACCCACTCCTCACCACCCCTGCAGCTACCTACCTCCACAGGACATTCTGTGCCATTTGATGTTTCTGTGCATAGTGGCTTCTGGCTGACCAGAAGAAGACCTGCATATCAGGTCTTTTGGGGAGGACCACATCAACCATTGCTCTCTGGCTGAGTGCCCACTAAAGGACTACTGTGTACCACTGTGGACACACTGCAAGGACTCGTTGATGGTCTCACTTCTTTTGATGTTCACGTTCCTGTCTGTAGCACCTCTGCCCCTTGCACCCCATGGTGTTTGTTCTCTTAATCATTCAACATTGCCATAGACCAGGCATGACCTTAGTTCCGGGCATACAGCAATAAAGAAAACAAAATCTCTCCTCTACTCTCCTCTGAGGGAGGAAGAAAGGCAGTAAACGAAAAACAATGAATATTTAAGTCATAGAGAAAACATGGCTTGAGGAAATAGAGAATGAGAAGAGTGGAAGTGATCAAGAAAAACCACCTGGGAGATTTTGATCAATGACTCCAAAAACTATGTGGTTTCTCTAGTTCTAAAGTTGACAGATGGTTACAAACATGCTTTCCCCACCCATCTACTACTGTTCCTTCCCCCACCTCCCCACCTGTGAAACAAATCGATGTGGAAATAAGTTTTTCCATCACTGTCTCTGTAGCTGAAGCCAATTATTTAATATCTCCATGCCTCAGAATTCTCACCTGTGTGAGAAGTTGTGGCACAGACACAATAGAAAGTATAATACGTTAATTCAAAAAAAATTTCTAATACCTGCTGTGTGCCAGGAACCCTATTGGCATGAGAGGGCAGCCCAATATTGCCCTCAAGTACTCACAGTCTAGGGGAGAAGGCATGGGACAATGGAAAATCACAATGCCAAATCTCAGTTGCTCGGAAGAGGCACTTATACCAGCAACAGGTGGTCAGGGAAGGCTTTCCAAAGAACATGATCTCTGAGCATCCGGTGCTATAAAGTGCTTCACTAATGAGTGAGAGATCCAATGTGGGTCCTCACTTAGCCTTACATCTTTCTCATCATTCATTACACATGTGCATACACACACACACACCCACACAGACACACAGACACACACACATAATGTTCTGGGCAAAGCATGCCATTTCATTCCTTAAAACAATGCACATTCAACATGTCAGCTTTTGCTTTTGTTGTGTCCTCTATCTAGAATGTGTTCTATGTGTGGATACCAAATCCTATCATAGCTAACCTTGTGCTTTCTAGACAACTTCCCTGCTTTGTCCTGGTTGTAATTAACGTCTCTCTTCTAAGCTCTCATTGCAGTCTATATTAGGTTATGGGATTGAATTTATGTTTTCTGTGACATCTTAACTAGATGATAAATTCCTCCAAGATGAACATGTGTTTCCTTCATCTCTGTATGTTTAAGACCAAGTACAGTAACTGACACACAGTAGGTGCTTAATAAATATTTCTTTGCTCAAATTGAATTGAGTTGAATGGATCTACAATATGCAAGGATTGAATCAAAATTTCTCTTCAGCCTGTTACTGCTTATAATGCGATGAATGGATATTTTAAGAATTAATTTTTATAGGATTTATATAGATGGGTTATTTTTCCAGACATTCAAATTGCCTCAGGCAGCTGGGAAGTTTTTCCATAGTCAAAGATGGTTAAGACTTATCTGATGAAATTCCATCTCACCTCTCTAGTATGATATCATTTACGTATCGGTAGATCTTGGGTAAATTAGGAGGCCGTCAGCTGCTTGAATCTACTGGGTTTAGACTAGATCCTAGCATCTAGCAAGATAAAAAACATTAAAGGACTCAGCCATGAGTGATAAAGAGAAAGAAGGAAGGCCAAATGATTCAGGAAATAAACCACCAGTTATAAAGGGCCCAAGGACCTATGTGCAAGGGCTCTACTGTCACCAAGATGTACTATCAGGGCTCAAATAACCATGAGCTCAAGGAGGGGTCTCTGAGTGGCTGGCTAAGGGGACAGTCCTGCCCCAAGGAGTTCTCCTGAACAAATGTTACCAAAATATCCATTGATTACTTCACACTGGGGCTTTCCTGAAATGTTCTATTTTGGGCCTTTCTAGCACTGACCCCCTTGGGAGAAAATAAGGCAGTTTAACAAAAAGAATGGTACTTACAGCTTCTACCTGTTGGCCTATCTGGCACCTCCAAATTCGTCTTCTTGGTTTCAGACTCACATTCTGAGTGCTGGGACATGTTGGATGCTGGAGAGCTAGGACGTGCAGCTAGCAGCTGGGTCATCTAAAAGTTATCCTGCCAGTAGTAGTAGGGTCTCCTGTGGTTTTCCACGGGTGAGTGGGGGGAGGGATTATGTGAATCAGCATCTCCATTGCCGTGCAGGCCTTATTTATACTCTGCTGGTTTATTTGCTCCTCTTATGACTGCTACCGTCTCTCCTGGGGCTTTCCCGGGCTGTCTCAGTAAGTTATGCTTTTGATTTTGACTTTCCTTGGCTTGGCTACAGATTTGCAGAAACAAAAAAACAATGGAAACAAAATGTACAAATTCATTGGAATACAAGGAGTTGCTGAAAAGCTGGAGCAAGAAAACTGATGTTAAGGATGAGTATTTTAGACTTAGTGTTCCAGGCTCCTCTGGTCAGCAGCTGATATCCTGATGGTATCCGTGTAGCTCAGACAGACTCAAGCCATGACTTCTGCCGAATTGCCAAACTAAGTGACTTTTTTTCCTTTGCCTACCAAGGAGTTTTATAATACCCCCTCAGTACAATACTTTCATTACTCACTCATTCATTCAATGAGCACTTCCTGGGAGGCAGCAATGGACTGGAGCCTTGGCTTTGAGTCTATGCTTTACTGTCATGTCATTGTGCAATTTTATGGAGGGCACTCAACCTCTCTGGGCCTCAATTTCACTATTCTTAAGTGTAGATTTTGGAATGTGATCTCAGTGGAGCAGGAAACATGCCTGCTTGTTCATTTTTGCATACCTAGACCAAGCACAAGGCCTGACACCTATTAGGTACTCAGACTTATTTGTTGAATAAACAGATTATAGAGTGCATTAAGTTAGACCACATGACCTCTAATATTCCAACATGGTCCACTAATATTTTCAGGTCCACACTTGAGAATTTTATCCACCTATTGACCTGTGTGTGTACCCCATTAACTTCTTAGAATTTATGCAGAGAGCTCATATTGTAGGCAATACTCCAACTCCTTAATCCAGAGAAGTGCCTTTTCTTGAATTTCCATAGCAGCAGAACTAACCTCTATCTAAACACCCATTATACTATCTTATGCTCTTGTATTTTTACTTTTCCCTGCCCCTTACCAGTTATGAACACGTTGAGGTCAGGTTCTTCTTTATTCCTGTATCCTCAGTGCTCAGCACAGTGCCTTTGTGTTGAATGGAATTGATGAATTATTATTTTTCTTTCTTGATCCTCCTTGTATAGCTTCATAGGCTTTAATAATTTTAAAGTTTTGACTAGACTCTCACTATTATATGTAATCACTATGTCTCTTTCTGGTTTTCTCTGTGCATCTCTTCACCTTTTCCTCTCATCATTTTAATAGTACAGTGGTTAAGAACATGGGTTCTGGATTTAGATTTCTTGGCTTAAATATTGCCCCTGCATTTCCTAGATATGTGATCCTGGGAAGTTAATAACGTCCCTGTGTTCCAGGTTCCTCATATGAAAATTGGGATAATAATACTACTTATCACATACAGCTGTTATGAAGATTAAAAGAGCACACACAAAGGCACTCATCATATAGTAAACACTCAATAAATATTAATGTTATTGCTGTTGTTGTTATTGATCACATATTGGACACCATTATAGGTGCTGTGAACAAGAATAAAAACTATTCTGTTCTCATGGAACTTAAAGTATAGTGAATCAATCTCTCTGCTTCTGATTTTCATATGAGAGATAGTTCTTTACATTTTAGTGGTCACTTACACCTTAGTATAAATTAGATAGCGGCTCCTTTCTGGCGAGTAAGTTTTGGTTGTGATAGGGAGAAACATGAGGCCATAGAAAGAAAGGTAAGAAAAAGAAAGGGAAAGGAAAGCTGTGTGATTCAGGAAATAAACCACCAGTTACATAATTTTGCTGTGCCTCCCCCTGTCTTCAGGCCATGGTCAGCAAGTTTAATTTATTGGTTTTTGTGAGCAGCTGCAAGGCATGTCCCATCAATTTTTTGCTCGCAATGGCTGTGGAGTGACTCAGACTATTAGCCTTGTATGATTACAGCATCCGTATTATGATGTCGAGGACATGTTGCTGCTACAATTTATTCCCTTTATTTAGTTCACTTTGTCTCACTCGGCATATCACTCAGCGGCTGTTCGAGAAAACACTGGTGATGGACAATTTCTCTTCCTCTCTCCTCTCCTGATATTCCTTCTCCTTGCCCTTCTGTCTTTGTTGATGTCTTGTTTAAAGGAAGATTTGTGGAACTCCTGATTTTCTCTGCATTGGCTGACCCTTGTGTCCGCAGCTCTCAGCAATGCGGCACTTCTCCATGGTGCTGAAAACAAGCACGTGTTTCTAACTCTGCAGTAGCTGCTAAGGAGCCTGACATAGGATACTAACATACAGCAGGCAGTGGCCTGAAAAGTTCCTTTTATTTCAAGGAAAAGAAAAAGAGACACAGAAATGAAGAGTTATTTCCCTAAGGAAGGTATACATCTCTTGTGAGATTAGAATACAGTTTCTCTGGACACACATTTGGAGTTTCAGAGTCAAGCAAACAAAATTCTTTAATCTCCTTGACCCTCATTTTCCTCATCTGTGAAATGGAGAAAGACCAAAATTTTTAAACAACTACTGTGACATATAGATTATATAATGTGTATGAAGTCCTTAGCACACTGCCTGTCTCATGCCTTCTTCTCTACCCTTATCTCCTGCTGCTTCCTGCCTGACATGTGCTTTAGTAATATGGAATAATTTATGACGCCCCTTTCCCACACCATGCCACTTTGCTATTTCAAGTTCTTCTCTGCCTTCTCTGCCTTGCTCACAATTCATATCAGCTAACATCTCTTTTAGAAAGCCTCCTCTGCCCTTCTCTCTTCCTTTTCCAGTGTGGATTAGTGTCCCCTCCACGTGCTCTGATGTCACTCTATGCATATCATTTTATATATCTCTCTATCAAGACACCTACCATATGATCATGAATATTTTGACATCTCTGACTTACTAGACTACTAGCTCTTTGAAAGAAGAGGCCATGTGTCATAATCTCTATCAAAATTCATGTCACCAGGTAAGTGCTCAATGTCTGTTGTTTTGAACTGAACATGATAGGGACTTAAAGCATGTGAGTTCTTTTTTCATTCCTACTCCAGTGCCCTCTTCCTATATTGTCTTGTCTCTAGCTTATTGGGAACTTTTCTTATTGGCTACCATTATGAATACCTTCCTTTGCCAATGCCACACATTTGTAGGGATTACATAGTGTGCTTTGGGTTATCCTTTGAGTGTGCTGGATTCATATCAAGATGGTTTGTCTTATTGCCTTTGGCACAGATTCTCTCCAAACCAGAGAATTCACATAAGCCATGAATTAGATCCAGAGGGGAGAGGGCACCTGCCTCCATGAATTAGCTACAAAGTCATCACAGTCTGGTTTCCAAGTATCCTTAGCAAATTCTAAATCATCACAAGACTTCTATTTAATATCCACTGGCAAGAACAGCTGCTCTTATTTTAGGAAAATTAATTGCCTTTCAAATTGTTCTAGAAGCTTAAATCCATTTTGGTAATTCAGTAGGGGTAAACATTCACTTTTAATATCAAGTCCATGAAAGCCCAAACTCTAATGACTTCCCTCAGAATTTAAAGTCCTGTGCCATCTGACTCTCAGTGACATCACAAGAGATCATGTGGTTATTGGTGAAATGATTAAAATCTAAACCATGATACTGAGATTCTGTTCCTTCTTTGATAATTTGCTTTGTTGATGAACTTGAGCAGGACATTTCACATTAGTTAGCTTCTGTTCAATAATCTATAACATGGGAATGACTGCAACAATCCTTTAACCTTTATTAAAGATGCTAAGGGGGTACACTAAATTGATGCAAGAGTACTTTGGAAAGTATAAAATTCTATACAAATCCATGCACAATAACAAAGCTGTTACCTAGAAAAAGTAGAAACCAGTATTTGGAAAGAGAAAAGTATGAAAAAGTGGATTTCAAAAGCTAAGGAGAGGTTTATTCAATGCAGCTGCAGGAAAGAGCGGAAAATCCTGGAAATAATAACTAATATTTATTAAGCACTCATATACCAGGCACTATACTAAATGATGAACTTTTCACAACAATCCCAAATATAGATGTTTTTATTATCCTATAATATGGATGAGGAAATAAAACATAAGAAGTTTAGCCTAAACATATATGCTAGAAAGGGATAAAGACAGGAATCTTAGGCAGTCTGACTCCAGAGCCCATATATCTAACCAGTCAGACAGAAAAATTCTCCATCTTATATTACTGTGCAGATATCTTCCCAGTTACTGAAGAGATACAGACAGAAACTAAAGATGAGCTGGAAGAGATAATTTTTTAAATGCATTTATGTTTTTGGAGTTAAAGACAGTGAGAGATTCCAAGGGAGTAAGTAGAGGCCATTAAAGTTGTTCCTGGCATAATCTCTTACATCTCATACAAATTGTCAGTTTGCGTGTGGTCAACAAATATTTATTCTTTGTATATGCCAGATGTTATTCAAGATGTTTAGACCACAGAGACAACTAAAAGACCCTCTCTTTCTGGCCATATTAAAGAAGGCTGTGAACTCTGTACTAGTCCTTCAAATTTTGACTGACTTTAGTGACTTTCTTGACCAACAGAATATAGCTGGTGACATAGGGGAACTTATGAGTCTAGGTCGTAAGAAGCCTTACAGTTACTGATTGGGTTTCTTGAAACACTTGATCTTGGAACCTAGTTGCTATGCTGAGAAAAGCTCAGGGCCCATGAATAGATGCTGTGGTTGACAACCTGCATTGATTTCCCAACCAGGGACCAGTATCAGCTGCCAGCCATATGAACGAGCCATCTTGAGCATCCAGCCCAAGTGGGTCTTTAGGTGACCCTGGCTTCAGTCACTGAAATAACCATGTGAGAGACCCTAGGGAAGAACTTTCTGGCTGAGCCCAGTTAACCACAGCACTGTGAAGAGATAATAAAAAAGTTGTTTTAAGCCTGTAAATTTTGAGGTGGTTTGTTATGCAGCAATAAACATCTGGAATGTTGTCATAAAGAAAGTCTCAGTCAGAGAATGTGAGGCAGATGTATGAACCGGTGACTTCAGTATATGTAGTGAATGCCACTGCAATGTAAGCAGAGGATACTGTAAAGTTAGCTTAGACCTCAAGGAGTCAGAAATTGGACTAGTTCTGATACTTTCGTTTATGAGGGGTTGACCAGGATCTCATCATCTGGATAGATCCCATTATCTTTCTGTTTCCTTTCCAATGATGAGACTTCATAGTTGCATAGATCCCTTGTTACTTCTAAGCCTCAGTTTATCCCTCCATAAAATTAGAGGTGAACCTAGGGTAAGATGTAGAAATGGGACAGAAAGAAGGATAGGAAAAAAACCCTCCACCTTACTGGAAAGACAGTGAGAACATTTTTTGGTGTGGTGAATTGAGCATAGGTTCCATGGTCAGAAGACCTGGGTTTGAGTTCTGGCTCCATATCTTCCAGCTATACTTCATTTCTTTGAAGATCAGCTTCCTTATTCATAATATGATCTTAGCTGTGCCATGGGCACAAGGGAAAACACCTGACAGCTTTAGGCACTGCCTTCCTTCCAGGTTTATGCTTAGTCCCAGATTTCTTCTGATGTGGCTTTGTGCAATGGAAGAAGCCAGGATGGGGGAACTGAGAGAGAGGCAGGTTAGCAGTGTAAATATCGTGAGGCAAGGAGCCATGTGGGTTCACAGCAAAGCCAAGCAATATGGAGCATTGGCAAAGCCATCCAAGGGCAGGTTGGAAGGGGTTAACTGAGCCAATGGGCCAGCTGGCATCTGTGCTGGCACTCAAGGAGAGAAAGAAAAGGAGCCTCAGTGTCAAGATAAGAAAGAAAAACAAAACAAAATACCAGAACTTTAGCCAAATTCCCCAGTTCCCATATGGATAGAGAAGGAAACATTCAGCCAACTCCATGCAGCAGCCTCTGGTCAGAAAAGACCTGAAGACTAGGCAAGTCTGTGAATCCACCTGGGCACCCTGTCTCTGTTGGATGGCTTATCAGAGAACCACATTGTCTTTAACTCAATGTGGCAAGAGAAAGGTGCATTTCCCCCCTTTATTATTCAGGTGTTTACCCATCTAACCATCCATCTATCCACCTATCCATCAATTTGTACATTTAAATAACAAACATGTATTACACACCTACACTGAGCCAGAAACTATGTATTAGGTAACTAAGACTACAGGCAAATCATTGAGACAAAGATGAATAAGGCAACATGGTCCTTGCCCTGAGGACAAAATCTCTTAAGACTAGATATTGTGGGCAGCTCCAAGGTGAGCTGGAAGGTAAAGTTCGTGGGTGGAAAAAACTAACATTTACTGATCCTTTATTATGATCCAAATTGTGCTAAGAGGTTTACATGCATTATCTCATTTAATCCTCATAATTTATATGTAAGGTTGACAATGTGATTAGCCCTGTTTTACAGCTGAGGAAAGCCATGTTCAGCTATGAAGAGCTTGCTCAAGGTTGCCCTGGCACTATGTGTCAGAGTTCAGATTTGAGCTGATTCAGGGCTGAAGAGGAGAACGTGGAAAAGGGCAGATAAGGACATATACAAGGTTGGGACTCAATATGCCACACAGCGTCTTCTTATTGTCTGAGAGTGGATGGTAATTGAAAGTGGTTGGATGGTCAGGGTAGGGAGATGTAGTGAGAAGGGAGGCAATTTCTGCCACTGGAACCCAAATGACAGAGTAGCCTCTACATTTGAAGGGTCATTCCAAGTTGAATAGGTACTGCCCCAGTCCCACCACCCTCTTCTCAGTTTTGGTAGAAGGCATTTTCTACTCATCTGCTAAGAGCATGCTTATGAAATACAAATCCTCTTCTCTCTGCTTCCTGGCTTTCCTCTTTTACCCATATGTGCACTGACAGATGGATAAGTTACGGAGGCAGCTGAGAATCAGAACAAGAGAGGAGAGTGCTGGGATTTTGGGGGTGGGGGAGGACTCCAGTGCAATTTTATCAAACGAGGTTGTATGTCTGGGCATCTGAAGGAATGGAAAGTTTTTATTTGTTTTGTTGTTGTTGTTGTTTTAATTCTTCCATGCTATTACTCACAGGGTGATTTGGGAAGGAGAAAGCAGGGGGATGGGTCACCTGAAAATTACTTCCTACGAGTTTCCTAGAGAAGTTGGCTTCTTCTCTGTAAGCTATTTTCCTTGTCTGGAGTCAGTTCACACCTAATATGGAAGGATCGCTTTTAGTCTATACTTGTTGCTATGGCAGCTTCAGAAGCGGCTGCCGACAGAGCTAGGAGCAGCCGCTCCCTCTTCTCCCAAACTCTTTTGGCACGAGGCTGAACACGCATGGTTTCAAGACTATGCAAGTGTCAGTGGATGGCATGTCTTTTATTTTGGGAAACATCTTTCAAGTGGGCAGAGTGGCAGCTTTTGATGGCCCTTCAGAGCATCAGCTCTGCTAATTCTAACTCATGCATGGCTTCTGTAGTCTGCTCCCCACATCACCCCCCCCTTTTTTAGAACAAAGGCTGAAAATGGCCCTTATAAATATTTTAAATGATTTAGCTAGTAGGATTAAAATGTGATCTTCTGGTTACTTTAAAAAATAATGTCAAATAAAATAGTGCTATAAATAAGTGGAAAACTTATTTTCACTAGGAGGGATGCTTCCCACTCTGAAACTGAGAGGGTGTGGGGAAAGAAAATGGTGTGAGACATGGTAACACCTTTTATGTTGGAGTTGGTAGAGTGGAGAGTGAAGAAGATAGGGTAGTGGTGACATTTACTTAGTCCTTGCCCTTAAGTAGTTTATAATCCAGTGGGTAAGAAAGATGCTGAATAACCAGTATGATGAATATTACAACATGGGAGACTGTGGGGTACAATGGGAGACTGTAGTGGGCATCTTACTCTCATTTGAGATGGTCTGAAAAAGAGATGCTTAAGATAAAAGGTGAAGAATCATGGTGTGTGGATCTAGGGGTCAGTACCCTAGCAGAGTGATCAGCATATAAGACTGTGAAGGGAGATAGTTATGTTAGGAGGAATTAAATCTCAATATAGCTATAGCAGAGGGTGAGAGGGAAAGATTATGAGATACAAAGATGATGATGGTGATGGTGATGATGATGGTGATGGTGTTGTGGCAGTGGTGATAGCAACAACTCTGTTCAGAGGCACCTGAGTGGCTCAGTTGGTTAAGCATCCAACTCTTGATTTCAGCTCAGGTCATAATCTCAGGGTCATGAGATAGAACCCTGCATTGGGCTCTGTGCTCAGCAGGGATTCTGCTTGAGATTTTCTCCCTCTGCACCTCCCCATGCTCTCTCTCTCTCAAAATAAGTTAATTAATTAAAAATAACATTTTCAATGTTCTAGGCATTGTTCTAAGCAATTCGCATATATTAATTTATTTAATCCTCACAGTGACCTCTTGAAGTATGCACTATTATTATGTCCATTTTATAAATGAGGAAACTAAAGAACAGAGAAGTTAAGTAACTTGCCCAAGATCACAAAGCCAGCATGTAAGCAGCCTGGATCTAGAGTCTATGCCAGATAGACAGGGACCTACCACAGTAAACAGTTTAGAGTATATCCTCTGGGTAATGTAAGGCCATTAAAAGGTATTCAATAGGATAGGGACATCTGCACTGTAGAGAAAACCACTTTGACTTCAGGAAGCAGAATGAATTGGAGGGGGAGAGAGATTGGAGGCAAGGACTCCAGGTGGGAGGCTGATGTTAGTACTCAGGTGAGAGGTGAGAATGACTTAGATTGGGGGATGGAGATGAAATCGGTGGATCAGAGGGTTGCTGAGGAGGTAGAATCTATGGTACCTAAGGGCTATCTGGATGGGAAGGTAGTTAAGGATGAATCCCAGGTTTCAGGCTTCAGTTCCAGTCCCTAGAATTGGGTGTGAGGTGGAGAATTTCCACAGGAAAATCAGGGTAAACGGATGCTGGGTAGGCAAAGACAACTGACGCCCATATCACAAAAGCCAGAAATAAAACATCTGTCTCTTTCCTTTGCCCCTCCTCAATTCCTCAATTCCCTTCTATAGAGACGTCCTGTTTATATCAAATTATGTTCCTTCGTACCTGATAATGATTTAATCAGAGGAGTTTCATCTGCGCTCACCTGCCCCAACTTGCCTTCCTTCCCAAACACACAGTCTGTTATATTTCATCATTATCCTCTTGTCTTGCCAACCCCCACTCATTTATAAAGACATGGCCCATTCTACCTTCCCTATAGCCCCATGGATCTTTCTTTGAGCATCTTCGGTTCTTACAATCTCTGGCCCCAGCAGTAAGACGACTTCACAGATTGTGAGATCTCTTTCTTGGCTTTCCTTCCATAACAAAACAGTGAGCCCCTTGACTGATATTCCTAACCCTTGCTCCAGGAGTTTTATGAATATTATCTTATTAGAACTCTCATCATTTATGAAAGGTCCAAGGGTAGGTAGCAGTATCGCCACCATCATCATCTTCAATCATCAATCATCCTCTTTTACAGATGAAATAGCTAGGACTGAGAGACTCTAAGTGACCGTCCCAGTATGATGTAGTTGGAGAGTGCCAGGTAGGATTTAGAAATTATAAATCCATTGTCTTTCATCTGCAGACTTTTAAGAGGTCTACCAGAAATCAGATAATTACTCTATGTCAGTTATGAAACTCCGTATTTTACATGTTTGTTTTTATGACAATTCTGTGAGGTAGGCATTGCCTTTGTCCCAGTTCTACAGATGAAGAAATTAAAGCTTAGAAAAATGAATTGATTTACCCAAGGTCTCAGGTGGCTGAGCCAGGAATGCAGGGATTCCTACTACCATTGTGCATCCTCTTAATCACCATGCTATGCTGTCCATCCTTGTTTCCACATCAGGCTGCAGCCTCTCTGCTAAGTGCCTAGAAAGAGAGGAGTTGAAGAAGAAAAGAATGTGGCCTGTGTGGAGATGCAGAGTGTGGAAGAGAAAAGGTGGACCTGGGTGGCTTTTCATGGGAGGGAGACCCCCTTGCATTAGAGGAGAGTAGGCTTTATACAGATGGCGTTTCTCTTGAGCTCATATTGCAGAGGCCCTTACCTGAAGTAGTGTTCTCTTTCTTCCCCTACCATGACAGCCTCTGTGTCCTGCTGTTTGGCTCAAGGTAACTCTTTCCTTCCTAGAGCCCGTACTCAGGGTGTGCAAATGGCTGGTCCTCATCTCCTGGAGTCATCCATTGATGAGGCCAATATAAATGCATGAGGGAGTCCAATTCCAGGCACTCGTTTCTGTGAAAGCTCAGTGAAGCCCATCCACAAAGTCACAGCCAAGGCTCTGACTGATCGGCTGGAAGGAGGCATTTGAAGGTCAAGCCTCTCAGGGAAGCTTCACCACAGCTGCTTGGATACTTAGGGGGCCTAATCTGAGGTAATAAAATCTGCCCATTCGGACAACTAAGTATGGAGGGTATATATTTACAACCAAGGGATCCTCCATGGGCAGAATTCTGAGAAGAGAAACCTCCTATCCATCTTTGAGGTTTCCCTGTAGAAAACTTGGGACAGTGGAAAGGTTGTGAGCTTTGATGTCCTAGACTCAAATCCCAGCTGTGCCACTTTGAGAAAGTATCTCCACTTCTCTGGAATTCAGTTTCCTCATATATAATGGAGACAGTAATAACCTGAATAATATCGTGCTCAAGGATTTGTTCTGAGAATTAGTTTAAATGAGTTATATAAAATGCTTATTACAATTCATGGAGTAAATTAGGTGCTCACCTTACAATCCCTTCTTTCTTCCACCCAGGGAGATAGGTCTAATAATTGGTCAGGTCTAGCCCTGATCTTTTGCGTTTATGAGCTATGTGTTTCTGCAGGGAGAGATTTGAAGGAGTCAGGCTTATTAATCTCCATATAACCTGTAGAGTAATTAGAATGTTTATTCTCAGCTCTTTGGGAAGAAGTAACTATAATTACAGGACCAAATTAAATGGCATTATCTTTTATTGTCTCATACTGTTTGCAGGCTTTCCCTGCCAAGTTCCTTTTAAGAATCTGAGAATTTTTCCCACATCAACTTTCTTTTTCTCAATGGTGAACCACCCTGCACGTTGCAGGTTCAAAGTGTACTAGCATTTCCTGAGTAGGTTGGCAGGTGTCTAAAGAGTTCATTTTTGTTACCCTTGGCAGAGATAATCAACTGTCCTTTCAAAATTCCTGCTGCTCTTGCTTAGTGTAGAATTACCACTGGGAAGTGCCCACATAGCCAAAGTCTACAGTTTCCAGCCCCCCTCACATCCAGGAGGTGCTGCATGCCCAGGTCTCTCCAGTGGAATGTGAACAGAGGACATGTGTGCCCCTTCTGATCCAAGGTGGTCAGGAAGGAGGTGGGCCTCCTCCAGTGATTTTTCACCCATCGGTGGCTTAACAAGGACACCAGGAAGATCTTGGAAGGCATGAAGATAGCAGAACTGCAATCATATTGGTCCCCAAATGACTGCAGGAAGCACGGTCCCCTCACTGTCACGGATTGGGAAAATCTGGTTGTAATTTACACATGGTGGATCACTGAGATTTTCGGTTTTATCTATTAGAGCAGTTTGCTTTACCTTAATAAATTCATTGCCTAATTCTGCATCCCTGATAAAGTGTGAAACCATACTTCTAGTCCTGCTGGGGGGTGGGGGAGAGGCAGACATGGAAGTGAATACATTTCAAAACAGTGCAATAAGTGCTGTAGAAGTAGGACGAAGATGACGTGGGCACAAAGAGGTGAGAGTGATTGCCTAGAAACTTTGAGCTGGGCCTATCAGAGCTGAATGGGAGTTTGCCAGCAGGTGAAAGAGAGGGCAGGCAAGATTATTCCAGGCAAAACGCCAGTAGGAGCAACACATGGGAACGTGAAAAGGTGAGTTTCATGAGTCGCTGTAAGAAAGTCCTTGTTGGGAAGCAGGACACAATCCAGATGGTGGATTGAAGAGTATACTCCAACAACTATAAGTGGGCAGCATTTGACAGGGGCCAGATGAGTGGCATAGAGAATAAATTACTCTCAAGGTTAATAGGAGAGCGAGACCACCAGAGGCTACTGTCAAGAAACCAAGAAGGCTTCATGGAGGATGGGGTAGGTCTGGAACTGTACCTTATATAATGTTGGTGATGTTGGGTGAGGACATCATTTGTTAGTTTATCTGTCTTCCTTTTTTAGACCATGATGTTCTTCAGGACAGGGATCAGGCTGTATTGATCTCTGAATTCCCAGAGCAGTGCCATACCCTTAAGAGGCATTGAATGAATTCAGGATTGAATTCAGATGTTTTTGTGGATGACCTCACCAGCTCCATGTATTGGGAATTGAGCATCAGAGGACCACCATAGGAATTTCCCAGTGTAAGAATCTTTTGCCATGGTCAGGGGGTTTCTGTGGATCTCAACATTATCTCCAAATTGCAGCTAAGATTATGTTTGAATAGCAACCTCACCCCAGGCAACGTGATACTAGAGTAAGTGCTAGGACGAGGCTTTAAGTTTCTGCACCATTCTCTCCCTTATTCCACTAGTAGTTAGAGAATTCCTCTTGTATATACAGGGTTCCAGCAAACTGGCCAGGGCACAAAGTCATCCTCATGAAATAGGGAGAGTTCACACCCCAGATATACTCAGTGCAACGTCCCCCTAACCCTCTCCACCAAGTCAAGATTTCATGATTTACTGATCTCTAACATTCCTTATTTCTGTGTTATTTATGATGTTGATTATCAGGGAAATGAAAAAAGAAACCAGCATAGTGAAAATGACAAGACTTGGATAATTCATGTACTAGGTAGCCAGTTCTCAAATCATTAAGACATGACAATTCTGATGACTCCGATCAATTCTGTGAGTAGTAAGACTCTTGGTGCCTCCAGGTGAAAGTCCAGGCTCTTTACCAAGACAGAAAAATTCTGCTTCTCTCCAACCTCATCAGCAATCGCTCTCTCTACTCAACTCACACCTGGACTCCCAGGTCCTAAGGCATGTATTATTCCCTCACACACTTTATACACGCTGCTGGTTCTCTGTTCTGGAAATGTCTATCTGGTCCTTTGTGATGCAGTTAAAGTGTCTCCTCTGTATGGTTTTTCCAGAACTTCCCAAACAAATTTAAACTCAGTTAGGAACAGAGAAGGAAATTTGCATTAAGAAGCACCTGGGTTTTTTCTTTTTTTTTAATTAAAAAAAGTTTTAGTTGTAATAAAATGCACACAGCATAAAATGTACCATCTTAGCCCTTTTTAAGTGTATAGTTCAGTAGTGTTAACTATAGTCACATTGTTGTGCAACCAATTATTAGAACTTTCTCATCTTGAAAAACTGAAACTATTCCCATTCAACAACAATTTATTTCTGTCTCCCCCTGGCCCCTGGCAACTATGATTCTACTTTCTATTTCTAGGAATTTGATTACTCTAGATACCTCAAATAGTAGAATCACATGATATTTATCTTTTCATGACTGGCTTATTTTAGTTAGCACAATATCCTTAAGATTCATCTATGTAGTGCCATGTGCCATATTTTCTTCCCCATTAAGGCTGAATAGTATTATATCGTATGGACATACCATTCATCCACCCATGCCTTGGCTTGCTTCCACCTTTTGGCTATAATGACTAATGATGCTATGACTTTGTAATAAATTTTGAAATCAGAAAGTATAAGAACTCTACCCTTGTTCTTTCTTTTCTGTTTTGGTTATTTGGGGTCTCTTCAGATTCCATGTGAATTTTAGGATGGATTTTTCTATTTCTACAGAAAATGCCATTGTGATTTTGACAGGTATTACATTAAATCTATAGATCACCTTGGGTCGTATTGATATCTTAACAGTATTAAGTCTTCCAATCCATGAACATGGAATGTCTTTCCATTTATGTGTCTTTGGCTAGCACTTGTTTTGAACCTCCAATCAAGGGTTTGACATACATCATTCCAGATCTCATTCATTCCAAATGCCCTTCTGGGTGATTATTCAGAAATAAGTGCCAGGAAGGTGTTTGCTTTCATGAGAAACTGGAATGTTTCTTCCTTACATTTCTTTTACATACAGAGGTCACTTAACTGCTAAAGTTTCCCTTTACTATTTGTTCCCAGGAAATGTGTAGCTCAGTTTTAATAATTATGTACCATCTATTATAATTTAGTAATTGTGAAAATTTATATATTTATATCTTTTCCTCAGGTCTTAAATGTCTACTGTAATTTATAATTTCTCCTGCCCTAATATTTGTTTTTGTACTATATTGTAAGCATTGTTATCAGCTGCCTTAAATTCATTGTAAATTAAAGTGTGGCTATAGGGTGCCTGGGTAGCACAGTCGTTGGGCGTCTGCCTTCGGCTCAGGGTGTGATCCCGGCGTTCCGGGATCAAGTCCCACATCGGGCTCCTCCGCTGGGAGCTTGCTTCTTCCTCTCCTACTCCCCCTGCTTGTGTTCCCTCTCTCGCTGGCTGTCTATCTCTGTCAAATAAATAAAAAATCTTAAAAAAAAATGAAGTGTGGCTATAAAAGAATAATTTTTTAAATGAAAGATATGTATTATTATCATCATATTTGTAGATGAGGAAAATGAAGTTAAGAATGGATAGGTAACTTCAACTGACCATACAGGTCACAATGGCAGAGCTAGGTTTCAAATCTAGATCTCTCTGATTGCAAAGCCCAAGCTTTCATCTCTGCTATATGTCAATAAGGTCAGGTACCTACCCAGCTCAGACATTAGGTGGGGGTGGAGAAGTAGATGGACAAATATGGCCATAAATAACCATCATACCAGCTAGGAAGCATAAGGACTACAAAAGGGAGGTTTAGAGGATGGAAATCTAAGGATGTTGAGGTTTCTTGGAATAGAAGGGATTCCAAACTGAATGTTCTGAATATATCACATGTGAATGCATGCAGCAAAAACTCTTTAAAAAATGGTTTTAGAAATTGTCTTATCTTTGGGTTAAGAAATAATAAGCATTGTGTATTAGGTTTTTGCCATATGCTATTCTAATCCTTATGAAATGGACATATACCAATGTCTGCTCAGCATCCCTTTCTTTGGGGAAAGCACTTCTTCTCATTCCAGGAGATTCAGGAAAGGGTGACTTCAAGCACTCCCCTCCTGGTCATAATATTCCTCCCCTGGCCACGGTGCAGGACAAGCTAGAGCCAAGGTAGGCCAAGTTAAGCCTTTTCAGAACTTTTCCAAAGGACCTTTTAAGGAGGATACTCTTTCCTTTAATATCATGAAGTATAAAGACGACGTAAGCTAGAGACATTTGTGGCTGTTTTTGCTGACCCCATGGAAGTAGGAAGAATGTGATCAATGTACGAAGAGTATAAGAAGAACAGAGAAAGAAAGAACCCTGAGGACATTGTTTGAGCATCTCTATCCAGTCAGACCAAATGCTAGATACTTCTGCAGCGTTTTAGTTGAGAGAAACAATAAATTCCCTTTTCTGCTTACACGGGTTTAAACCAAATAGCTTCTATTTCAAGCCAGAAGAAAACTGACAAGATAGGATAAAGTAAGAGCATGGACTACTGTTTGAATCCTTACTTCATCATTTGCTAGTTTGGTACCCTTATGAAAATCCTTTAATTCTCTGCGTTTTCGTTTCCTCTTTCATCCATTAGTTCATGGAGTTCTTGGGAGAAATGGGTAAGAAATTGCATGCAGATGTTAGATCAGGGCCTGGCATAAGTGATCTTCCTAAACCTGTAAACTCATAAATACGTAACACATTCAATGAGGTGGAAGAATTTTTATCTCTATGGATGAAGAAAATGAGGCTAAGGAGAGTCAACACATATATACTGGATGTTCCACAGTTAAGATGTCAGATCCTAGATGCAAGCTTCCATGGTGCTTCTCTTCTGCTCCTGGAACCACATTTCCTGACAGCAGTGGGAGGGGTGGAGGAGCCTACCCCTTAGTCCCAGCTGTCTTTCACCTTGCTGAGAAGTGTGTGGAAATCTTCCCCACCTCTTACTCCACAGAATAGGCCCCTTCAGATCCACCAGCTGCAGAGAAGGTAGGATGTGAGGCCGTATTTGTTCAGGTGGAGAGAATAGCATCAGACTAGCTTAGAGCTCAAATATTGAATCATAATTTTTCAGGCATCTTTGTATTTAAATCATAGCCCTGTCAAGCTCACATTTGATGTACACTAATTAATGCTCTCCATGAATTGTACCAGATTCTCTGGTGTGTGTGTGTGTGTGTGTGTGTGTGTGTGTGTGTGTGTAGAGAGAGAGAGAGATTCCATAAATCGGAGTGATCAAATATAAGAGTCTGTCAGAGTCAAATTCTGTAGTTGGCTCTTTGTGGCTGATGGGTGCCTCCTGGATGAGAAGGGTGGGTACAAGTTATTAGACAAATATGAATCATTTATGAATAAATAATCTACAGCAAATGAAGCTAATTTTTTTTATTGTTATTATCTCTCAAAGCAGGATCTTAAGCTGGATTAAAGCGGTAAAGCCAAATTCCCAATGTAGAATTCCACACTCTGATTCCAGTAATTCTGATCCTATCACTCTTATTTTTTCCTATTCAGAATGGTGGAGACTTTGCTGGCAGATGTGGTTGGGATTTGGCTGAAGGAGGAGGCAGATATTGGGCCATTTCAAGTGGAATATTCATAGATTCCACTGTAAAGAGAATTTTTTTAATATCCCTTTGGATATTAGCAGCATGGAAAAATGGTTTTGATTAGGGGAGTCAATAAAAGTGGGCTAGGGGTAGATCGTGCTTGTCATTGTACCTATGGGTGGGATGTACAATGCATTGCCAATAGAAGTGGGAATTAAAACCACTTGCAAAGTTACTCTCCCTGGAGGAAAAGGAATTGGTGAAAGTTTGAGTAATTGCAGGAGAAAGCAGGCCAGTGGGGAGGACTGAACTAGTTAAGTTAAGCTCCTCTTACATTCACATCTGGAGAAAGAGATGGCATTGTCTTTGTAGTTAGACCATTCCAGGTTTGAGTCTGAGCCCTGCAGTTTTATATTGCATGAAATTGGGCAAGCCATGCCCCCTCCCTGAGCCTGTTTCCTTGGTTATTGGATGGGGGATATATTATCCCTACAGAGTTCATGGAAACCTTATATGCTGTATTGTATGTATAAAGTGCCTTCTCCCAGCTCTACCAATTCTAGCTTTCTCTCTTTCCCTCTATCACTCTCTCCTCTGTGTTTCTGACACATCATATATTCTACTTTTGGCTCCATCATAAAATATTTGAAATTTTTATGAGTTATGTCACATGGTATATAATACTTTAGGGCTGCACACGTTTAAATTAAATCCTTTTTTTCCAGGACTGTGCAAATCATAGCAAACAAAATACAGATGACAGTAGGTTTATCAGTTATGAAGGATATGGCTAGCTGACCATCAAAATGCACGCTCACCCTTTCATAGAAGTAGAATAGAGTATAAACTGGGAAATAGTTCTCAAGCCAGGTAGTAGTTATATTTGCCAGCACCCCCTATATTTAGGAGGTGCCATGTGACTTGTTTTCACTAATGGAGTGAGAAGAAATGTGTTACTTCCACATCAAGATAATAAGCAAATATGGTTTCTTCATTCTCTTTTTTCCTTTTCTAATGACTTGATAGAAACAAGATTGGTGTCCTTGGAAACCAAGTGTCGAAGACAGAGGTAACCTATATCCCTACCTCACCACTTGAAGGAAAGCCACTCACCAATTAGGAACTTGAATAAGAAATAAAGTCCCATCTTTTCTGAGCCATATACATTTTAGATTTCTTTGTTATAGCAGCTAGTGTTACCCTAACTAATACATCAGGATAGACCAGGTGACAGATTATATTAACTTATGGAAGTGAGTTGGTGAAAGTCAACACATTGCTGACAGGATCTAGTTACCTAGCGCTTGTGAACTGATTGGGGATTAAACTAGAAGGCCTCTACGTTGTCTTAATACTCTAACCTAGTAACACTGATGTCTTATATTTAATAAGTTTGCTATGTTTCAGGCCCAGTGCTAAGCATTTACGTCAATTTTCTTCAAACCTTGCAACAACTCTATGAGATAGCTCCATTTAAAGATAAGAATGTCGATGGCTGCCGGTAAATATAAGAAACTTGTATGGTTAGACAGTCCACAAGGAGTGGATTTGCATCCAGATCTGTCAGACTCCGGAGCCTGAATTACTCACGACTGAAGCAGTCTGCCTCCCGAAATCTGTGACTCCATAATTTTCAGTGCTTGACATACATATCGTGCCTTTGTTCTAGGAAGTACTCATGCGTTCGGCTACGGGGACTTAGTTGGAAGTCCAGTGAATGGCTCAGTTTGTATTGCAGCGTTAGCTTATTTTTTTGCTCTGTTGAAGAAGTGGGATAAGGGACGGGCATTAACACTAATAGAGCTTCTCCAATGTACCAGTTGCATTTACATTCACATGTTAACTTGTTGAAGTCTTCTGAGATTAGTATTACTATCACTGTCTTGCAGATGAGGAAGCTAAAAATTAGTTGTCAAAAGTTTGTCCATGTGGTCATTCATTCCTTTAATACATAGTTATGGACTTTCCACTGTTTCCAGGTACTGTTTTGGCCATAGGCAATTCCAGGATGAACAAGGCAAACGCGGTCCCTGACATGTTAGAACTTAAGGTCCAGCAGCTGCCATAAAAGGAGCAAGCAAACTGTCACTGAGAGTGAGTTAGCAAAATTTGGATGTCTGTGTATCAGGGAAATTATAAAGGGAGCTCTGACACTGAGTGGAGATTGTATTGGGTGATTTCTAGGATCCCCTCTTGCACTGAATTCAGATGTACAAGATTTAGTTGGTTGAAAAGAATTGCCAGAAATAATCAGGGGACAGAGAAAATAAATGACAGAAAAGAAGCAAGCAAGCACAAGGACTTTTTCTCTATCCAAAATCTGGCTTGTAGTAATTGTTCAGTAAATGTGAGCTGTCTTCAATTACAGCTGAACTAATTTCTGCATCCTATAAACAACTTCAAATGCTTCTTATCCGTGGAGCATCATTGTGTATAGCTCCCAACAAGTGAAATGAATCATTATTTATGAAGTGATTTCTGTTTTCATATTATCTTATTCTCTTTGCTCTATTCCATATTTTCTCACGTAACTCTCACAGTAATTTTACAAGTAGTTTACCAGTAAGGATAGGGTAGATGATGCCTCAGTAGCAAGCTTATCTAAAATCAAGGTGGCTTAAAACAACAAAGATTTATCTCTTATTCATGCTACGTGTCCGTTATAGGTTGGCTGGTGACTGTATACAGTGTTTTATTTATTTTGACCCTGAGACTCAGACTGATAGGGCAGCCACTGTAAACACTGAGGCTGTTACAGCAGAGGGGGAAGAAACAAAGAACGTAGTGAAGCACACACTGGCTCCCAAAGCTCCTACCTGGAAGTGCTGCCCATCACTTCTGTCCATATCTCATTGAACAAAGTGAGTCAGAAGGCCTTGCCTGAGCTTAATTGGGATGAGAAAGTATGATCCTAACATGCTCAGAATGAGGGAATCAAGTATTTGTTCACAGCCCTAATGACTGCTTTCGGAAGATATTATTTATTATACCCAGTTTGCAGAGGAAATTGAGTTTAGGGGAGGAGGTGGAATGCTAAATAACTTGTTGGGATTCAGACCATTAGGAAGTAGATTTGAATCCCATCTACTTGATTCCAAATCCATGTTCCCAAATTCTTTTTTTCCCTTTTTTTTTTTTTCAGTAGGCTCCATGCAGGAGTGGAGCCCAACGCAGGGCTTGAACTCACAACCCTGAGATCAAGACCTGAGCAGAGATCGAGAGTCATACACTTAACAGGCTGAGCCACCCAGGTGCCCCCCCCACCCCATTCTGCATCTGCACCCTGGAGTTCATCTTACTGCGTCCTCACAGACCTTGCTCCACCCAGCATCACCTCTCTCTACATATTTGTCTTTCCTTTTCCCACTGGCTTCTTCTCCTCACTATGCTTAAGTATCTTTATATTTTAAAGTTCTTCCTGAACTTAATCTGTACAACCAGCCACTGCCCTACTTCTCTACCCTTCCTCTCTACCACACTTTTTGAAAGTTATCTGCAAGTATTGCTCACCTCCCAATCATCCCCTGCATTCTGGATTCTGCTCTTACCACCCCCACTGAAATGACTCTTCATTGACCTACTTAATCTAAATCGAATGACCTTTTATCAATCCTTATTTCAAGCTTGATCCCTCATTAACATGGTACTGATGACCACTCCCTCATCCTTAAACGTCCCTTTCCTTGGGCTGCAAGGCCAGTCCAGGCTTTCTTCCTACCTCTCTGGCCACTCCTCAGTGCCCTCTGCAGGCTCTTCCTCTTTTTCTATCTTTTTCTATTCTCCCACTGTCTGAGAAGTCTCATCACTCCCATATGTTTAATCACCTCTACAGACTGATGACTCCTACAATGATAGCTCATGCCCAGGCCTGGCTCTGGACCCACAGGCATGTAGACCCAATTGCCACTTAGACATCATTACTTGAATGCTTCATAGTGATCTCAAAATCAGTATTTTGGGGGAAGTGATGAGTCCATGGACAGTTTTGGTAAATTCCATCTGGGAGATATCTGGGGAATTCAACTTCTCCTCAAACTGGGTTTGAAAGCTTGTCTGTGGGTTGTTAGAGTCAGATAAGCATCTCTTTCTTACTCTTGTTTTCTAAGAAGATTTTATTTTCTCTTTGCATGCTCCTGGCCTTTTTCCCCCCTTCTCTGGAAGAATTAAAGTAATTTTTCTGAATATGAACTTAGGAATAATAACTAGCCATGCTCAGCTTGGATCCTTCTTCCTTCTCTCTATTAGGAGAGTGTTTGTCTTCAGAGATCCCTGGTTTCCCTCTGCTTATTCACTCCTCAGGTCTTACCTGGCCAGGTATCCCAGCTAAGAAAGTTCAGCTATGCCTTGGACTGGGGGCTGTGACTGCCCAGTTTTGGGGTTAACTGTTTGCAAGCCTATTCCATAAGGACCTTCCCATGAAAGCCTGCCCTCTCTCCAACGCACCAAATCACATGTGGACGTCCACATACCCACTGCTCCGTCTTTGGATCCTTTGTCTCTGTTCCAGTTTGTTTAAGCTTTTTGTAGTTTTGTGTTGTGCCTCCTGAAGGAAAGAGAAAAGGAGAAGAAAACTATTACTTTTGAATGTCTACTATGGGCTAGTTATATCATCTCATTTAAGTTTACAATCCTGTTAGACCAACATTGTTATTGTCCCATTTAACAATCAAGGAAACTACCGCTCAGAGAAGTTAAGCAATTTGTCCAAGAACACACAGTGAGCTTGTTTGTTCAGTAATTACTGAGTGTTGGGGGCAGATCCAGGAATTGAACCCAGAACATTTTTATTTCAAAATCTTTATCCTGTTAACACAGGACACTGCTGCTTCTCTAGCTAGAGGGTCAGATCCCCAAGTACATAATCCTTTCCATGGATCCATCAACACCTATGAACTCACATTAACTGAAAACATCCCTGGCCCTGTAAAAGTGTCAAACAGGAAATTCATTTAATGCCATCAGTGTTGAGTGTTTGAGATCTGGGCTCTTTATCCAACTACCGAATCTTCCTCTCTGCTGAGTGGCCAGTCCCCCTTCAATAGGGTTTGTCTTCGGACATCCCCTTTCAGAACACCCCCTGGTGTTTTCCCTGTGTGCAGTTGTGCCAAGAATCCTTAAACCGTAGACCGCAGAACTGCTAGGAGCCTCAGACTCCACCTAGCCCAATGCCCCACGTTCGTAAAGAAGAACCTGAGCTTGGAAAGGGCCAGTGCCTGGCCCACAGCCACACAGTGAATTAATAGCAGCCGAAAGTAAAGCCCTTGTTTCGCTGGTGGCCTTGGAAACCATATTCTGTTCATTTTTCCAAAAAGCCCCCAACTAGACCTGCAAAATTCTTGGCCAGTTGGTTTAAAGGATTTTCTTTTTCACTCTTTTCACTGACTGAACTCCTGAAACAGATTGGACTGAACAACTGAGCAGTAGGGAGGCAAAGTAAACAGAATGGGACCTTCGTGCCCCCGGCATGTCTGTTGTCTGCAGCGACTCGTCACTGCCTGTGAGGCTGACAGACACAGCTGCTCCTTCGCAGGGTTCTCAGACTCCTCCTGGTGTGCGAAGAGACCCACAGTCGCAATGCCAGGACAGGAGAGCCTACACGTGCCTGTCCTGGGGATCCCCTGCATTATCCTTGCATGCATGTGTGCATGGGTGGAGGGGGTACTGGGCTGAGGCCTCCCTGTGACCACAGCGCACATTTAAAATCCAAATCAGCAAAGCCTCCCTGGCCTCAGCGGAGCCCCACACAGATTCTTGGAGGCCTGGCAGAGCTCCACGCTCAAGCGGAGGGGACTGGGGCCCTGTTACTTTACAGAAGCTGAGTTCCAGTTGCAGCTCGAGCACTTACTTCACCTTTGAGCCTTACATCCTCAGCTGTCACCTCACAGATGTCACTTTGACTCTCTGAGGGTCTAGCTGTCCCAACTGTGAGATTAAATGGCTCATGTCTATTTTGTAGCATTGTTTAAAGAATCAATTAGAAACTAGGGTTGCTGCTCCAAGTGGAATATGTTTTACAGAAGTATTTCATTTGGGTAACAATCTATTTAATTGAATTTTAATGTCAACACATACTACAAATAATAGGCTGCCCCTTAGCATATGCAGGGCCCTTGTGCAGACTGGGGGGGAAAAAGCTCTGTTGGCCAGTTGTAGCCTCAGGCTTGGCAAGTCAAAGTGCCTTCCAGGGAAGGAAAAGTGGTTTGTTTTTTTTTAATGTTTTTTTATTATATTATGTTAGTCACCATACAGTACATCCCTGGTTTTTGATGTAAAGTTCGATGATTCATTAGTTGCGTATAGTACCCAGTGCACCATGCAATACGTGCCCTCCTTACTACCCATCACCAGCCTGTCCCATTCCCGGAAAAGTGGTTTCCACCTGCAGCTAGACCTCGTCCTCTGCCCCAGTGCTTGGTTTGGTGAGCACAGAGCGGACTGGATTGTAGCCCGTCCTCACCCTCTCTTCTGGGCACCTTTGCACAGGCCACAGGCTGCACAGCCATGTGCGGACACCCTGTCCAAACACACTCACTCCCTCTTAGCAGTCAACTACTTCCCCTTCATGCTTACTAACGTAGCCCTTAAGGGCATTTGAGCTTGAGTTCTGTTAGGACCAGTGATATCCGACATTGAGCACCGTGTCTGTGATGCACACAGTAGGGTCTGAATGAATATCTTCATGAAGAAGGAGGGAGGCTTAAACCGGATAACCTATGTAACAATGCCCAGTGCGTAATTCAGTGAACGCTTATTGCATGAATGAATGAGCTTGCAGCCTAGTTAGGAAAACAAGACATAAATTCCCATGTGAAATGTTTAATAACAATAAAAATTTCAAATTACGGCACAATACAACAACTCAAGAGATGGTGCAAGTCAGCATAAGAGTGTCAAATTAATTGCTAGGCACTAATTTTTATAGGGGTTCAACAGGGTGGGGGAGAGCCATTTGTGGACTCAGAGTCAGGAAACCTGGATGGGTTCTTGTTTGTGCACTTACGCGGCATGTTTATTCATCCATCAAAGGTTTCCCAGGCCTATATTAGTGCCAGCCTGTCTGCTAGACTCTGGGGATGCATAGATGAACAGCACAGAGCCCACAGCCTCGAGGAGCTCGCAGGCTACTGGGGGATGACAGCCAGGCAAACAGACAATATGAATACGATGCTCAAATAATGTACTGTGGAGTCAAGGGGGAGGGTTCAATGACCTCATGCACACAGTAGGTGTGTCGTAAATCATAGCATTGTAGTGGATCTCTCTGATTACCATCCGAGCACATTTCTGAATAAGTATCCACAATTCAACACATATTTAAGTGTCTAAAGCTCCTGCCTTTTCTCCTTTCCATTTTGCTCCCTCTTCCCTGATGCCTGCTAATAGCCTATAAGGGTTCTGTGCTGTCTGTCTGCTGGCCCTTGGAGAGTGATCATTCGGCACATGGACTGCACCCAGAGGCTCACAGTTGCAAGGGCAGGCCCACACCATCTTCAGAACTCTATGGAACTTCCACAGAGCCTTTCCTGCCAAGTCCATCCTCCTTGCAGTCACTCTAATCACCCTGGCAACCATGTACCAGTAGATTCTTTGGCAACAATGCCAATGATGGTGAAGGGTATTCTCTTAAACCTCCACTAAAGGGGGAGAAAAAAACCACACCTTCTCCAAAAGGTAGCACCTGGCTCTGTCCCCTCTCTCTTCAGGGAAGGACCAAGCTGGAAGGGACACCCTCTTTTCACAGACCCTGTAGCTGAGCTCTGTGGCCAAAGGTTCTGGAGAAGCAGCAGTAATGCTGTGGGAAGAGTACAGTCACTGGGGCAAGAAGTCCCAGAATTGACTCCTAACCATGTTACCTCCAAACAGGGGAGCTCAGACACATTGGTTTAATCTCCTTGAGTCTCAGTTTCTCTATATGTAAAATGGACATAATAGTATCTACCTTAGGCTTATTTTGAGAATTACAAGAGAATGGAATAATGAACATTAGTTGAGTACAAAACGGAGGCCCAAATACCGTTGCCCAGATCACTGAGCAAGTTACCAGCCAAAAGTGAACTAGAACCACTCTTGTCTTCTGGCTCCTAATTTGGCAATCTCCTTCTTCCCCCTCTGCTCAGCCCTTTGCTTCATGGAGTATTCACCTTTCAGTGCTTGCCGCTGGTCAAGAGGAAGACGAGTATGAGAAAGTCTGGATGGCCCAAGGCAGACTCTGCCTGCATTAGGTTGAGAATGGTAGCCTACCACTGGTGGCTCAGTGCTACGGGGCCAATAGGAATTGTACACTGTTCTCTGGCATAGTTGCAAATGCAGTATTCTAAGGAATGACACTTGGTATTAAGCAGCAACACTACCACCAGATTACAGGAAGTGATGGTCCTGCCATGCTGAGCCTTGGTTACAGAGCAGGGTCAGCAAATAGGTAGTAAATACAACCACCATCCACATCCACCCGTGGCCTCCATCAGTCGTCAATCCCAGCCTTCTTTTCTACTGATTCCTGGTAGGGACTCAGAATCCTTCCATTTCCTGTCGATCAGCGGGTGCTGTCATTCATTTAATAAACATGAGCCAAGTGCCTAAGATGTGCTAGGTACTGAAGAGTAAGTCAGGCGTTGCCTCGACTTATAGAGCTGATATTCTGTCATTCTGCTGCCATCTGCTTGCCATCCTAGGTTTCTAACCCTGCTGTGCTCCATGCTTGGAATTGGTGCAGGATGATAGAACAGGCAAAGGCTTTGAAATTAGGGAAGCCGGTGTCTGAATGTGGCTCAGCCATCACAGTAGATGGCTGTTGATGTTGTGTGCAGTGTTCTTTACCTGGTAATGGGATCTCCCTGCTGTAGGGAACCGCCTCTCCCCTGCTCTGTGATGTTTGGCCTCAGGATTGGGTCTGTGTCAGGCTTGGCTAGTCATAGTATGCTTTTACCCTTGGCCAGAGTAGAGGTTAGGCATGTGATCCAATCCAGGACTGGAAGAAAAAAAAATTTTTTTTCTGGTAGGATTTCTCTGTTTGTAACTGGGAGGAGGAAATATCTCTTTCTTGAGATGAAACAAAGCTAGAGCTCCTAGTAGCCATGTCCCTGCCCTCCACCCTCCCCTTGGAAAGCAGCTTTCTGCAGTGGGGGGAATGCAGGGAGGGAAAGCTACAGAGGAAAGTGAAGAAGAGAGAGGGGGAGAGTGGGAGAGAGATGGAGGCAGATCACAGACAAAATGACAGTATTGGAATCAATGAAGACTAGGCTGGACTCCCCTGGACTCCCAGGTGACACCAGCCAATAAATTCCCTTTGCTTTAAGCTGGTGATCCTGACCTCTCAGACAGAGGTGAGTGGGGTGGTCGGCAGCACTGAAGTAGGGAATAAACATATTTTTGTAGACAGCAAGCAGGAAAAGCAAAAAGGCTTCTGGAGAACAATTCCAAGTGTCTGTACCAATAAACGTTTAAAAGGGGGACTGAATGTACATCTTGTTGCATGCTTTCCTTTGAGCGTAGATCTGAAGCAAACGTGTTCAGGGTGGTCCTGCTTCCCCTGTGGTATGTAAGTCCCCACAGGGCCTGGGATTTGTTGCTCCCATAGTTTTCCTCCAGCTACTGACTGTAATATTCATCCTTTTATCTTTGTAGGGTGCATTGTGCTTTGAAAAACACTTTCATCTGCATTATCTCATTTGATTCTCAGGGTATCTGCGAGGAAGGCAGGGTGGGATTACTATTCTTGCCTGTCAGATTGAAAGACGGAGGCTCAGGCCCTGATCTTGGCACCTGAAAAGAAAGACAGGCAGTAATCTCACAGGGAATGAATGTCACAGAGGTGAAAAGCTCACTGGATTTGGAGCCAGAGGGCACAGGCATGAGTCCTGGATCTTTTACTTACTAGTTGTCTGACTTTGGGCAAATCACTCAGTCCCTCCCAGTCTCAGTTTCCCTGTCTGTCAGATATATAGGGATGATATTTCCCTTCACGGAATCTTGCGACTATCTCAGGAGATGATATAGAACAAAGGATTTGTGACTATAAAGTGCTGTTCACCTGTTCAGGGTTGATTTCTATGAGTAACGGGCAGTGGTGTGCTGAATTCAGCTAGTCCAGGCTCACAAGAGCTGTGGGGCACCCTTCCCCCTAACTTCACGTTCAGTGACATCATGTTGGTAACTCGAAATCAGATATGGTGAGAATATTTACACCAAGGGAATTGGCAAATGCCACAAATCAGGGCTTTGTTGTTGTTTTTTTTTTTTCTTTCCCTGGAGAGTCCTTTGTCAATCAGCACAGCAATGGTGGTGGGATGGAAAGGGAGGAGTAGAGAAGGATACAAGTATTTAAGGTGCATTATGTATTTTGAGTACACCCTGATAGCAGTCCCTTTAGTATTCACAACTCCTGGGGGGCAGATATGACCCTACTTTATAGATGAGGTAATTAAAACTTAGGCTGCACTCATAACTTGCTCAAGCACACACAATAACTGACAGAGCAGGGACTCAAAGCCAGGCCTCACATTCTCTCTGGGAACTATGCAGCATATCAAAGATGCACCATTATCATCTGTTCTTTCCTTGACCTCCAACCTGTAAAAGTGAGCAAGTAAATTAGTTTCTAGGGCCACTTGACATTTTAGACCTTGTTTGGACTTCCATATCCTAGTATCCAAAGAAACTGACATTGAGAAAGATGGGGCGGGGGTACAGTACATTGAGCTGAGTGCAAGGGAATGAATTGACTATCTTTGAGACCTAGAGTTCTGGGTCTCAGTTGGATAAATGCTTGAGAGTCCTAGAGGTTAGACAACATTGTTACGTTGGGGTCACTTGAAGCATTTAGGCATGGAGAGAGAGGTGAGAGCACCTGCGTCCAAGTGCCAGCTATACTCTATCACCTAGCTGGTGCTTGGCTCCTTCATCTGTCAAAGGGGGGAATAGCCAAACATTCCTGTTTCTGTGGTATCAGTGGGGAAAAGGATTCTGAAGGCCTCTGGAATCTATTACACTGCATGGATGCGAGAGAATTTTCATATGTCTCAGCTGAGAACCTTTCCTCCTGTTGCCAAGAGAGAAAGGACTGTCTGTTTTCCTTTCCTGCCATCTCTGGCTCTACACACCACCCCACCCCACACAGCCCTTTTTTTCCCCCTTCTATTTTTATACTTTGAGTGCTTCATATGATGGTGTCCTGCATGCTATAAACTAGATGATGGTGTCAGGCAGGGAAGAAAAATCAAAACAACCTAAACAAAATGAATATTGGTGTCCTGCTTGGAGAGATGACAGATGATGGGTGCAGAGGCTGGCATTACCAATACAAGCCTTTCAGCAGGTGCCAAGAGGAACTCTTTCTAGACCCAGCGGTTTACCCCTGCCAAGCCCTGGGCAGGACAGTTCCAGAATAGGGATGGCAGCAGAGGTACTGGAGAAGCACTCTGGAGGCCCCTGGAGGAGCACTCTGGAGGTTCTAGAAGTGATATAGTGAAGATGAAACACTTATTTAACGCCTTAGGTGCCTTTGTCTCCTTATTTAATACTCACAATAATTGAATAAGAATATATATGATTATTTGCATTTTCCACGTGAGGAAAGGGATACTCAGAGTGGTGGGAGAAACTCACATTCAAGCTCCTGGGGTACCGGAGTGGCCCTCCCCTGTAGCTAACCTAGTGCAAGAGGAGAGGTCACAATGGTTGCGCTGGCCAGGGAATGTAAGGGAACTTTTATTCACCCCTGTAGGAGCCTCTGATTGGTACCCTACTTCCACCCGTGTCCCTTCCAGTCCATTCTCTGCATAGCATTTACAAATGCAACTTCTACTCTCTCCAATCCCAGAATAATCACATCCCTCCGAATTCCAAACTGAGTCGAATCACGTGACTTCCTCCCATAAGACCAACCTCTCTCTCTGACCTCTCCACCTTATCTCATACCACTAATGACCACTCTTGCTATATTCCAGCCACAGTTAGTTTTCTTCTGTTCCTCAAATGCATTCAACTCACTCCCACTTCAGGGCCTTTGCACTTGCTGTTCTCTTGGTCTTTAGTGTTTCCCCTTTCAGATCTTTCATGCCTGGCCCCTTATCATAGAGGTCTCAGGTCAATTGCCATCTTCTCAGACAGTCCTTTCCCAACCTCCAGCCTGATGTCCTACCCTGGTCATTTCCTATCACATGCTATCACCTGACATTAACTTGTTGTCACTTACATTGCCATAGTTATTATTACTATCTGCCAGTGTCTTGCTAATTTTCTCATTTATTTTCTGTGTCCTTGTACTAGAAAGTTTCAAGAGAGTAAGGATCACTTGCCTATCTTTTTGAAAGTCCTACCCCACTCCATAAAATAGAGATTGTCACATAAGTAAGCACTCAATAAATACTTTTGAATAGACAAATTACTGATATATTATTATCCCAGGAAAGGAGGACCTACACTGGGTGAAGGAAGAAAGCTATCACTCAACATGTGTCAAGCTCTGTGTTTATGTCATTTGGTTCTCACAATAGTCCTATGAGACAGATAATCTGATTCCCATTTTGCAGATGAAGAAATGGAGGCTCCATCATTTAGCAGTTTGCTTATGGTCAGCCTGCTCCTGAGCACACATACTGGATCTGGGGAAGAGCAGAAACGTCTCCAAGACACAGAGAAGTATGTATCTGTTGCTGCAAAGCCTCCTGCGTGAAGACGAAAGCAGGGAAGAGGCTGTGTAAAGACACGTGCTGGCCAAGACTCCAGCAGCAGCAAAGAGGGCTCCCCCTGATAAATTGTCACTGCCTGGCCTCAAGTCCAGACCACCCCGAGGAACAGCCAATCCCAGAAGGTGAGCACGGCAGAATGGCTGCAAGTTATAGGCCTCACTGACATAGGAGAGGCAGGGGTATCTGCCCCCAGGTACTGAGGTCCTTCTGCCCTCCAAGTGCTCACATTCTGGCCTGGTCGGCTTTGCCACTGCTGCGGGCTCCTGCATTTTGCGCTAGGTGGCGAAATGCTGTGGGGCTCCCCTATTCGGGGGAATGCGGTAGTGATGTATAAGGTATGAAAGATGTGGCCTGCAGAGAGCCGGCACTATCTCTACCGCTGCCGCTACTGCTGCTGCTGCCGCTGCTGCCACCGCCGCTACTGCTGCCGGCAGAGCTGCTGGGAGTGAGCTGAGCATCCCCCGTCCGGGATACCCAGCTCCGCCGCAGCTCCCGCGCCCTGGCCCCACACGGACCTGCCAGCCCCAGGGAACAAAAGCGGAGCCCCGTCGCCCTCTCCTGCAGCCAGAGGATGAGTCGAGAGGGCTGAGCGGAGAGTGTGGTCCTCAGCGGCTGGAAGGTAGGAGAAGGTGTTGCTCTCGCCTGCCTCGGCGCGGGAGGCTCAGGGTGGGCGCTCCGGGGTGGGGATGGCCGCGCGGACCAATCTGTCCCGCGGGTGCTGCCCGGACCGGGCGAGGTGGTCATCTGGAACGCCGCGCCCGCACCGCCTGCCCACCGCCCGGTGGGCGCAGCGCTCCCGCAGCCGCGAGGGAGCCCCCTGGGTGGGAACTGGAGGCAGCGAGGGAAAAGTCTGGAGCCCGAACCGGGCAGCGGCGGCTGCGGAGGGGCTGCCGCGGCACTTGGAGGCATGCGACTCCCTGAGAAAAGCGGGCGGGCGGCGGCTGCAGTGTGCGCAAAGTTTTGGGTGGCGCGCAAAGACGCAGGCGAGGGCAGCCGCGCAGAGCCGCGCAAGTTGTGGCCGGAACCCGAGGGCGACCCCCGGGGGCCCCCACGCGGACTCCGCGATATTGGGGCAAGTGGTTTTTGCTCCCCCCTCGCTAGCCTAGGCTGGGTTGACGCGCAGCCACTTAACCCTTCCCAGCCCAGGCGAAACAACTTCATCCTCTCCGAGGCGGCTGGACTCAGGCTGGCTGGGCAGCGTCGAGGTTCCCGACTCTGTCCTTTTGTGATCTTGCACATTTCCCCACTCATTCTGGGTTTTCTGTGATTTTCTGTACACTTTTGTATCCAGAAACCAGGCAAGGTGGCTGCGGGTCTTTCCCCGAGTCCGTAATTTTACCCCCCGCGCCACCTGGATGCAGGTTTTCTCTCTCTCCCCTCAGTTTGGCTCTTTGATGCTGCCTTGAAAAATGAGATGATTAATCAATTAGGTTAGTGGCCAATTAGGCATAACCTTGTAGCAAAATAATTATGCCCGGCTCTCTGGGCTTTCACTAGTGATGAGATGGGAATCCAGCCCAGGTGGAGGGGCTGTTCCGAAAAGATATGGCTGATCCGGGAATTTGAGATTTAAAAAAATCCAAATGTGTGGTGGCGGCAGAGGTTGTGGGGATTCAGTAGGGGTGTGAGTGTGTGCAATTCCCCCCCCCCCGGAAATTAACCCTTGGCAGCACAGCCTGGGTGGACTTTGCAGGCAGCATATTTCCAACAGCTCAGAAAAGGTGTGTCCCCTGCTTGCCAGCCCCATCCCCCTCGTCGTCTCTGAGGGGCTCTTGCCTGGAAATCGCCTCACGGTGGCTTTGCTGCTGTTTTGGGAGACTGAGTTCCGATGAATGCATTTTAGTTTCATGTCCAAGGAATCGCGTCGTCGTTGCAGGAGGTTTCTTGTGCTGTGCCTTCCGAGGATGCACATTTCCCCCACTCTTGTTAAATAAAGCGGTTATTAAATGGGTGCAAATGGGAGACAATCTGTCTCCAGGGCTGGGAAGTTCTGCTGCTAAGCGGGCTTCCTTTTCTTTTTTGGAGTGACTGGCGGGGTTTGGCACTGCAGTATTACAATACAGCCATATTAAAAAGGTCTTCATAGCTTCGAGCCCTCCACCACTGCAGCCCCATCTTCAACAGACTTCTTTCTCAAATCCTTTTTTGCCAGCAGCATAAAGGGGATTTCTAATGTGTACAGTGTGCATTTGAATCCCTTTCTGTCTCTATTTTAAGCTTATCCTATCTGTTTATGCATCTGAGCCCTATACTGTAGATTTCTTTTCAGAAGGCAGACACCTAGAACTGTTCCCAGGGCAGAGGGATTTTTGCAACAGGTCCTAGGTCTGGGTTTTCTAATAATGAGTCCCCCTGGCATTTAGTGAGCCAGGGCCCCCTTCTCTCCACCAGTGACCTGACCACGTTGGACCAGGTGGTCATTGACATCCCCTGCAGTGCTGACATGAGCTGGTTCTGAATTTTATGGGTTTTCTTCCTTTCTGAGCTGATCAAGAGGAGTAGCTGAGCAGTGCAATGTGACAGCGGCAGTGCCACCTCACTCCCAGTGGAAAAAGCTGGCTGGGGCTTAGGAGCATATAGGAAGTGCCCAGCTGGAAGACTGCCTAGTGATACTGGTGTTCAGGGACAACTGGGAGCCATAGGCTCCACCCGCCTTCCACAAAATGAAGGGCCACCATTCAGCCCTCTCTCTTTTCCAAGATTTATTTTTTTTCTTGAAGCTGGACTCAGCCATTCACCTCGCTGTGATCCTATTTATTGTTCAGATTCTTGTGCTAGCAAAGGCCTTCCTCCTCTTCTAAAATTTAAGCTTTTTTATATAGTGGGAAGGGAGATGGGGGGAGAAGGAAGGGAGAGAGGACAGAGTGAAAGAGGATGAGGTGGGGACGGTGGGAAGAGAGAAACAGAGGGACAGAGACAGCTTCAGTCTTCGAAAAGAGGCAGGCAGTGGGAAGGAGACAGGAGAGGTAGAGAAAGAGGAGGAAACATAGGCAGGGGAGGACATAGAGGGAGGAGGAATTCTAGTTCACAGAGGGGGACAGAAGGGCCCACAGGAACTAAAGTCTTGTTTTATTGCCTGTCTTGAAAGAATATAGAGGAAAACCCTGAGCTGCAAAAGACTTCTTCCGGATAGACTTGCTTGGAACTCGGCTTTGACATAATCAGATAATTACTTATGACATAAACATTGTACCACAGAAACCATCAACTCTGGTTCTTGTCTCTTCCTTGACTGGGAGGCTGCCGTTGCTGGTGTGTGTTTGGAGCTGGTAAGGATCTGTTCGCTTAACAGATGTGTTTTGCATAACCCCCAAAGCAGATTCTTGTCTGGGTCAGATTGGGGTACTCCCGTTGGACGGGCTAGGTGTCCAAATAATTTTGGAGGGGAGCTATTCCTTTGTTTTAAATGTCTTTCATAGAATGGACAAATTTTTAAAGATGTGTTTTTTGTTTATTTAAAGTTGGAGGAAAAAAGAAAAATGATAGTAAATACTTTTGCCTGCCATCTAAAACTAAGAGTGATGGGAAAGTAATTCCAATTAATTTTCTCCTGTCCAGCCTCCTTGTCCCCATTCCAGACCATCCTCAGAGCCCCCGACTCATCTCCTGACCTACAGTACAGGCCCTCCCCAGAGCTGTGACTTGATCTTTCTAAAGCATAGCTTTGATCATGTTATTCCCCAGATCAAAAAACATAGAAGTTTCCCTGTTGCCTCAAGCATATTATTCAAATATCTGACCATAGACTTCAGAGCCTTTCAGAGCCTGGCCTTCTGGCTCCCTCCTACACACACACACACACACACACACACACACACACACAGCCCTCTCTCACACACACACACCTGTATAGAGCATCATCACATACACACACGCATACACACACTACACTCACATCACATGTACGCACTACAGATGTACCTTTCATACGTTTGTGGGTACAACTTTTTTTCCTTGTCTAGAAAACACATTCCTACTCTACCTGGTGAACTCTACCCATCAGAAGGGTCACTTGAAGTTCCTGTGTGTCTCTTTCAATTTCCTGGAAATGGAAGAACAGTATTAGTTGCCGTACTTCTTAATGTGGTGGTGGGAATAGGAAATTTGGGGTCCTCATGGCTACAAGCCCTGTCTAGAGAGCGAGAGGCACTTGTAGAAGAGAAAAGGGAGTGTTTCTCAGGTTGAAATCAACTTAGGTTGGGGTGCTGTGTGACACTGGTTGGTTTGGGCAAGGTAGTGACCATCACCTGGTGATATTTAGACTATTTCTTTGTTGGCGAGAGTGCAGGAATCCTGTATCATGAACAGTTGCTCACTTACGGCTTATGAAACAGCCTTATTGTGGAGGACAGAAGACCCAGTGCCACCAGACAACCTTTCAATTTATCTAGCAAAGCCCATGAAGTTCCTGTCTCAAAGGGGGTAGAATTGAACAAGAATGAACACCAAATACAGAATTCATTTGTATTCATTGGCTTTTAATAAATAAAAACGATTTTTTTTTTCTGAAATGAACTCCAAGCCATAGGTCTTGACACTTCTTGCTTAATTAAGATGCAGAGTATGACTTCTTGTTTCAAAATGACCATTTTTTTTTTTAGAAGCTTGAGCTCAGATCTTTAGTGACATTTTTTTCTCCCAGCAAATATTTACAGCCGAGCTGGAAACTGACAGGAAGGAGGGTTTAAAATGAAAATGTTACCAAACTGAAGTTTACATCTGAGTGAAACACATGGTGTCACCATGGACAGAGTCCTAAGAACTCAAAATATTTGTCAATTTGTAGAACTTGAAGAAACCAAGCTGTTTCCTTTGTTAATGTGAACTCTAAAAATTTTATTTTTGCTTATGCATGATGGTGGCCATTTCTACTTCTTATCTGTTTGCTTTTTACTGTGGTCATGGAATTCCAGCCACGTGCTTTTTCTTCATCCTCTGTTCCAGATAAGGCAGACTGCCTGAGGCTTAGTCCCCAGGTTCCTGTCTATGTCCCTACTTGTACTTACGAAGTTCTTCCTGCCTGGAACACCCTTCCTTTTCAAATCTCCTGCAGATCCACTAGGCTTTTAAAGCCGAGGTCAGGCGCCGAGTCCTGCATGAAGTTTTCTTAGTTAACTCTACTGAATATTGACAGGCATGACAATGGTGGGGTTTTTTTTTAAATCACTTTATTAATTTTTCAAATCATATGAATAATACAAGTTAACTGTAAAAAATGTGCAAGTATAGAAAAATATAAAGAGTTAGTAAAAATCATTTGAAATTCCCATTGTGTTATCTATAATTTGGTGACTGTCGTTTCATTTATGTCCTTAGACCCATATATTAGCATATATAGATGGATGTGATTTTATATACCCTGCCTTATTATGAAAGCTGTTTGCTTTTTGTTCTGGGCATCTATTTTTTAATCCAGTTTTTGTTTGCTTTTTTACTGTCCCTTGCCCCATAAACTAATCTAATAACCTAGATATCTTTTATATTTTCTCTATGCTTTCATAATATTTACACATGTATGTTCATACACAGTATGTACATACATAAGGAGTTTTGTCATTGATTTAAAAGACAAGATCATATATGTATTTCTTGACATTCTGTATTTCTCACTTAAAACACTATAGAAACTTTTCTGCCACTCACCCCCACCAGCCCTCCCTCAGCCAATTTGTATAGATACATCACTCTTTCCAATGGCTTTGTGAGTTTCAATGGTATGAATACACAACAAATTTTTCAACCATTTCCCTACCAATGAGCATTTACTTTTGTTTCACTAATTTTTATACACAATGCTGAAATAAGCATCCTTGTATGTTTATCATTATCTATTGTTATGCTTGAACTTTTAAGAATAGCGTCCCAAAACTAAGATTTCTAAGTCAAAGGATATGTACTTTTTAAAGTTTTAGGAGATAGTGCCACATATCTTTCCCAGGAGAATGTAATAATTCACATTTCCGTTAACATGTATGAAATAGTCTTTTCCCTACATCTTTGCCAGGAGCATGTGTAATCATTCACTTTAGCTAACCTGGTTAGGTAGCAAGTGATAGCTCATTGTTATTTACTTCATATTCTTCATCTCTTGTTCATTGGGCATTTGGATTTGCTTCTCGATGCACAGCTAATTCATCTTTGCCTGTTTTTCTTTTTGATGGTCTTTTTCTTATTTCATAAGGATTCCTTTCATATTCTTTTTTCTTTCATCTATATTGTATATGATTTTCTTTCCTTAGAAGTTTGATCTGGTGCCATAATGATCTGTTTATTGGTCTGTGCCCAAACTAGACTGTGAGTTACTAGACAGCAGTGATGTGTCTGATTCATCTCTAAGACATCACATCTAGGGCAAGGCCTAAAAAAGTGTAGGTTCAGAATAAAGGGTTATAACATTGACTGCTTGTGTGATATTCAAGCATATTTCATTTAACATTGAATTGCATGAAATAACATGTATGAGGCATCCATAGACTGGGATGTTTCAAATTAACAAAATTTCAAGATGACTAATGTTTTGGAAATATTTATCAATTAATTATACATTTCCCTCCTTTTTTTTAATAATAATTTTTTATTATGTTATGTTAGTCACCATACAGTACATCCTTAGTTTTTGATGTAGTGTCCCATGATTCATTGTTTGCATATAACACCCAGTGCTCCATGTAATACGTGCCCTCCTTAATACCCATTACCGGCCTGTCCCACTTCCCCACCCCCCTCCCCTCTGAAGCCCTCAGTTTGTTTACCAGAGTCCACAGTCTCTCATGGTTCATTCCTCCTTCTGTTTACCCCCCCTTCATTCTTCCCTTCCTTCTCCTACATTTCCCTCCTTTTTAAAATGAATGTGACTCAGAAATATCATTATAAGCATCAGTAGTTGTGTTGGGCTGTATACTTGATAATCTTAAGGGCTATTTTTTTAAGATTTTATTTATTTGAGAGAGAGAGAGAGCATGAGTGGGGGCAGGGGGGCAGAGGGAGAGGGAGCAGCAGTCCCCCTGCTGATTGGGGAGCCTGTCATGGGGCTAGATCCCAGGACCCCAAGATCTGAGCCAAAGGCAGACGCTTAACCACCTGAGCCCTGAAGGATTATTTTGTGATGCAGGACTGTTTACCTATATACAAGTGGCCTCAGACCTCTGGATGTGCAGATTTTAGATTCTAATAACTAATTTTTGTACTTTTGCAGTCTTTTTCCTCCCTATCAGATTGTGCTATTGTGTCTTGGTATTATCAATTTACCTGCCTCTAAAAGTTGTCCTCGTCCCTTTCTACCCATCTTTGCATTGGCTGTGGACTAATGTAGCAGGAATCCTGCTCACTGGAAGTGTGGGTGTATTAAGGGTCAATAAGCACCTTGGCCTGCGCGCCATTACTGTGAATAAAGTGCCTTAGCCTCCACAGTGAGGATACACCCGAGACTGTTTAGGGGTCTTTTTTGTTTCTTTGTTTACAACTGTTTCCTGGGAAGGTGAGATTGCTAAGTAAGTGAAGTGGTGGCCTGCCATCTCAATTAGGATGTAGGTCCAACGGCATGTAGCCACGACCCTAAATATAAGGGATTACAAGATCTTAAGAGTGGTAGAAATCTATATACTTCAGTCTTGTGAAGGTCTGAGCATATAGGGCAGCTGTGTGCCGTGAAGTCGTGCGGCGTCCGGGCTCCTTTTAGCTCGCTGCTTCTCCACCCCTAGGACTTTGCTGCCGTCTTCATGATCCAGGACGGTACGTCACCACATCCTCATTCAAACTAGATGGCTGGAAGAAAGAGGTCGGAGGAGAACCTTCCCATTTCTTTTAAGCATGTGGCCAGAAGTTGCCTCCGTAATTTCTTTTTGCATCTTCGTTGACTAGCGCCGTTGCTCCTGACCCCTCCTGACTGAAGGGAGGCTCGGAGTACTGTTTTTACTCTGGGTGGCCATGTGCCGGAAGCGGGGTGCTGTATTAGAAGACGGGGAGAACGGATGTTGGTGGACGCGCTAGCAGCGTCTGCCACACCTACACGCGTCATCCCCGGTGTCCTCTCAGCTTTCTCGCCAGAGTGTCAACTCTTGAGTGCAGTTGTCTACTTTCTCTCCCCACCGCCCACTATGGCATGGCACGTAAAATAGTTGCTCAATAAAGAGAGCTGTATTTCTAAACTTTCTCTCCTTGTGAGTGATGAGAAAATGCTGACATGGAGTTCAGGGACTAGAAAATTTGGAACTTTCTGGCTGATTTTTCTTTAATTTAGCTCATGCCCTGTATAGTCCTCTGTGGCTGCACTCGAGGTTAATTATTCCAATTTCCTATTCCACCTTCATTCTCTACTTTAAGAGGTCTAGGTGAGGAGACCGCATGCTTTGGAAGCAGGTGTGTTGGCAACTCTGTGAGAGTCAAGGGGAAAATCAGCCCCCTGCAAATAAGACAAGTTTGAGATTATGACCTCCTTTGCAAAAAAAAGGTCTCCTGGTAATCAACAGATTGCATGGCCCAGCTGAAGTTTCTGCACCCCATGGGCTCCCATTGCCTTTCTGATTAACACAGAAGCATCTCCTTCCTTACTCCAGACTGACTCTGGAATTGGGTTTATTTCAGCCTAATGGCTGATTCTAATTGATTGCCCTGCTTCCAAAGCACAAATGTGATCTATTTTTTCCAGGTGTGGGGAGGTTTGATGGGTAGGAGTGATATTTAATTATGCGCTTTCTCCCTCCGAGTTAAAAACCAAATAGGAGATGAACACTGGGGCTAGTCAAAGATGAAGCCTTGGTCTTATTTCTGTTAAAGCTTGGTTGGAGACTGTGTACGTTGTGCAGCTGCAGCAGGACTCCTGAACTTTCTCTTTCAGTTGGTCTGAGCTGGATATATACAGGTCTCCCTTTCCCCCTGTAGGACCACAATTGGCCTCATAGCAACGAATGAGGATCTCTGAGGTCAGGCAACTTTGAAGGACAGAAAGAAGGGAGCTGTCGTGTTGTATCAATTAGGTTCTTAGTTGATGATGACACAGTTTAAGCAGAAGGGGATTTATTAATGGGTGTTGGGTAGCCTACCCCATTCTAGAAGGATCCTGGGGGCCAAGCTTGGATGTGAGGACAGTTATTCAATCACACCATGGAATTGTTAGGGTGGAGATGACACTGTTGCTAGGGACACATGGGAGGATCTTTGTCTGAGCTGCCCCAGAAGAGCTACTCTCTCTGCACATGGCAGATACCAGCTGTCTTTTCACTTCCTCCCTCCAAGCCTCGTGCAAGTGTGTCTGCTTGGTGTCCCAGAGCACCCTGTAGTCACTCCTGGGTCTCGCAGAAGTGTAAGAAACACAGAAGTGTGGTTGGAATTGTGCTGAGAGTCTAGAGCATATCTGCTGTAGCCACATACGTTTGTGCTCCTCTCTGGATTTCACCCAAAAGATAAATCAGTCCCTTTCCTTTGAGGAGAAGCGATGGAAGTGTTGCTGCCTTGCTTTTCCCTTCTGGGAGTGGCGTGTAAGTAGGCAGTAAGCCTTCCCCTTGAACATCACACACTAGCTCACAAACCCTCAGAGGCCACCGTGGCTTTCAGGATGTAACTCAAACTCTTTAGTGTGGCAGAGAAGCCCCTCCTTGGTTTGTATCCTGTATATCATTCCTCTCCAATCCTCTTTCTTTTTGCTATCCAGCTTTCTATTCTGGGTGCAATCCATTCTGAACTGCTTGGAAGACTCTTGAACGTGCCCAGGCTCTCCCAAGCTTCCACGTCTCTGTGCCTGCTGCGCTCCTCTCCCTGCACCATGAGGAAACTGTCCTTCATGTCCCCCTTCATTTGGCAGTCTTCTGCCTACTCTTTAAGACAGAAGTACCATTTCCTCTGGGAATCTTCTTTGTCCCTTCCTAGACTGGATTAGGTGTCCCTCCTGGATATGCCCAAAGCACCCAGCAATCCCTTCTGTCACTACCCCTAGCACATAATATGTGACCTTTGGTTTATCAGTCTGCTCATGCTAGTGCAAGCTGCCTGAGAGCATGGTCTTTGTCTTTTCTCTCTGCATCTCAGTAGCTAGCGCAAGGCCTGGGAGGGACATAGTGGTTGTGCAAATGAATAAAAGAATGCATGATCCCTATCTGGTGAAGGACATGGACTCCGAAGTCAGAATCTGACTTTGCCACCATGTAGTTTATATAGCTTTAGACAAATTAAACATCACAGGGTGGTTGTATAAAGGCTAAATAAAATAATACATGTGGCGTGCTTAGCATGGAACATATAGTGGACACTCCATAAAATTCAGCTATCCCTTTGATTTTCCAATAATCATTATTGTTGCAGGTGTTCAATGAACAGTAGTGATCGCTAGCACACTTTCTAGACCAAAGTATAAAGTGGTGATCTGTGACATTTCCTACATCCCAAAGAACCGACCGACCCCCAAATACCATGAAACCTGCAGTGAATTGAGAGGAAGAGTAAAAGTAGACAGAAATTGACAGAAGTTACCAAGGGAGAATCATGTATAGAGCAGTTCAGTGACAGAGTGAGAGAATGCCTCCTGACATCAGGTTTGTCACTAGGATTTCACTAACAGTTTTTGCCTCCCTTTATATACTTCTTTCTTTACTCCACAATTTTTCCCTAAAAAAAAAAAAAAGACACGGAGGTGACACTGAAAACAATGTCAAAACTTCAGTGAAGGTCAAGCATTTTCCAAGGGATTGCCCGGAAGCACACATCCCGCTGTGTTCTCTCTGGGAGTGTGTGATGTTAAGACAGTGGGAGCATCAAGCTGATGTCGAAAACCAGCTTGGAATATGGCAAATGTCTTCTTTGTGCCAAACTCCTAGCACAGCGTGTTACACAGAGTCGATGCCTTTCCATCAATGTGTGTGCAAAATACCTTCTCTTTCTCTTGTTTCCCTGTGGGTCCACACTCATTTCACTACATCCAATCCAGCAAACATTTATTGAACCCCTACTGCATGCAGGGAACTCTACTGAATCATTCTCCCCTTCTATGCTTGTTTCTCCCACCACATTAATGTCTTTGCTTTATTAGAAATAAAGACTTGTGTCAAAAGGAAATGTTTGTCATTGGCATCTACTGTTTTTAAAGGGACAACATAAAAGAAAATATTCATGTTGCTAGTTTCTGTAGAAATAGTCCTTGTCATCAGGCCTGAATGGACGCAGAGTCAGAAGAACATTGACCTGGAGGGAGTATGGAGACCAAGGACCTATCCTACTTTGATGTTTGACCTTGGGTATGTGGTTTAACATATTTGGGTTCCAGGTTTCCAGTGATTATTAAGAACTTTTCCAGCCCTAATTTATTATGATTTAAAAAAAAGTATAAAGGGAACATAACAAAGTTTGGATTTGCTGTGCAAATATGGAAAGTGTAGTGGATTTGGAATTGGAAGGCTTGATTTGAACTGTGGCGTTGACATGTGTCTTGTGTGACATTGGGCTTAAGCTCTCAGCCTCTCCAAATCCTTCTCTATAAAATGGGGATGCTGCCTTTTGCCTTCCCTGCTGCATAAAATTGGTGTGAAGCTTCAAAGAGGTGATGCATGTGAAAGTGAATTATGAATGACAAGGGACTGTACACATGTACGTGTAAGCTATTATTACTGTTAATAATCATTTTGATTTCAATATTTTATTCCAACCAACACTTTCGCATTTTGCCTTCTGGGTTGTTTGAAGAGAACATCATCTTTCATTCACCGTTCCCCCCCGCCCCCAAAGCAGTCAGGGGATTTCTCAAAGGAATGGGTGCTGTGTCCTCTGCCTGTCTTTCCGATCGACACCCATCTTGGGCCCCAGCACTTGTCTGAGTGTATAATGTTTCAATTGTTGGCCTGAAAGGAGGTCATTTGTTCCCTGCTAAATGAGCTGTTACTGTGTGACTCTGTCCCCTCAACACCTGGGGCTGTGTTCATGGGAGAATCCAGCCGTGGATCTCAGGAGCCTTTTTGAAAAGTTTATTAGAAGAAGGGAGAAAACATTTCTCAGCAGGTTGTACCCTCCGTCACCGGATTCGGTTCATTAGTCAGAGGAGGGTGGGTTACCTGAGGGTGGGAGGGCAGGTCTGCCTGTCTTGGTTCCTGCAAGCACTGCCGGAGGGTCAGGGGGGCATAAGGGGAGGCACAGCCCTCCCAACAGTCGCTCTCTGGCCTTTCTGCTGTCCCTGCTCCAAAGGCGGCTAATTAGCTCTAATTGGATGGTGTATTGCTGTCTATGGATTGGGGCAGCTTATCTAAGCTTGCCTCCAGGGGCACCTTTCCCTTATTTAGGCCCCAGGCCTGGCCAAGTCTCATGACCTACAAGGAAGAGACCCCCTCTCACAATGGGTTTTTGGGCTCTGTCCATCGTGAGTGGCCTGGCTCTGAGAGCTGGAGGGGCCGCTTCTAGCCAGACTGTGGTGGCTGGATCTCCCCAGTAAGGACCCAGCTGCCCCATCAGCCCTTTATGTGGGTGCCTGGTAGACTCAGGTTAAGTTCACTGGGGGTGATGCTGTTGTTTCGACTGTGCCAGGGGTTGGCCATCTCATTCCTGGGTCTTCTGTGACATCCCATTGACACAGGGTGACTCCCAAGTACAGGAGGAAGACCAAGAGAGAGGTTTTTGTCGTAACCACCTCCTCACCTCTCCCTCTGTACACACCCTGCACACTCTTTACATGGAGGCCAAGTTAACGACACAGGCAGGACTGGAATTCAGAGCTCCCACCCTGCAAGAGGGTATGTGTCTGTCTCTGGAGGAACTCTGCCTCCTCATCTCTTCACCGTTACAGACCAGGTGCTCAGAAAGTCCTTAGGAAACAAATGAATGAGGGCCTCAAACTAGGATGCTTTCACAATCAAGCCCTTGCAAAGCTGGGTTCAGATCCCGATTCTATAACTCACTTAATACCTGACTCTCATCAAGCTATTTAACATCTCCAAATTCCAGTTTCCACTGCTGTAAAATGACGATGATGATAATTGGATCTATTTCACGGGGGGTTTGTGGACATTAACTCAGGTGAGCACTTGGCTCAGGTTGTGATCATCGTTTGTAATTAGCCACCGAACTCTCCACCCATCACACAGATGAGGATGTGGTTTGGGTGAGGGGGATTGACTGGTCCCCTGCTAAACAGCTCATTATAGACCAAGGCAGAAATAGCATCTAATCTTTGCTGTCTTCCTGTTCCACTGAGATCCAGATCTGAGAAGTAAGTCTATCCTGGAGTTCTCCTTCAGTCAGATAAATACTTTTTCTTGTCCATTTCTTCCAGCTCTTGGCCCTATAGATTGTAGGAGCCCCACAAGTATGAGGCTGGGATAAGGTCAGAGGCTCCGGGGTTAGTCATTCAGAGCTCAGGGCCCAGCCTCTGCACTCCGCTCTCTGAGTGGTATCTGGCAAATCCCAAATCTGACCGTGTCACTTCCTTTGCCTCAAGCCCTCAGTGGCTCCCCATTGCCTTGGCATAAAGTGCAAACCTTTCCCATCCCTGGCCCTCTTTGATCAGCCTGGTCCACCTGGGCCCCAGGAATCACTTGCAGGTCCTTGTTTCCTCCTGAGCCGTTGCATATCTGGGACATGGTTTGTTGAATGAATGGTGCCGAGTGACTTGAAGTTCTCCCAGCTTTCCAGAGCTGTGATTCTAGCACTCCCAGGGAATAGACAGATGGGCCCAGCAGGAGGAGAGCCCATGCCTTCCACAGCTGCCTGGCCCCTGTCCTGGCCACCCTTGTCCTTCTCCCGATGGCTAATCACACAGCCTGCTGGGCAGGCTTTTCTGCCCCACAGGACTGTTTTCCACTCAGTGTGAAATTTCAGTTGTGTAGCCCTCTCTCTGTGCAATGCCTCTGAGCACCCTGCCTTTCCCCATTATGTCACCTATCACAGGGCCTCACAACCCTGTTTACTTGTCTGGGAGCATCAGGAGGCAGGGACCGTACCTGTTTTGCTCCCCATCGTAGCTCTAGTCTGTGACAGCAGGGAACCGAAATGGATTTGCTACAGGAATGAAAGAATGGCTCTGGGGTTGGAGCTGTGGTAGAGCGGCACACAGGGAGAACGTGTGGGCCCAAGTCCTGGCACATCTGACGTCTCTAGCTCAGCTGACAGTAAACATCAGCCTAGCCTTTATTTTTCTCATTATGTTTAAAACCCACCAGTTGCCCAATAGTATAATTTTCTAAGTGGTTTCATTTCAGCTCTGCTAATTGAAGAGAACCAAGCTCTTTTTGAAGGCTTACTTTGTGTGTGGCTGTCACTGGTGAGAGTCGAGACTGGTTGTCAATCACTGACAATAGCGTGCCATTCTGGAATAATTTAAGTTTAGGTCTTTCTTTCACTCAGGCATTCATACCCTGTTCTATGTTTTCATACTGAGCTGAGAACAATCTGGGGTTGAGAAACTGTCATGTGTTCCAGGAACTGAAATGGAGATTTCTTTTGAGATTTCAAATTCCTCTGGTCTGGGCTCAGAGTAGCTTAGGGGGAGGATCAGAGGTTTGGGAGTCAGACCTCCTGGACCCCCCAGGTTTGAAAGTGCTGTTTCCCCACCCGCTCCACCAGTCAGGTGATCTTGACTTGGGTTACTCGGGTTTCTGAACCTATTTCCTTACACAGTCAAAGGGGATGTGAGTACTTTGCACCAGAGATTATCAAGAGAATAGTGACATCATGAAAAGACCGGGATCAGAGCAGGCACCTGGGAAGCAGTGGACCTTCCTGCCAGCTTGTCACACTGCATGCAGGTTACACAGTACCTCATTGCACACAGGGCTCCAGAGGGGGCTCCCATATGGTCCCTGGGCAGACCTAGGGGATTCGGCAGACCCGTGTTCAAATCCCAACCCTGCCACTTCCTTCAGTAGCTGGGAGAATGAATAAATCATGTGCACCTAGAATTTCTTTACTATAAATGAGGGAGAGTAATACCTACCCACAAGCCGTTACAGAGATTGAAATTATGTGAACTATCACCATAGTCAGTATTCAATAAATGTCAACTCCTTTCTCCTCCTCCTCTCTACATTTCAATACATGTATTTTATGGGAGAGAAAGAGAAAAAATGGTCCCTAAATCCTGCTTCACATTAAAGATGCAAGCATACAAGCACTTCTTGGTATTCTTAGCCGCACCCACCTGCAACTGGCTCATTTATTTGACAGATATTTATTGAGTGCCTACTGTGTGCTGCGTATGGTTGTTGGCACTGGGATACAGCAATATAGAAATCAGTAGGTCTGCTTGGATGGTGCTTATATCCAGTGAGAGATGGATAATAAACAGGTCATGTAATGGCATAAGTAGGAGAGGTGAAGAGGACAGCTGCTCTGAGGAGGTGGCATTTGCACAGAGCCTTTGTTTTTGCTGTTCCCTCCACTTACAATGCCATCCCTCTCACATGTCACACCCCTCCTGTCAGGAGTGTCCTCTTCTTCAAAACTCTGCTCAGACGTCACCTGCTCTGAGCGCCACTTTTGCTTGCCCGTTGAGCCAGATTTAGTCTCCCCTCTGTGCCCCCACAACACCTTACTCTCGATCTGTCAGTACTTCCCATGTTTAACGTGCTTCTCCTCCACTGGATTCCAGCTCTTCAGGGTCACGGGTTTCGCTTCCTTTCAGCTCAGTGCCGGGCACAGTGCTGGGCACAGAATGAGCTCATTAATGGTGCACTGAGGGAGTCACGGAGACAGTGGATTGTCTCAGACATCAGCATCAGCACATGCTGACCACACTTGGGGGTGGCGGGTAGGTGGCTGCAGCCTGCCCTGGGGAAGCCCACTCAGCTGTGAGATGTGTACTTTGCTCTCCGAGCTAAGCAGGCTTGCTCTCAGACAGGGTGGTCGTCACATAGCACAAAGTAAACTCTGTTTCAAGCTTTGTGGTTGGAAATCATCTTGCTCAATATTATAATCATTATACAGCGTACATGTAGAAACTTTAGCCCATGGTTTGCACCTCCATCCAGACTTCCTGTCCTCACATCTCAGTTGCCAAGTCAGCCATCTTGTTTCTCACCCATTTAACGGGCCCTGCCCACTCTGCTCCTCCCCTGGCCACCCTCCTGCTGTGTGGTGAATGGGTGAGCTAGCCTAAGACCTGAGTTCAGTATCCAACTCTGCCAGATGCCACGTACGTGGCCTTGGCACAATCATCTCCCTTTAGTGAGTCTCAAGTTTGCTACCTTTGAAATTGTCCTCCTCTGTCCTGCCAATGATAAATAATGTTGGGGTAATAATGTTATAAATTAGAATATTCAAAGGCAATATATGAGCTCAGATATAGTTGAAAGAGCCCCAAATTTCACTGCTCCTTCACCTACTGGTTAGGTGACCTCAAGCAATTCACTCGCTTTCTCTGGACTATTTCCTCATATATACAATGGAGATGACAAAGACAACTAACCCTACCAAAACATGGCATGCCAAGTACTCTTCTAAACTCTTTATTAACTCATATACTCTTCACATGCTCCTACGAACTTGCTACTATAGTCACCCTTATTGCACAGCTGAGGACACATAGGCACAGAGGGGTTAAGTAACTTGCTCAAGGTCACACAGTTAATAAGAGACAGGGGTGGGATTCAAACCCAGTCTGTCTGGCTCTGGAGCCCACAGGTTTTTTTTTGTTTTTGTTTTTGTTTTAAGATTTTTTATTTATTTATTGGACAGAGATAGAGACAGCCAGCGAGAGAGGGAACACAAACAGGGGGAGCGGGAGAGGAAGAAGCAGCCTCATAGCGGAGGAGCCTGATGTGGGGCTCGATCCCATAACGCCGGGATCAAGCCCTGAGTCGAAGGAAGACGCTTAACCGCTGTGCCACCCAGGTGCCCCTGGAGCCCACAGTTTTATCCACCACATCATATTGCCAACCATGACTCTGTAATTCCTCCCTGGCAGAGCTGTTGTGAGGTGTAGAAAGACTATATGGAGAGGATCTCTGATGTCGTAGATATCCGATCAGTATTAGTACTATTATGTTACACCTCTTTGGAGCTTAGCATAGCCTAAGTTTAATAAACACTTATTTTGTTGCTGCATTTGACTGCATATCTGTTTGCAATTCAGCTGTGATTCTCGGGAGCAGGAATTTACCTGGAGTCATGTCATAAGTAACATACCAGCCCCTTCTTAAGAATCCTTCTAAGATGGTGCCGCTTTGTCCTTTGTGTCGGTTCTTTGTCAGTGGTTGATCCATTGGAGGGAGCTGCACACTAAATAAGGAATTGGTTTTGTTGTAGAGGTGGGTCCGCTCTGAGCACAAGGAAGGTGGGGTCAGGTCTGCAATTTTCTCTGGCTCGGGGAACAAATACTCCGCCTGCTCCTCTAAGCTGGAGGGTCTCGAGAGATGTGGGGATTGGTGGTGACCTCCAGCCCGCTGGTGATTACACACAAAGCTGAGAGCAATTTTTAAAGTCTTCTCACCATTTTGCTCTCTCTTTAAAAATTAAATGCCTGACACTGAGGTGTTTTATTCCCAGACCAGCTGGCCTTTAAGAGGATGGCTTGAAAGTGAGAATGCCTGATGACCTCTGACCTTGGGAGTTTCCAAGGTTGGGAAAGGCCATGGAAAGGGAGAGTGACCTCATTCTTTTTGTCAATTCAATGAAAAAGAAATGAAAGCATCAGTCTTGATGACTGAGTTCCACAGTGAGGGAGCCATGGGAAGGATCCAGGAGCGAGGATGTGGTGGGGAATTCGGGACTCAGCAAGGCTGTGAGATGTGTACAGTCTGCATAGCACTATGGAGTGAGCACTGGGCCCAGAAGAGGAAGATCTGGGCTCCAATCTCAACTCTGCCACTAACTGTCTGTGTAGTTGTGAGTAAGTTACTGACCCTATTGAAGGTACTGTATTCCATGTTTAATATGTAAACAGTATAGTGAAATGGTTAAAAGCAAACTTGGGAGCGAATCCTAGTTGTAGAACTAAAGGCCCGGGTAATTTGAGTAAGTTACTTATCTCTCTGAGCCCAAGTTTTCACATATATAAAATGAAGATCTTGGAGGCCATGCCTTTGTTCGTCCTGTGTTTAGTATACCCCCACAACCCCTTTCCACCCTGATCTCTGCATCTTTGCCTGGCTATATTCTTCCTTTGGAATTCAGAACTAACTTCCTTTCATGGGGAAGGGCCTTTCTTGTTGCCCTGGCTGGTTGAGATGACCCGACCCTCCACGCCCATCCTGTGTTCCCATCATCCCCAGCGCGTCCCCTTTCACTGCACCTACCTCTCTCTGTAGGGAACCTGGGGGCCTGGGGCTGCTTCTTCTCCATCTCCCCAGGGCCTGATTCCCAGATGCCGTCTCTAAATACTTGCTGATGGAATGAATGAATTTCTTTCCAGCTCTGAAACTATATGCTTCTAATTTATTTGTCCTTGTGTATGCCTGATTTCCAAAAACAGATATAAAATATACTGTTCTCTTCCTTTTACAAAAAGGTAATCAATACAATCCTTTACACTGATATAGAAATTTGTACTGGGCAAAACATTTTTCACATTTATTACCTAGTACCCTACTACCTAGCGGCTTATCAACACTCGAGTTTCAAAATAATTTAAGGCCACTGTTGGATCCAAAAAGATCTAGTTTTTGAACTACTGGAACCATCTTCTTGTCTTGAACTGACCTCTTGGCCAGGACTGCTATCTTTTCCCCCACCCCAGATGGTCTCTTTGCCAAGCTCTGAGGTCTCATTGACTCCCAGGTAACGAAGCAAAGTAGGTCTGCAGGTCACCCTGATCTCAGGAGTCTGCTTTCTTGGCCCGATTTTTAAGCAACACTGTCTATATCCAGTATGTGATTCCCAAACTCACAGCCTCTCAGAGGAGCCTGCTGTTGACAGAGTTGTCAGCAGGGGGAAAAAAAGAATGCAAGATTGTCCAACAGAAATAAATCTTGGAGAGTGTTTTGCCAAGCCATCCAAGCATTCATACATTTGCTGCTGCATGCAGAATACTGGGGAGGGAAGGAGAAAGAAGGGGGAGAAATGAGCAAAAGGAGAGCTGAGGGTGGCTTGAATTCTCTCCCTCCATGCCTTGCTTCTCCATTCCCCTCAGAAGGCCCTGCATGAGATGTGTATGCTATCTTTTCCTTCTTGGTTTATTTTCTCTCTTTTTCCGTTTCACTCTGGCTGCTGGTGGGCTGCAAGCTAAAGGAGAACAAAGAGATCTCAATGTGCTGTGGGCATGGGGCTTAAAGACAGTGCTGGACATGAGCTTTAACCCTATAAAAAAGGCCTCCTCTGCCATTTGCAAATTTGCCATGGTTCCCCTTTGCTGCCTGGATCTGTTTCTAGACCCTACTTGAATTTTGAATATGCTCTTCTGGAATACGTGGAATACCTAGACCATCCAAATCTCTTCCAGTCTTCAAGGCCCACTTGGAGTTTCACTTCCTCCGTAGGGCCTTTCCAGACTAATCAAGTCTTTTGCAGACTCTACACTCCCTGATTTTAGATAGCTGTGCAGTTAGACCCTGTAGGCCTTTGGCTGTCTTGTCTCCGGTTTCCTTCTTTGTCCCTTTTCTTTTGTGTATTTCAGATTACTTACTTTTAGGAGATTCCACAGTTGTTGAAGGAAGAATGAACATTTCCCCAGGTATTTCTGTGTTTGAAAATGCCTCTGCTTTGAGCAGGCTCTGCAATCCTAGGCAAACAGTCAACATTTCTTAGCCACGGTTTTCCTCCTCTCTAAAATGGGGTAGCAATGTCTACCTTATGGAATGTTTATGAGGATGAAGTGAGTCAATATAACTAGCTTTGAAGCCTGTGACTGGCAGTTAGTGGCAGTCAACAAATACCAGTGAGCATTGGGTTTCTCCAGAAGACACTGATGGGATTGTGCCAGGGAGTAAACAAAGGATGATATCATTAGTGTCTGCAGGGTCAGATTGCCTGAGTTCAAATCCAAGCTCCACCACCCTAGGCCCAGAGCAAGTTAGTTCACGTCTCTAAGCCTGTTTGTAAAATAAAGCTGATCATAGAGCCTACCTCTTAAGGATGGTATGAAACAGTCAATGGAAAGCATTTGGCAAAGCACCTTTCAGTGAGCAAGCATTCAATAAATGTCAGCTGTTTTTGAGGAGGTAGGGAGCATTTTCATGTATGCTTAACAGTTCCATTGCATTCCAGGATGCTCTGATGAGGGGACTATGGCCTACTCTAGATTCTGGGGATTCACATCATACCTGTGATGAGTCAGGTGACCGTGTGTTAGCAAGAAGAGCCCAAGACTTGGGTTTCCACACACCCACCTTGAGCCTGACCTCTGTGCCTTACTTAGTTGTGGCTTTGAGGACAGAAACTTCTTAGAATCTCCTTTTTATCACCTGTGAAATGGGATAATAACATCCATTTTTAACAGTAAAACATACACACACACTCACTCACTCACTAGTGCCAGCATCTGTGAAAGCACCGTTTGAACTAGAAATCATGCTACAAAGGAAGGATATTATATATCAGTTTTATGCCACACAGCTCTGGGTCTGAGAAGGCTCCAACATTTTTTGAACAGAAGAATTGTGATCAGTGGAAATGCCGTGGATTCTGAGATGGCCAGAGCTGGTGTTCCAATCACAGGCCAGGCCAGGGCCATCCCAGAGTGGTTCAGGCCCAAGAACTGGAGAGAAGCATTTAGAAGGCCTGCCCAATGCTGGCTCTGCCTCATGTGTGAATTTAGCCAATCCACATCATCTCTCTGAGCCTTGGTTTTTTACCTACTAAATGGGGATGATGAACAATGCATGTCTTGCCCACTTCATGAAGTTGCTGGGAGGGTCAAATGAGATGACTGATGTTCAATCGCTGGGGACAGGGTCGCATGCAGCATGTGCTGTGACATTTCTCAGTCTCCCCAGCAGTCCGCAAGATTTTGGAAGGGAGTGACTGTGTTTTCTCAATGCTTGTAACAATGCCTATAACATCACATTCAGCAGATGCTCAGAAGCTGGTCATAGACAAATAAAGCACTGTTGCCGTTTATCTTATTAATAAGCTTCCCTGCTTTCACCCCTAAACTCCTTGTCAAAAAAAAGAAAAAGGATGCTCTTCCTCTAAGAGGTTGCCTTTAAGCTTTACCAGCGGAAACTGCTGGTACTACTGCTAATGATTGTTACTGCCAGCGAAACACCTCCTGTGTTGTAAGCCCTTGTGCTAAGCACTTCACAGGCGGTATCTTTAGCACTCAGGGCACTTCCGAGAGGGAGGTGTGGATTCCAGGCTTAGAGAAGCAAGGCGGAAATTTGCTCAAGGAGACATATAAATGGAAGAATAAGGAACTGAGTCTGGCTCATGTGATTGTAAATTCTACGTTTGTTCCCCTGTACCCCATTGCTACTGGGAAGCCCACAAGCAGCCCAATTGTCCTGTAATAGCCCACAGTTGAGTGAGGCAGTGATTTCTCCTGTGAGTGGATTAGAAGTAATTCCCACTTTGAGAACACAGGGGGTGGGAGGAGCAGACAGGCCAAGGTAAAAGAGCCAGAGAAGCAATTCCTTCAATGTTAAAAAAATAAAAAAATCTGTATTTGGATTCTTTTTTACACATCCAACCCAGCAGAAAATTGGTTTGCGGAAGATGTAGGTCGTGGCTTTGGCCCCGGCATCTGGACGCCTTATATTGTTCACTATATTACTGGACTAATATCGTGCACTTTATTAGCACCAGCAGGACTTGGGATTCCCATGGGGACTGTTCTTTGCTGTCAGATGTATAAGGCCATTTAATCTCCTTTATCAGATGTGGTTCTGCTTCCCCCATCCCCACCTCCTCTTGCAGACCAATAAAGAGAGTTTCTTCAGATTCATTGGTCTGAAAACTAGCTTTTAAATACTCCTCCATCCTCCTCAACCCCTAATAAGCAAGCAAACCAGGGAGGTGTCAATGCCTTGAAAATCACTCTGTGCATTTGAGTAGCAATTTTCTCAGGACATTTGTAATTGGAACTTCATCTTCCTAATGCAGAGACTGGAGGAAGGATTTGCTAATTATGCCTGGGCAGCTCTGGTCTCACCCAGGCGCTGTGGTCTTTGGGGACAGGGTTGGTATTCTTTCATTTGAAAGCAAATTACACCTTTGGTTCAGGCCAGACAAATGGCTAGAGTCCCTTCAGAAAGAAGGACAGTTTTCTCTGGACAGAAACTGGGTTTATGCCTGACCTGTTTGTGGGCCTTTTTTTTTTTTTTTTTAATTTTACTATGTTCAGTTAGCCGCTGTAGAGTACGTCATAAGTTTGTGATGTACTGTTCAGTGATTCATTAGTTACATATAGCACCCAGTGCTCGTCACAACACATGCCCTACTTAATACCCGTCACCCGGTTACCCCTTTCCTCCACCCGCCCTCCCCTTTGAATTTTGTTTCCCAGGGTCCATAATCTCTCATGGTTCGTCTCCCTCTCTGATTTCTCCCCCTTCAGATTTCCCTCCCTTCCCCTATGGTCCTCTGTGCTATTCCTTATGAATAAAACACATGATAATTGTCTTTCTCTGCTGGACTTCTTTCACTTAGCATAATCCCCCCCAGTTCCGTCCATGTCGATGCAAATGGTGGGTGTTCATCCTTTCTGATGGCTGAGTAATACTCCATTGTATATATGGACCAAATTTCTTTATCCATTCGTCTGTTGAAGGGCATCTCAGCTCCTTCCACGGTTTGGCTATTGTGGACAATGCTACTATGAACATGGGGGTGCACGTGACCCTTTTTTTCACTACATCTGTATCTTTGGGGTAAATCCCTAGTAGTGCAGTTGCTGGGTCATAGAATAGCTCTATTTTTAACATCTTGAGGAACCTCCATACTGTTTTCCAGAGTGGCTGCACCAGCTTGCATTCCCACCAACAATGTGAGAGGGTTCCCCTTTCTTTTTGGGCCATTTTTGACAGAACCAAATAAGGCATTCAGGAGTCAGAGAGATTTGGGTTCAAAATCCAATCCTGGGCATAGTCCCTGTGCTCTCTGATATTTATGCACACATGTAGTAGGTGTGAGCCCTGGGATTGGTGCAGGGGACCTTGGGATTAAGACATCACCCTGCATTTGGAGAGACCACAGTCTCGTGGAGAGAAAACATGTCTGAACAGCTGCTGTCAACACAGTGTGAGAGTGCTGTGGGGTCACAAAGCAGATCCTTGGTGTAGACACACCACTCAGAGCAGGCATCCAGGAGGAGAGGATGCCTAAGCTGACTGCATTTTTGGGTTTGTCTCTTCACCCCTGAGCTTCAGTGTCTTTAGCTGTGAAATGGGGCTGTAATGCCTACCATGAAGAGCTGTTTGGGAAATAACCTATGTGCTAGATATAAAATGCTTAGCTCAGTATCTACCACACAGTAACTAGGAGTATCTAAAACAGACAAAAGTTTGAATAACAGCACCAATAGTTCTTTCTCTCCACTGGAGAGAAACTGTTTGGAGAGAACTATGTATAATAAAGACCTGGGGGACCTGCATTTAACTCAAGTCCCTTCTTAGCTGTGTGACTTTAGGCAAGTCTCTTAACTCCTCTGAGCCACAAGCTCCTTTCTGTCAGACGGGGTAAGGTTGAGAGGATCAAATAAAATAGTTTAATGGGAAAGGGGCTTCACGGATTGTGAGGTATTGTACATCTAGAAGGTTATTTGTTTTGTTATCATTGTAATTATAATGAATAGATGTAGACCATGTGGGAAGGTCAGCTCTGCAGACAAGAGGATGTCTGGTGCTCAGAAGTTGAATTGGAGATTAAATAAGCCTCAAGCTTAGTTCAGTGAATGCTTATCTGGAGCACATTTTATCATTTTATTTATCATCATAAGTGTACTCTTTAATCCCCATCCCCTATTTTCCCCATCTCCCCCACCCACCTCCCCTCTGGAGACCACCAGTTGGTTCTCTATAGTTAAGAGTCTGTTTCCTGGTTTGTCTCTCTTTCTTTCCTTTGCTCATTTGTTTTGTTTCTTAAATTCCATATTAAATTCCATAGTAAGATCATACGGTATTTGTCTTTCTTTGACTTCTTTTGCATAGCATTATACTCTCTAGCTCTGTTCAAGTTGTTGCAAATGGTAAGATCTCATTCTTTTTTATGGCTGAATAATTTTCCATTATATATATATATATATATCTCACCTTTTGTTTATCCATTCATCTATTGATGGGCATTTGGGCTGCTCACATAATTTGGCTATTGTAAATAATGTGGCACACATGATTTTAAGCAGGAGTTCTCCACCATGGGAGGGACGGGACGGGAGAGAGACAACATCACAATTACCTGGGACATTTTTCCAAAATGTGTATGTACACGCTCACAGCTCCTCTCCCCACCCCATCCCACCCAAATGCCCAAGGCATACCAGGATCCGCGGTGGGCATTAGTGACATGGATTTGTCAAAAGCCGATAACCCTGCTTCCCTAAAATTGAGTTCTAAACTTTTAAAGAGCATTATAAAGCACACTTTATGTTAAGCCCCCATCTCTCTGCCTCTTGTCATTGCCATTTGAGCACATTAACCTGTTTCTGTGCCTAGGAGGTTGTTCTAGTGGATTAAACACTTGCTGTCTATATTTGGCATCATCATCTCTACCACTCTATCTGGTGTATCCAGCTCCCTGGGCAGTTTTAAAACTTAGGAAGATTAGAGGTTTGCATTATGGGGCTGTGGAATGTGTAGGACCAGTAAAATAGGGACATCTTCATGAGCAAACCCGGTTCTTAAGAGTCCTGTTAGAACTGAGGGTTCCTTAATCCCCCATGCGGTGCAGGCATCATTGGTGATCCCAGCCATCCTCAACACTGCCCTGTGCTTGTGACGCCCCATCGCATCTGCACAGCTCTCCGTGGGGCAAAAAACACTTTCCTGCTGTCTGAGCTGGTGACCCTCAGGCAACTCAGTGGGGGGGTGGGGATCCACCAGAACAAGTATTACTGCTGTGTTTCACAGACAAAATGAGGGGTTCCAGAGGGGTGAGGCGGCCTACCTGTAGTCATAGATAGTGAGGGGTGCATTCAGGGCTCAGCTGGTGTGGAGATTCCCTGCGCTGGGCTTGTTTCCTGCCCTGGAGGCTGTGTCAGTGTAAGGAAATCTGACATGGCTTGCTTGCATGCGCCAGTGACCATTCTTTCAGACAGGACATGCTCAGGAGCTGACATCATTTTACAAGCTGATACTGAGAATCTGTTTAAAATTCCATCCCTTGCAATGCAGTCCCTTGAATCTTTCCCTCCATTGTTTAGGGTCAGGTGTTCAGTTCTGTAAGGACCCCGAGAGCAACGAGTGGGTGGATCATTTCTAGCAATGTATATGTGACCCTACCACCCCGGGGGAAAGCAGCACAACACGATAAATTCTGATTCATATTTTCTCAGGCATGCTGGAGTTCAGTGGGGACTAGGAAGAAAAGAGAAATATATGTATGTGTGTGTATGTGCACACTCTGTGTGTGTGTGTGTGTGTGTGTGTGTATTATTAAGAAGACTTAACACCAGCGCGCAAGAGAAAATCACAGCTCTCTGAGAATGTTTCTGGGCTTAAAAAAAGAAAGAAAAAAAATCAATTCCAGAGCTTTCCACCTAGGCTGCCCAGTAATCACAATGATAATGCCTTATAACTACATGTCGGCTTACAAAATGTATTCACATCGATAATAAATTTGAGATATATATATATATCTCAAATGCTTACTGAGGACTTGCCTTGTGCTAACACTTTCTGGGCCCTTTTTAAAAATATTTTACTTTATTGAATTCTCCCAGAATCTCTAACAAGTTTATCATTATCTCCATTTTAAATTGAGGAAATGGGTTCAGTGAGGCCAAGTGATTCCCTCCAAACTGTAAGGCTAGGTAAAGTCCCAAAATTCTTGAATAGAGAGGATCTGAGACTCCAAAGCCAGTGCTCTTTAAATTGCCATGTGGTTGATTCTAGAATTATATACCTATAGGTTTCCTTTTTTTTTTTTTTTTAAGATTTATTTATTTGAGGGAGGGGAGGGGCTGAGGGTGAGGGAGAGGGAGTTCTAAACCACTGAAGGCTCAGTGCGAAGCCTGAAAAGTAGCACTCCACCCCAGGACCCTGGGATCACGACCCTGGGAGCCAAACCAAGAGTCGGAACCAACTTCGCTACCCAGGCGCCCCTCCATATTTTAAATTATAAACAAAAATTTACTATGCCAAAGGGGTTCTCTTCCTTCCTCTCTTTTCCTCTCCTCCCCTTTCTCCCCTTTGCCCCCCTTCCTCCTCTCTTCTTTTTCCTTTCCCTCTTCCTGTTCCCCCTCCTCTTCCTCTCCCTCCTCCTCCATCTCCCTCTCTCAGAAGAAACAGTCATCTTTTTGCTCTCCTGGAGTGACAGCCTCTCATGGTTAGAAGAAAATTTAAAGATCGTTTTTTTAAACCAGTGGTTCACAACCATGGTTCACATTAGAATTGCCTGGGTTAAAATATATTCCTACCTGGATCCCATCCCAGACCAATTAAATCAGAATCTCTGGGGTCATCAGTCATTTTCTTTCTTTCTTTCTTTCTTTTTTTTTTTTTTTTTGGTCTTAACTCTCCAGTTAATTCTAATGTGAAGCCAAGATTGAGAACCACTCATCTAAGCTCACTGACCATTCCTTCTACCCTATCCCTGCAAATTTTCATCCATCTTACGTCCAAATGCCCCTAATGGCAGAAAGCTTACAATCCTAAGGGGCAGCTGATTTCATTTTTGAGCTCCTTTATCTAGAGAACAAACAACCAAAACCAAAACAGAACAAAACAAAATCCTGTTATGGGTCGGGCAGTGTCATGTCTCTTATCTCATATTAATCCTCACAGGGTTTTATAATTACCTCTGCTTTAGAAAAGAGGAATCTGAGGCTCATTTATCCCTTCATTGAACAAATATTTACTGTCTGTGTAGCTGCTAAATGACAAGTTTGTTACGGGCACTGGACACGCACAGATGTATGAGACAGGCATGGCCCCGGCCCTCAGAGAGCTTTCCTTAGTTGGGAAAGAAGGTCATGAAAACCCAGGTTGCACAGCCAGCTAATGGCAGGTGCAATGAGAGTTTGCAAAAGGTGCATTTGGACTTGTATGGGTGCTAGGAGATCAGAGAGGACTTCCCAAGTGGAGTGCCCTCAGAGCTGAGCCCTGAAGGACAGGTAGAAATTGCCTAAGGAGGGGATGGGGTTGCGCAGCGGCCAACTGTGTGAGGAAAGCCACAAAGAAAGAAAGTGTTTGATGTTTTTGTGGAGCTAGAAGGTGGCCAGCATGTCACTAACACAGAGGCTGGGGCCCCAGAGGATGGCAGGAATGGAAGGTGGGTAGACCACCTGGCTCTGTCCACTCACTCAGGCCAGGAGAAGCCTTAAGAGGATATTAATCAGGGGAGAGGCATAGACAGGTGTGTGTGTGTGTGACAAAGACCATGTCTGCCTGGGGGTGACATCGATAGGTCTTCTTCCATTAACTTCCATAATTTCCTGCTTTTCTCCATCTAAGAAGCATGACCTTCCTTTCTTTCCTTACAGATGTGCTCTGAGCAGGGAGCTAGAACTGCAGATAGCACATCAATAGATTCTAGTGGGAGAAACCTATGTGAGGAGGGGAAGGCATCTACACAGAAACCCAGAGAAGGAGCCTTGGGAATCTGAGCCACGGCTTCAGAGCCCGTCTTTTTTGAATAAAAAAAGTGCCCATATCACTGTGTTCTTAGGAACAATGTTTTGTTTTGTTTTTTGCTTTTTAAATTTTAACTGAAACAGAGAATATCCCAGTGCGAACTCAAAATGGAATGACAGGAGTATGGCAGTCCAAGGATAGCGGAACCAAGAGATACAAGTACCCATAGAAACCGAAACACAACACACTCGTGTACAGAAAGCCACTGGCCTCCTCTCCCTTCTGCACATACACACGCAGACACCAAACACCGAAAACTCTGACCTTCAGGAAGGAAAACATGTCTCTCCTCTGGGCTGTAGAGTGGGAGGACCATGGGCCTTGGAGCCATGAAACCATGAACAAGCTGTCTTAACCCCCATTTTTTTCATTTGTAAAGTGCAGACAAGAACATTTAGGGTTGTTTTAAGGATTAAAGTTAATTTAGATAAAGTACCTGAAACATACAAGATGCTTATTCTAATTCTTATGTGCTTGTTGAAAAACTTGCCAAATTTAACTGCCCAGATCGTATTTCAGTTCAGGTGATCCAGACTTGAATCCCAATTCTGGAAGCCCTGAGAGGCATCCATCTGAATTCAGCCCCTTTATCTTGTGTTTTAGAGGCCATGATATTTTTATCAGATATCCTCAGTTTCTCCTGCAGCTTCTGCCTAGAAAGTACGTAATGAGCATAATGATCTATTTCTTCCCTTTTGTGTTGGTTGGCCTGTAAGAATTACAGTCCATCTGTCCATCCATCCATCTCTCCATCCCAGTGCACACCAAGGTTAGCATGGCCACAGTAAGATCTATGAGATATGGGAGGTACAGGGGCTATGTCATGGAACTGTATTCTCCAAGAGTGGTCTGCTGGTGGCATCAGGATCTTCTAAGAGTGCAGCCCCACTCCAAATACTGAAATAGAGTCTCTGGGGGCTAAGGCCCTGAAACCTAGTATTTTAAACTAGTACTCCTGTAGTTCTTCTGCAGCTGAAGCTTGAGAACCGCTCACTGGATCATATTCTTCTGAGGAATGCAGATGCTAGCCTATTGGGAGACTTAAGAAATAATTAAGATGTGGAGCTGTGAAGAACTTGGCTTATTAGTGAACATTTTTGGTCATTTGAACGCCTTCATCCTTGCACTCATTTAACGAGTGCCTAATCTATTTTGGGTGCTGTTTGGTTAAAGACGATATAGCCACACAAGCACTGATGAGCCCCCTGTCTTCAGGAAGCTAACAATACAATGAAGTGAGATAGACAGTGATCCCCCACATGCACAGATCAATAAGGCTATCTCTTGGAGATACTAGTGCTATGAAGAAAATATTATCAGGGAGTGGACCAGAGGTCAGCTGGGGTTGAGGGCTACCTTGATCATGGTGGTTACAGAAGGCCTCTCTGAGGAGGGGGTGTGTTTGAGCTGAGACTTGAAGGAGAAGAAGGAGGCAGACTTGCAAGGATCTTGGAGAAGAATTTTAGGCAAATGAAACAGCAAGGGCAGAGGCTCAGAGATGCTTGCCACAGTTAAGGGGTACAAAGAAAGGATGGTTTAGCCTATAGAACCAGGAAGAGGGTGACAGGAGAGGAGAGGAGAGCAGTCAACCCCATAGACGCTTGGAAGGCATGTGTTTTTTATTGTTGTTGTTGTTCTTGTTTTGGATGAATAATTTTAGTTATTCATTTATTTTAATTCAAATAATTAACATATAATGTATTATTAGTTTCAGAGGTAGAGGTCAGTGATTCATCAATCTTATATAACATCCAGTGCTCATTACATCACGCACCCTCCTTAATGTCCATCATCCAGTTACCCTATCCCCCCACCTCCCTCTCCTCCAGCAACGCTTAGTTTCCTGTGATTGAGTCTCTTATGGTTTGTCTCTCTCTCTCTGGTTTCCTCTTGTTTTATTTTTTCCTCTCTTCCCCTATGATCCTCTGTTTTGTTTCTTAATTTCCACATATCAGTGAGATCATATGATATTGTCTTTCTCTGATTGACTAATTTTGCTTGGCATAATACTCTCTAGTTCCATCCACGTGGTTGAAAATGGCAAGATTTCATTTTTTGATGGCTGAGTAGTATTCCATTGTGTGTGTGTGTGTGTGTGTGTGTGTGTGTATGTATACATACATATATATACCACATCTTTATCCAGTCATCTGTTGGTCGATGTATCTGTGGGCTCTTTCCATAGTTTGGCTTTTGTGGACATTGCTGCTATCAACATTGGGGTGCAGGTGCCCCTTCAGATCACATTTGTATCTTTGGGGTAAATCCCTAGCAGTGCAATTGCTGGGTCATAGGGTAGCTGTATTTTCAACTTTGTGAGGAGCCTCCATACCATTTTCCAGAGTGGCTGCACCAACTTCCATTCCCACCAACAGTGTAAGAGGGTTCTCCCTTCTCTGCATCCTCACCAACATCTGTTGTTTTCTGACTTGTTAATTTTAGCCGTTCTGACTCATACAGGAATTCATCGAAGTGGCAGGATATAAAATCAATGCACAGAAATCAGTTGCATTTCTGTACACTAACAATGAGACGGAAGAAAGAGAAATTAAGGAGTTGATCCCATTTATAATTGCATCAAAAGCCATAAGATACCTAGGAATAAACCAAAGAGGCAAAAGATCTGTGCTCAGAAAACTATAGAACACTCATGAAAGAAATTGAGGAAGACCCAAAGAAATAGAAAAACGTTCCGGGCTCATGGATTGGAAGAACAAATATTGTTAAAATGTCTATGCTACCTAGAGCAATCTATACATTCAAAGCAATCCCTATCAAAGTACCATCAACTTTTTTCACAGAGCTGGAACAAATAATCCTAAAATTTGTAGGCAAGTGGTTTTTATGCTAATGGTCTCAGGCCCATTTCTGCAGCTGTATTAAGGAGCGGAGGGAAACAGAGGCTCTATCTCTTTCAATGGCCTTAGATACATTGGCTTCCCTGACAGAGGCTTTCTGAAACCTGCCCTTGCTGAAAATTTTACTGCTGGAAAGAAAACCCAGTCCTGATTCCCTACCTATTGTGATTAGATTTTCCAGGATCAGTCGCTTGGGGTAGAAGTCAAGGAGCCCTACTGTGGCCACAGTGGCCTGCCCTGAGAGCAGTGACTTTGAATCTGCTTATCTGGGAAGGGTGATCTCAGTCAAAACCTTAGCCTTGCTCCAACATAAGACATAATCTCATCCTTTGGAAAAACCTGCCAACGTTTTGCTCCTACAAACCTATAGCTTTTGAAGGCTACTAGCAAGCTTATAAGCAATAATTAAGATCAGTAAGGAAGTAAATCCATGTATTCATTCGGTATTCATCCAAACACCTGTTTCTAAGAGCACCAAGGATTTCTGTGTTGCTCAGTCCAGTAGTCACTCTTCGTAACTCATTTCACTGGATGTCCAAGCAGAATTTTATACAGGAGACTAATTCCATGTTTATTTTTTTTCCGTTTTTTAATTGTGGTAAGATATACATAACAGAAAATTTACAGTTTTAATCATTTTTAAGTATACAGTTCAGTGGCATAAGTACATTCACATTATTCTGCAACCATCACTGGCATCCCTCTCCAGAGCTGTTTTCATCTTGTAAAACTGAAACTCTGTACCCATTGCACAATAACTCTCCATTCCCCCTTCCGCCAGCCCCTGGCAGTCACCATGCTACTTTCTGTCCCAATGATTTGGACTACTTTAGGTGCCTTGTATAACGGGAATCATGTAGTATTAGTCTTCTGTAACTGGCTTATTTCACTTAACATAATGTCCTTAAGGTTCATCCATGTTGTAGCATGTATCAGAATTTCCTTCCTTTTTAGGGCTGACTGATATTCCACTGTATGGGTAGACCACATTTCCTTTTATCCATTTATCCATTGGTGGACACTTAGGTTGCTTCCATATTTTATCTATCATGAATAATCCTATGATGAACAAATCTCTGTTTGAGTCCTTGTTGTCATTCTTCTGGATATGCCCAAAGTGGAATTTCTGGATCATATAGTAATTCTGTTTTTATTTTTTTGAGGAACTGCCATACTGTTTCTTATAGCAGCAATACCATTTTACATTCCCAGAAACAGTGCACAAGAGTTCCAGTTTCTCCAGGTTCTTATCAACATTTGTTATTTTTTTCGTTAGTCTGGTAGCACCCATCCTAATGGATGTGAGGTAATATCTCATTGTAGTTTTGATTTGCGTTTCCCTAGTGATAAGTGAGATTGAGCATCTTTTCATGTGCTTATTGCCATTCATATATTGTCTTTGGAGAAATGTCGATTTAAGTCCTTTGCCTATTTTTTAATTGTGACTTGGTTTTATTGTTGTTGTTGAGTGTTAGGAGTTCTTTATATATTCCCATCTTAAATCTCTTTTTTTCTTTTGGCTTTTCTACTGTCACAGTCTTCTGGTATGCTCATCCTCCCTGGCTTATCCTTCTGAGTTTCTGTCACCAGCTTTTATTTATTTTTTTTTATTTTGTCACCAGCTTTTAATCCTAGGTGTAGCCTCTAAATGCTGATGCTTTTACGGCTTACAGGTGATTCAGCCCACGATAAGCAAAAAGTATGCACAGGATATCATGAAAGCACGTAGTATGGTCACTTGTTCCAAACAGGGGGTCAGGAGGTCAGCTGGCTTAGAGGGTTCATGAGTAAGAGCTACAGATCTGAAAAAGGAGTACAGTGCATCCCTGGCAGAGAGAAGAGCCAAAGTAAAAGCTCAGAGAATTTAGTGCCATGGGATGGCAAGGATCTAGATGGAAGGCAGTAGAAATAAGGCTGGAAATGTAAGCAGAAGCAGGTTGGAAGTGTCTTTTTTTTTTTTTTATTTCTGTATGCTATAATGAGACACTGAAATGTTTTAAACTAGACAGTGACATGTGTTACATTTCAGAATGATTCCTTTGACTGTAGTGTAAAGGGTAGAGTTAAGTGGGTGCAAGACTCAGGTAGGGCTATAATTAAAAGGCCCTTGGAATAATCCAGGTAAAAGATGGTGGTGGCTTGGCCTGAAGTGATGGCTACAGAAACAGAAAGGGGTAGTTGGACTCCAGTGTATGCATATGAGTAACAATTTAGGAGATGAAATCCTTAGACATAGAGATTGTTGGAGGAGGAGAGTAGGGATTGAACTTTTGATCTGTTAGGAAAAGCACAAAGAGGTAGACTCTAGATATAGACCCTTCAGCAGTTCAACAAAGTAACTTGGCTTTAGTCAAACTTACATGTCCCTTCCCTTTGATCTTTAGGCTTAAAATCTCTCTCTCTGAATGTCTAGGCAGGAAAAGGCCTCAGCAGTTCTTTCAATTCCTCCTCTTAGAGATACGGAAATTGAGACTGACAAAAGGATAAGTTGCCCAAAGCTCTTCACTCCCATTCCTCATCTTATCAAATCTGACTCTAAAAATGACCAGATTGCTACAGGTTCTTGCCTAGCATCAGATACTTACCTGAAGGTACTAATATTGAAAATATAGCTTCGGTGATATATGTGTGTATATGTGTATAAACACACACACACACACACACACACACACACACACACACACACATATAGTAAGTATTTTAGCCTTTTTCTATAATTGACTCCAAGAACCATCATTCCAAAAGGAGCAAAATACCAGGTGAGGTTTGAGGGTTTCTAAACCATGGTGAATCCGAAACAGCAATAACCCCACCATCTCCAAGCGGCTCTGTTTGTCTTATTTAACTAAAAGTTTTCACCAACCAGCTGATGTGTACCTGAATGGAACTTGAATCAGTGGAAATTAGAAATCATTCTAATGAAAGTACCCTGGCTCACTCCTTCTATCCTCATGATGAAGTTTCCCTCCTAATTTGGGGGCATGATGGGAAGAAATAAAAGCCCAGAGGTGTTGTACTCCAGTAAGTTAATATAAAGTGGGATGGGTTTAAGTTTCTGCTCACCAGGTGCATTTATCTTAATTTCAGGGAGCTTCAAGAGTGGGGGAGGTGGTATTTCTGTAACCCTTGATGTACCTAAGAGAAGAGGCAGTAAATGTAGTAAGTTTTTTGCAACCTTCCCAGAGCCAACCAGCCAGATGACCTCAATGTCCGGGCGTCAGGCAGAAGTGCCTGAGGGTGTCAATACTGGTGATTACAAATGTGAACCTTGCAGTTCACTTCTGTGGATTCAGATCCTGGATCTATTATTTACCAACTGTATGGTCTTTGCCTGTTAGCTAACTTGTCTTTGACTCGATTTGCTCATCTGTAAAATGGGGACAATAATGGCTGCACCACAGGATAACTTTCAGATTAAGTGAGCTGTCAACAAGATAATGCACACAAAGTACACAGTACAGTGCTTCGCACCTAGTGGGTATTTCAGTCTGTTCTTTCCTGGCTCTAAAACCTGATGCTACTATAAAAGACTTACAGTGGAACCAGAGAATGAAGAAGTGGTTCATTAACAACTGGCCCAGGGAGAATATACTCCCCAGGAAACCGCAGGGTCATTAAGCACCAATGGTGGTAACAAGGCCATTAATTTCCCAGGGTTTCCTTTATGGAGCCACACTGTGAGGTGATACTTAACCCAGCAGGAGGGAAGGGATTTGGTGGGTTCCGGGGGCCGGAGATCACAGCTATTTCGTAAGGTAGACAAGCTGTGAAATGCCAGAAGGATTGTGCACTCGCTGTGTCTGCACCTTGGATCATCCCTAAGGACAGAGCATCTGAAAATCATTTCGGTGTGTTCATTGCAGGCAGTGAGTTAGAGAGTAAAGAGCATTGACTTTGGTGTCTTAGACCTGACTTGGAATCCCACTTCCATCACAACTAGCAGTGAGACCACAGGCAAGATATTTTCATTTCTCATTGCCTCAGTTTTCTCATCCACAAAGTGGGGAGAATCAGGAGCTGCATGAGGGCAAAATTAGAGAAACAGGACAAAATGCATTGACATTATTTTTTAAACCTTAACGTCCTAGGTAGCGGAAAGTACTATTTTATTATAATTGTAGCAATTTAAACTTGTATCTTTTTTCACTGCCTTATATTAACCTTCCCTTTCCTCTTCATTTGGTGGCTTGGGATAGTAGACGAATGACTTGTTTCTAGCAATCGTCAACTACTCATGCTTTGGCTAAAGCAAAACTCACAAAGCAAAAAGCAGGTGCGGCATGATCTTCAGAATAAATTATTTCATTAGAATGAATTTCTGAATGTGAAAAATCAGCATTACTTCGAGAGAGATTTCTGGAAGAACTGAATAGACCCACATATCACCATATCGATTTGAAAGGAATGTCCAAAATAATTTTAGCTCTGATTTTTTTAAAGCAACTAGGACAAAAGGGAGTGAATCTAGAAGTTATATAGATAACTGTGTCAGACACTGGAGATGTTTCTTTTTTAGGACAAATCCTAAATGTAGAAACAACTTTTAAGTTTTTACAAGGCTCCAGACACAGCAGTGTCATTACCATTGCTTATGAGACCCTACATGTTTCAGTCCCTACCTGCCTTTCTGGCCTTATCTCCAATACTCCCCACCTTGTTCTCTCTGCTCTAGGCTGCTTTTTCTCCATCAAACATGATACTTACTACCTCAGGACTATTACAAAATCGCTTCCCTTTGCCTAGAATGCTCTCTTCCTTAACTTCCTCTCTTCTTAGTTAATTTCTAGTTACTTTTCAGATTCATCTTAAATAATATTTCCTCAAAGAAAGTTGCAAAGCCGCTAAATTCCTTCTGCTTACATCCTCATAGCACCCTTCTTGTCTTGGGAACCTATCTCAGTTGGCGATTAAGTATTTGGTCATTGTTTACTTAATTACTTTTATTTTTGCATGTGAGCTCCTGAGAACAGAGACCATGTTTGTTACACTCACCAACAATTCCACGTACCTAGCATAAGACCTGGCACATGATAGGTACTGAGAAACAGCTGGAATAAAAACAAATAATGAATAGCTGAATACGTGAATTCTCTATAGCAAGCAGCTTCACAAACACAAGCCTTTTGGACCAGAGGGTTCTGATGCTGCTTCTCTTCCTCCTGGCAGTGGGAATGATCTGGACATGGATGACGAAACAATTTCTCAGCTCAGAAAGAAAACACTGATCAGGGAAACTGCTTCATTATTATCTTTATCTGTGAACCCATTTTTTTGTGAGATAAAGTCCAGACTATTTCTCATGACATACCGAAACCTCCACGTCGTGGCTCTCGGATGATCTTTCTCCATTCAGAGCCCGAGCTTCTGCCATGCCTTCCTGCTCACGGTTTCACGAGCGTGCTGTGCCAGTTCCGGCTGCTGTGCTTTTGCTCGCGTTCTTTCCCGCACCTGGAAGGCCTTTCCCCAGGTGGGAAAACATGCGATATGTGGTCGAGAACGGCAGCTGTGGAGTGAGACAGCTACTGATCCAAATCCTGGTTCTACTGCTTAGTTGCCAGATCTTGGACTTCTTGAGGATCAGTTTTTCCCTTTGAAAAACTGGCATCACAATATGCCAATTGCAAAGCTGTTGTGAGGATTGCATTTGACAATGTATATAAAGGGTTTATTGCTCTGAATGGTAATTAAATGCTCAATAAATGTTAGTGTTACTATTGTTGCATCTTTCTGAAAAACTCTTCTTATTAAGACTCAGGTCAAAGGTCATTGGAAGCCTTTTCCCATTCTCTTGGCCAGACTGCATTTTATGTCTATCTCCATGAGAGCTTGTATGCCGTCTTTCTCTAATTGTCTGCATATCCACTTTCTCATCAGACTGTAATGTCCTTAAAGACATGGTTCAAATGTGCTTCCATACTGAGGACAGTACCAAATACAGTACTAGGTGCTTGATAAATACCTCTCAATGAAAAAATAAATGAATTAATTCTAAACCAGCTAGAAAAAATACATTCAGTATAGCCAGTAGAATTGGACTGGACGTTTTTATTGGCTCTCTAATTTGCTCACATGTCTTGCATATATGTCAATCAAACATATTTAGCCTATCTGCGGAAAGGTCCACACAGTGTTGACTTTTCTGGTCATTAAGAAAACATTATGCAATGGCTAAATGGTGGCTTTATTTCATTCTCGTCAGTATTTGCATTGGAAAACAGCTACTTAGCACATTTGCCAATGACTTTTCATAAGGTAGATGTTTTCCTTTTTTTTTTTTTTCTTTTCTCTGTTAGCCTCAGGTTCTCAGCATGTGATACTACAATGTTTTTGTGCCAGATTTGCAAGAGCAGTGGTGTTCTCAAATCAGTTTGTCACATGGAAAATGTTCTACAACAAAGAGGATTAATTGTTTTTCTTGTGTAAATGTTTTGAAATGGAAGAAAGCCCATCTATCATTGAATTCTGGTTGGCTTCAACTACTGGAACTCTAGCTGGTAACTGCCTCTTAGACTCATTTTCCAGCAACCCCAACTCGCACTCCATACCACAGCAAAATTGATCAGCCTACAGTTTCCCACATATCCCATGTAGTTTCATGCTCCTGGATTTTGTCCAAGCCCTTCTTTTCACCTGGGGTGTTTCACCCCACTTATCTCCTGGGAAACACCCAGTTATCTCTCAAGATTAACTTTAGGTATCCCTTCCTCCAGGAAGCCTTCTTTGAATGGCCTAATCTGATTTGGTTCCTCCCCATTATTTCCTCTCCCAGCCCAGTTCTTTGCATTGATGGGAGTATGTATGTAGTGGGGGAAGTTCAGCTTAATGTTTGAGAAAGTAATTTTTGGGGGCACCTGGGACGCTCAGTCGGTTGGGCATCTGCCCTTGGCTCGGGTCATGTTCTCCAAGTCCTAGGATTGAGCCCCACTTTGGGCTCCCCATTCAGTGGGGAATCTGCTTCGCCCTCTCCCACTGCCTCTGCCTCTCCCCACTGCTTGTGCTCTCTCTCTCTCTTAAATAAATAAACAAAATCTTTAAAATAAATAAATAAATAAAGTAAGTACGTAAGTTTTGGAGTTAGCCTGAGTCTGGATTTGAGCTTCACTATGTTCTTTATGATCTTGGACAAGTTACTGACTCTCTTTGAGATTTCATTGACTTCCTTGAAATGAGATGACTTTTATAGAACAGATGTGACTGTAAGGAATTCCATATTGAACACTTTAAACAATGCATAACATATAAGAAGCATTCAATATATGCTGAACATTATTTTGCTACTAGTAATTCTACTACTAGTAATACTACTACAACTACCAATATCAAAACCACTTATAACACCATGCCAAAGCTATCTGTTTACATGTTTGCCTCTCCTACCGGACCTAGGGCAGCTAACCATCTCAGGTTGCCCAGCGCTGGGAGGATTCCTGGAATCGGGGGTTTTCCGTGTTAAAGCCAAGATGGTCCCAGGAAACCTGGTTGACCGGCCACAGTCACCATCACTAGACCGTAAGTAGCTTTGAGGTAGGGACTCAGACCTCTAATCCTTGTATTCCCAGCGCTGAGCACCTTGCTTTTTAAGCAGCAACTTGCAGTGGTAGGCGTGGGTTAATGGGAGATTTCTTATTTTTTCCCAAACATGTGTATATGTTTCCATACCCTGTATATTCCTTTGTACTTTCTACCTGTATTAGTCTGCTAGGGCTACAATAACAAAATACCATAGAATAGGTGGCTTAAACAATATGGTTTATAGTTTCATAGTTCTGGAAGCTAGAAGTTCAGCATCAAGGTTTCATCTGGTCTCATGTCTGATGAGAGCGCTCTTTCAGGCTGGCAGAGGGCCACCTTCTCCCTATGTCCTCACGTGGCCTTTGCTCAGTGTGTGTACACAGAGAGAAAGAGCGAGTTTTCTGGTGTCTCTTCTTATAAGAACACTAATCCTATCAGATCAAGGCCCCATCCTTATGACTTCATTTAACCTTAAGTGCTTCCTTAGAAGCCCCGTTTCCAAATATAGCCACAGTGGGGGTTAGGGTTTCAACATACGAATTATGGAGGGACATAAACATTCAGTCAATCATCCTGCCCTCCCTAACCACCATCTGTACCACAGAAAAATCTCTGTATCAGTTAGTTATTGCTGCCTAACAAACCACTCCAAAACTTGGCTTATAACAGCAAGCATTTAATTAACTCATGGATCTGGAAGTCGGTTAGGGAGCTTGATATCTAGGATGGCTTTCCTTATATATCTGCAGGGCTAGTTGTCAGATCAGTGGAGGCTTCTCTAATCTTGGCTGGTTTCTATCACATGTTTAGGGCCCCAGCTGGAAGGAACTGGCCAACTCAGCTCTGCTTCACATGATCCCTTTATCCTCCAACAGGCTAGTTCAAGCTTATTCACGTGGCGGAGACAAGGTCTTGAGAGAGAACAGAAGTGTGCAAAGCCTTTAGAGCCTGGGCTGGGAACTGGCCCACCATCACTTCTGTTGCATTCTGTTGGTCAATCAAAGGCACAATGCCTACCCAGGTTTAAGGGAAGGGAAATAAATGCCACCACTTGAGCTGCAACATCGCATAGCAAAGGACAAAAATACACGAGTGAGTGCAAGAGTTGTGGTCATGTTTAAAGTCTACCACAATTACTAATCCAACAAAAAGCTCTGATGCTCAATAAATGCTTAAGCTTAAAGCAGACATTATGAGTCACATAAAACAGCAAGATCTGGGAGAGATAGGGTCTAGTAATTAGGGAAAGTGTGTGCTACAGATAGGTGTATTATTTATAGGAGGTAATAACGCAGTCTTAATACAACGATGAAGGGTTCTTACTGGGAAGAAAGTATACAAATAATACCCTAAATTGTTAGAAAGTATACAAATAATACCCTAAATTGTTAGAAAAACACTCAGGTGTCCAGTTTTAGAAAGTTTCACAAATTGACCTTACAAAGGGATATCATCTTGACATTGACTGTCTGGGCTCCTCCTGAGAGTCCAGGACAGACTGCGTGGACACTGCATTAGAGGAAAAAGCATCAGAGAGGGTTCCAGAGCATGGAGGGAAGGACACCTCCTTATACCTCTGCACTGTCTTGTGTTTTTATGTTACTTCTAATGACTAGTATTCATCGGGTTTGTGGGCACTTTTATCATTCCATTAAAGAATTTTAATGACAATTGGGGAAATCATATTGTTTGGCCCCAATAGCTGATGAAGTAGAAAACAGTGAAAACAAAAGCACTAGGCTAAAAAGGAGCTATTTAATTTGATATTTTTTAGTTCAATGAACTAAACAGCTGAATTAATTAAAACCTACTTTAGGGCCACTTTATATAGTTAACTCGCACAAACAGGATCTCGGGACCTCAAGGGGCTTTGGGGGAGAAGACCTCAGACAAATACTAGCAGCATGCTGCAGTTTTAGAAACACATGTTGTTTGAAAATCACAAGCCTTTGCAGGGGAGCACTGGGGTTTATTGTGAATGTGGGAATAAAGCAGGTCATAAGCTATGGAGTAAAAAGGCCTGGGAGGGTGGTGATTTGAGGGAGGCAGATGAATTAAACTCAGGCAGTTTCTGCAGAACAGAACAGTGCTATTATTAAACCAGAGCCTGCAAGAGAAAATAAATAAATAAATACATACATACATTCATACATACATACATACATACATACATACATACATACATAAGGCTTGCCGGAAAAAGTTGTCTAGAAGAAACCTTACTCAGATGGAAGTCTGTCTATGGGCTGTGAATTCAGGACGCCCAATGGGTGACATTGGGTCAGGAGCAGAGAGCCTTAAATAGGGAGTATGCAGGTTCCTGTGTAATCTGTGTTCTAGTTCCAACTTGCTGTATGACCTTGGGCAAGTCACTTCAGGATTCTTAGCCCCAGGTTTTCATTAGTTAAATGGGTGATGTCTTTATAATGTTGCCTCTTATTATAGGGCTGCTGGCAGGCTAGTAATATCGCATACATACTGAAGTTAATATTATCATGATGAACCTGAGAATCCCGTGGTTAGTACTTAGAAATCTTCGTTCTTAGGTGGAATTTCATCACAGACCATGACTTAGATCTACCTTCTCCTTGCTCATAAGTGTGAAGTGTAAGTGTAGTAGATGATGTTGGTGCCCACCCCACCCTGCCCATGTCCATTGGCGTTCTTCATTTTGCTGGAAGCATCTTGGTGCTCTGCCTACCACAAATGCAGCATGTTGGAAGTACCTGGGAATTAATGTACCCAGGAGAAGCCCTCAACCAACTGCAAAGGAAAGGTGACGGGTAAAGACCTTGTCTTTCTCACTTTGTTCAGGTGGGTCAGTTCTGAAGCAGTCTTCATCATCTCCTAGAGGTCCCCAATAGGACTGAGCTGCAGTTGTCCACAGAAATCACCTGTGGCCTGTCACCCATGGCATTGGCTTCCTTCCCTTCCATGCTTCACATCTTAGTCCTTTAGGGGCTTCTGGGCATTGCTTCCCAAATAAGCCAACATGCTGCATTTAAATCTTTGTCTCATGAAAAAAAGTCTTTAACTCATGGGGCAGTGGGGACTGTGTCTGATTCATTTCTGGATGCTGGCACTTCAGTCCTGGGACATTGATAACGTTTATTGAATGAACTGTGGGTTTAAGTGCCACCCTCTGAGGCTTCAACAATAAGTCAGTTCTATTCTTCTCATGACAGTTCTTTGTCTCAGACTACCTTTAACTCCATTCTTTCCTGACTAACATCCCACCCGCAATATTATTTTCTGCAAAAGCTTCATTTCCAATTTTTTAAAAAAAATCTCTGTTGTGATTTGGGTTCAGGTTTGCCCTCCAACCTGGATTCTGTATTCACATGCCATACCCAAACAGTAGCAGTTAGAAGCTGAGCTCCGTAATAAACTTTGTGCTTGCTCTTCAGCAGAATGGCGTGGTAATTGTTGAAGGCAGTGTTTTAAATCCTTAGGTACAAGTGCATGGCCATGCTTTATATACACTGGCTAAACCCGTGAGTCTTTCTCAAATGCCTTATGTATGCATGCCCTTTGACCTCAAGCTATAACATTCATTTAGTTATTTGTTCAACAAACATTCATTAAGTGTACAATATGTCAGGCTTTGGGTTAGGCTCTGGGCTGATGAAACCAAAGAAGACAAATGCCTGCATCTGCAAAGTTCAACATAGTCTCCTGGGAGACACAATAGACACCTAATACATCTTTTTAGACTGAGAGAGACATGCAAAGAGATTATCACAGTGCAGTGTGGTCAACGATATGTGACACAGCAGTGGTCTCATAGGGTGGTCCTTTCACTGGTAGCATGAGCATCATCTGAAAACTTGAACATGCACGCTTTCAGGCTGCACCCATTCAGAACTACTACATTAGAAACTCTGGCTGTGGGGGCAGCAATCTGTGTTTTAACAACCCCTGTGATCTGGATGCTCCCTAGAGTTGAGTATCACTGTGTGAGACAGAAGTAGCGACATTCATGGCAAAGGGAGAAGGGTCTGGGTATATCTGAGTGTGTGTTTATAAATGTATGTGGAGAGAGTTAGGTGTATTTAGGAAGAGAAGTCAAAGAAGGCTTGCTTCCTGGATTAGGTGAACCTTGATCTAAGTCTTGCAGGAGCACGATGAGGGTACTATGACTTTTGTTAGTGAAAACTCATCCTGAGATGACTTTGGTAACTTAAAGCCCAGATATTTCTAATGGTGATCAAAACCAAGTAAAATATTTTATCACAATTATGTCTTAATTAAAGACAAATCACTTTTTAGAATTTTATAGTCATAGAATAGAATCTTTAAGGAACACTTTTTTTTATAATACAGTACTTCATTAGTTTTTGATGTAGTGTTCCATGCTTCAGTGTTTGCGTGTGACACCCAGTGCTCATTGCAATACGTGCCCTCCTTACTACCCATCGCCATACTTTCTGACGTGATAGAAGATCCTCTCTTTTACTAAAGGATCTACTGAAGTTTCCGTCATACGGTGCTGCCCCCTTTCTGATACCCCTCTGTCATGATTTTAATCCTCCTGAGAGAAGAATCTTTTGGACTTGTTTTTCTTTTTTTCTTTTTTCTTTTTATTTATTTATTTTTTTAAAAAGGATTTTATTTATTTATTTGACAGAGATAGAGACAGCCAGCGAGAGAGGGAACATAAGCAGGGGGAGTGGGAGAGGAAGAAGCAGGCTCATAGCAGAGGAGCCTGATGTGGGGCTCGATCTCATAACCCCGGGATCACGCCCTGAGCCGAAGGCAAACGCTTAACCGCTGTGCCATCCAGGCACCCCTGATTTTCTTTTTTTAAAACAGAACCCAAGCATAATGCTCAGTACATAGGTGCTCAGCAAGTATTTATTGATTTGATTTCCCAGAAATACATGGTGCAAGACAAGTCTGTCCATGTTCTTTTCTTTTGGCCCACATGCCACTAAGCAATTTGTTTAGGTGACTTTAAATGAAAATGGCTGAATTGAACTGAACAGATGTTTTGCTGTTGTGGAGAAATAACCTACCGGCAGAGAACAATTTGGAAGTGTAGGTGTTACATGTTGTTCTTTAGGGTCCCCAGAGTCTAAATTACACACATCGACAAAGCAACCCTATAGTGGAGGTGATTTTTTTATTGTTGTGTAATAATATAGAGTATAATTAGCTTGTACAAATGATAGTAATTCTTATGCCTATATAGTGCTTTCTGTTTTACAAAACACATTTACCCTTTAACTCGTCTGACCCTCACAACTTTGTGAAGCAGGCATGGCAGGTATTATTAGGATCCTTATTTTTCAGATGAGGGGAAGCTATGGATGGAATGAGTATACCATCGCTTCTGCTGTACTCTGTTGGTCAAAGCAGTCACAGCAAGCCTAGCTTCAAGAGGAGGGGAAATAAACCCCAACTCTCATGGGAGGATGTCAAAGAAGTTGCACCGTCTTTAATCCACTACAGTGACCTTGGTACTTAACCTCTCTAAGCCACAGAACCATTTGTAAAATGCAGATTACAATGACATCATCAGGGTCGTATAGGTACCCAGATTATGGCAATTACTATCAGTAACCATGGGGAGAGCATTTGATTCATTTTTAGAAGAGCACAGCTGATCATAATACGTGGCTCCTAGGAAAGACAGCCAATAAAAGTACGAAGGCAGGGCGTAAGTAAGAGTTTTGGCTGCTATGGTCTTAAACACTGTACAATCTAATTTCCAGGGGTTTTTATCCCTTTAAAACTAACACTTGTAAGGCATTTGCTATATGCCAAACACTATTTTAGGCTTATGTTTGTTAGCTTGTCTAGTCCTCACAATAAACCTGTGAGGTTAATGAGATTGTTATCATCCCCATTTCCTAGTTGAGTAAACTAAGGCATGGAAGGGGGGATCAGAGAGCTGCTCACGTGAGCAGTAGAAGTCGAGCTTGGCATGTTTATGCAGATGCTGTGTTCTTTACTCATATTCTGCCATCTTTCAAGTAAATTGCCTGTACATTAAGTCACTCCTTCCTTTGCAGGACAGGGGTCCTTAACCTGTAAACAAATAATTCTATCACAATTTGTCCAAGGTTTAAAAATAGAGCAAATTTGGACTCCCCCAAAAAAATGTTAAAAAATTTTTTTTAATTGAGAAATTTTAAAAACAGATCAGCTATCTGCTCAGGGTTCTTGTGGACCTCTGCCAGGAGCTCCTTACTGCTTTCTAAGAGGTAATTGCCTCTTTCTGGAAAACCTCCTCTGGTACTAGAGCTAACAGTGGGCATAGAATATTGAACAGTTCTCTCTGTGAAACCCTGAGACTTGACGTTCTTCATCTACTTTTAAGTATACATTTATCAGATTCTAGAATTATAGACATCCTTGAAAGGGGTTCCTAATATTTTCTCACTATGGGGTGAGGAGCATTGAAATGGGGAGGCAGTTGAATTATTCATTAGCTCTGTTTATGGACCTTTGGTATTCAGCAAGTCACGGACAAAAACTTGGAAAGATCAACGTGTCCAGAGAATCAGTATTCTAAAAGGGCACTTGTCAAGTGGCGTTTCTGGTTTGCCGTCTGAATTTTCAGAAGAGACAACTGAGTTAATTAATTAAATAAAATAGAATACATCATTCATGGATACTGATTGGTAGTGATGAAGGCCATGCATCTAATAAGGACTAAACCAAACTAATCAGAAAAGAAGTTGGGAACATTCTAAATTATGGCACTGTTTATAGTTCTTTGAGTTGTGTTAATTATTAGTTAATTTTAGTAGACCTCACATTTTGGTTGTGTGCATCAGCAGTGGTTGAATGAAGTGCTAAATTTGCTGAATGGAAACATGGTTCATTTATTCACTGCCACTGAAAAACTCACCACTTAAAGCAATAATGTGTGAAAAAAAAGTCATTAGAACTGCACTTCCGGATATGCCAAATGTTTTGACCACTGCAGACGGTCAGTCTTTTCCCTTACTTGGGCCATCTACATAGTCACCATGATGGTAAATGTATGCACAGTGAGTAACCTCTATTCTGGTCTCCTTACCTTCAAACCCACGTTTTATGAGGGAGGGCAGATGGCATAAAGCAATAAGGTACTTGGCTAAGAAATCTATGTGAAAGAGTAATTTATCTGAAAAAGAGTAAATTATTTCCCAAAGACAAACGGCTAGCTAAACCAGTGAGTAAAAAGCCAATAATATATTAGATTTGGAAAGGACGACTTATAGAGGATGTGATTGAGTGGACAAAAGGACGAGATAGTGAGAAGTACGTTCTAGATACAACTCTGCCAGTATCTAACTTTGTGACCTCGGAGAAGTTCATATAAAGCACTAGTTGGACTTGAAAATCTCCTAGGGGCTTTTCATCTCTCATAATACCATTTTGAGTCCCAGCAACATGCTCCCTGAGAGATGCTCATTCAGCCGCTCTTTGAATACTTCCCAGATGTGGCAAGAGTCACTGGGGCTCCCCAGTATCTCTGGTCTCCCTTGCATCCAGGCACACGGTTAGGCTTAATTTCTCATTCTTCCCGATAGACATGGTTCTAAGTTCTGACCAGTGGAATATGAAGGGAAGTGATGTAAAACCTCCAAGCCTCACCCTTGAAAGCCTCCATTTCACCACTTGTTGTTTTCATCATTTGGCTGAGCCATAAGATGGAAGGAGCCTGGATCCCTGCATGACTGAAGGGAGCAGAGCTCCCCCATCCCACCAACTCTCAATATATTGTGCCATGAGCAAGAAATATTGTGTGGTATGAGCCCACTGATAATTGGGGTTGTGTATTTTAACAATCAGTATGCCCTGATTAGTGTAAGGAGATGAGAAAAATCATTATTTTTAAATGAAACTCTAATTACTGGTAAGTTCCTTTCTTATAATGATATTTGTTATTAGGCATTATTTATTTGATATATCATCAGTTGTATTAGCATTATAGTAAATACTTAAATGGCATTTATGTACTCCTCTAAGAACTGGACATACTTCAGCTCATTTAATCCTCAGAACAACTCTATAAGCTGGTTCTGTTATTATCACCATTTTACAAATAAGGGAACCAAAACACAGAGAGGTTAAGTTGCTTTCCTAAGAACACACAGCTAGTATGGATTATCAAGTCTGTCTTACTAGAGTCCCATGAAAAATTAGGCAGATCTGTATTGTCATTTCTGCCAATTTATGAATGGGGAATGTATCAATTAGGACTCTTCTTACTGAGAACTATAAGAAACTTGACTCAAATTGATTTAAGCTAAAATGGTAATAAGGGTTCAATAACTAAACAACCTAGAAGTTACTTTCTCTGGCTTTCGGCACTGTTCAAGCCAGGCCCTCAAAAGACATCAACGGGACCAGTCTTTCTCACATTTTTGGCTTACTTCTATGGGATGACTTTTTTACAAAACTTCTTAAGGGATCAATATGGCTGCTGTGGCTCCAGATTTATATTCTCTAAGTTCTTCCCAGATGGGAGAAATAAGAGAGCTTCTGGTTTCTTTATAGTAAAAACAAAAGTCCTGCCTCTCCTTGGACTGGGTCTTGCACTCAGTATTGAATTAATAACTGTAGCTAAGGAATGCTAATAGCCCAATTGGCCAGGCTTAGTCATAAGTCTAAACTCAGAGCCAGAGGTCTGAGCCAATTCTACCAGAAGTGTGTGATTGATAACATAGAGGGAGTTGTTTACACGAGGAAAATGTGCTGATGTTACCAAAAAGATGATATGGACATTGGACCACCAAAATATAGTTAATGACCTTTGTAGGAAATTCAAAGACCAGAGAAGTTAAGGGACGTGCCTACAGTTACACAGCTAACATACTTGATGAAATAACCTATATTTAATGCATCTGCATTATTCCCCTTTGCATCTCCACTACCTGGTACAGTGACACTGGCAAAGTCACTTTTTGAATGAAGAACTGAATGACTATTATATGATTGAAAATTGAACCCATGTCTTCTGCCTCTACAACTTTTTTTTTTTTTTAAAGATTTTATTTATTTGACAGAGAGAGAAACATAGCAGGAGAGGGAACATAAGCCCGGGGTATGGGAGAGGGAGAAGCAGGCTTCCCGCTGAGCAGGGAGTAGGATGCGGGGATCGATCCTAGGACCCTGGGATCATGACCCGAGCCGAAGGCAGACTCTTAACAACTGAGCCACCCAGGTGCCCCCTGCCTTTACCTCTTAATACTCTTTCCATGGGATATCTCCGGAGATGGCAATGTGCTCCTTACACTGTTGGAAGATTAATAAGCAATTGCTGTTTGCTGTAGAAAGTGGCTTTGTGTTTCTCAAAGGAAATGCAGCTTTTGAATGTTGGGAAAGCCTCCTCTATTTTGGCTTTCTCTCCCCTGGATGCAGTTCTCACCACTTCTTGATTAACTCTATCAGCAAAAACAGGGAATTCAGTAAAATATTGGCATTGCTGATTAGTCCTGTCTGCCATGGTATGAAACAGACAGAGCCTTCTTTGAAGAGTCACTCCATGGCTGGTAGTATTGGAACTGAAAATATGATGCAGTGTGAACCACTATACTTGGGAACCTCAATCAACGTGTGACGATGGGAATGGATTTACATTTACAGCTTTCAAGTACAAAGCAGCATTAATGCACTCATGTTGAACTAACATTATGCCTGGGGTTTAATTTCCAAGTGAGATTTGCCACACAATTATTTTCTCAGAAGTTGTTAAGTAGAAATTAAGGAAGAGGTAGAGCTCAACTGTAATTTTGAATTTTGCTAGGACGTTGATCGTGCCTTTCTTGTATGTTCCTGTCTGTCCTCAGAAGATGAGTAATTCTTCTACTGAACTTTTTCTTTCTTTCTTTTTTCTTTCTTTTTTTTTTTTTTTACTTCTGAAGGCCATAAAGAGAAAGGGGCTATCTCAAACCCAGTCTGTGGCCAGGTCATGTATAGTTTACTGCTGCATGTCTGTTATATCCATTCCCAGCTCTGTTCTGATTCTAATTGCCTTCAACAGATCTTGTAACGGTTTTTTGTGGTTTAATATAATAAAATCATGCTGTAGGTCAGTGTGGGTTGCAGGGGTGTTCTCCTCTGTATAGTCAGTCATTCGGAGACCCAGGCACCTTCCACTGCAAGGCACCACCATCACCTAGGGCCTTCTTCTCCTCTACATGTAGCAAGAAGATGAGGGTGAGACTCTCATGGGAGATTTTCAGGGGCCAGACCTGGAAGTAATGTGCTTTGTTCCCATCTTCAGTCATGAGCATTCAGTCATTCAGGCTTCAGGTAAAACGAGACTGGAACTGTAGTCTAGCTGTATGCCCAGGGGCAAAGGAAACGTCTTCAGCTCACTTGGAATATTGCAGTCATCACCAAACTAACTGGTCTCTAACTCTATAGTTTAGCCACACGGTCACAAGAGCTATCTAAAATACCCAACTAAATTCTAAATACTAAATCCTACATTTAGAATTGCCTTATGCTTATAAGAGAAAACAAAGGCACGCAGAAGCCTTCTTGATCTTACCCTGCTTTCCAGCTTATTTTCTCATAAAGCCCTCCTGTACATCTGCTGCTCCAACTCTTCTCAATTTCTTGTGGTTCCAGAAGACTGCTTTTTCATTTCCTGAGTTTGTACAGGCTGCTTCCAGTCTTTGAGTTGGGTTGATTATTCATTAATAGACCCCATGTTTTGGTTGCATGTGTCAACAGGTGAAGGGGTTAATGGGGCTAGGTTTCTTGGGTGAAGTGCTAAATTTGCTGAATGGAAACATGTTTCATTTTGTTACTGCCACTGAAGAATCCACCACTTAAAGCAAGAAGGTATGAAAAAAATATGTAGTCTGTGTAGTCTTTCTTCGCATCTGCAGGTCGAGTACCTTCATCTACCTGTTTTAAGATTCAGCCAAGTTCCTCTGTGAAGTCTTTCACGATGTCCACTGTCCCCACGTAGAAGTAGCCACTCATGTCTTTGTTCTTCCCCTTTGTCCATTATGCTCTGGAAAGAACATAATACTGTATTGGGGGCATAACTGAATAATCCTAATAGTAAAGGAATTAGCTTCTGGGCTTGAATTTGAATCTCAACTTCACTATGTGCTAGTAAACTTGGGAAAGTTACTGAACAGTTCTAAGCTTTTGTTTGCTCATATTAATATGGATAACTATAATGCTTATTCTAGGATGATTATACCTGAGACATCATAAACACTCAAACAATGTAAGGTCTTAATATTGTTTTTGTTGTTCCATATCTGTCTTATGTTATAGATTCCAAGTGACTTGGAGACAGGGACTGTATCTTCCTGTTCATCTTTCATGTATTCCAGAACTGTACCATATGCTTAGAAAAGATTGTTGAATAAATGAATGAATGAATGAATGACTTCTGCCATTGCTCCAAAAAATTACCTCTTTATTTTTAGGGGGAAAAAAATGTCTCCATAGAACTCTTGGTTCAGGCATGTACTTTGTCCTATGTCTGTCCTAAACTCCTCCTTTCCTTTACGTCTATCCTTTCTTCTTCCTATTATTTTCTCCAGACTCCATTGCTTTAAAAGACTCTTTTCTCTATGTCCCTTTGTCTGTGTGGCTTTTTGTCTTTGCATTCCCTGTGCTGATCCCTGGAATTCCATTTTTCTCTTTCTGAGAGGAAATCCTGTTCATCCTCAAGTCTTTCTTCTGAAGCTTTTCTCAATTCTATTCCCCCCGACCAAAAGTGTCTTTCGTCGTCTTAATTTTACAGGCTCCACAAATCCAACAGCCACCATGCTTTGAGTACTTATCATATGCTAAGCAATGAGGTAGGCATTTCATGATCTCCCCCTCCCATGGGCCTTGTAACTTTCCTCTTCAGTTACATCTATTTATGCCTTTGTCTATTTCTCCCATTAGCATATAGGCACCTGGAGGACAGGATTCAAGTGTGAATTATAATTTTATTCTCTTTGATATCTTATACTTAGTATATTCAAGAGCTAAATGAAATATGAAGACACAGAAACAGCGAAATCATTACTTCTTTTTTACTGAGAATGGAGTTTATGCCTGTATTAGAAGAATGAGAACAATAAAAGGAGAAAAGGATCTTGGAACTAGCATGGATCACAGGTTGAACAGCATTCTAGGCTGTGTTTGGACAATTATCAGGCCAGTATTTGGGTCCAGTATAATTGTGGGATTCCGTTCAGCCCCAGTCATGCCCTCAGGGCTTCGTTTGCACCAACACCATGAGTAGAGTGATGACATGGAAAGTCGAGGTGGACGCATGGAGTTGGAATTATTCAGCTTGCAGAATGAAGGGCTGCAGGAAGAAGATACCCAGAACCTACACATGGACTTTCAGCGCCAGTGGTAGAGTGGGCTTAGGTAACTGGTAAGAGACTTTCTTTCATATGACCATATTTGGACTTACTGAAGAGTCTTACCATGTAGATCCTGAAAAGTAGTACAAATATTAATCTTCCTGGAACTGTTAGAGCATCCTCATGCCCAGAGGCTGAAGAGTGTACTAGATAAGTTAAGAATTGAGGACAAGATATTTTTATTCCGTAATATTTTTTTTTTAAATGAGAATGGGAACTAGTATTTGTTTAACCAGGCATAAAGGCTATGGACTTTATTATTGTTATTATCTCCATTTTATAGGTACAGAGAGGTCACACGAAGTGGCAAATATCATGTAGGCAATTAGTGCTGGAGCCTGGCTTTGAACTCTGAATACAAAGGCACTGCTCTTTGAGTTGATGTGCCTTCCTTAACCAGACTGGTCACTTTCAGTATGAGAAGTGAATTAAAATAAAAACATATTCTTCAGCTGCCCCCAATTTAATGAAGATGGCAAAGTATTTAATACAGATAGAGATTTAAATAGAGATATGTATATTTGACTAATCCCCAGCTTCTGTTCTGGCGGCAAATTCCTTATCAAACTGTCTTCGCTTTGCTCATTTACTGTAATGAGTGGAAGCAAACTTCTTGGGTTTGGCAGTTGTGTTACAAGCTATGTGACTTTGGCTGAGATACTTTACCTCTTTCTAACTCAGTTTTCTCATTTGTAAATGGAGATAATAATAGCATTTACCTGATAGGGTTGTTGAGAGGAGTAAAGGAGAGGAAGTGTTGAAAATTGTGCTGGTACATAGCAAATGCATAACAAAGGCTAGCTACTGATTTTTAAGATAAATTTAATTGTAGGGAAATACAAATACCACAAACTGTACCATTTTAATCATTTTTAAGTGTATAGTTCAATAGCATTAAGCTCATTCACACCGTTGTGCTCTTATCACCACCATCCATCCACAGAGCTCTTTTCGTTTGGGAAAACAATCTCTGTGCCCATTAAATAGCAGCTCCCCATTTCCCCACCCTAGCCCCTGGCAACTACCATTCTGCTTTGTGTGTGCTGAGTCTGACTACTCTAGGCACCTCATTTGAGCCTAGTAATGACGTTTAAGAGTCAGAAGACCCAAGTGCAGTCCTAGCTCCCCCACTTCCTAGCTGTGTGTCCTTGGAAAAGATATTTCCCTTTAGGTGCCTGAGGTCCTTCATCTCTGAAATTGAAATTGGAATATTAATACCCCTTCTCAGTTGGTACTGAAAATTAAAGATGACGAGGCACAGAAATGCTTTTTATTCTCCACAGTGTACACGTGAAAAGGTGTTCACATATTCATTCATTCACTCCTCTGTCCATCAAAACATCTGTTTATTTAATAAGCTTTACTGAGTTCCTGCTGTGTGCTAGTCTCGTGCTAAGCCCCTAGGGGAGCTACAACGGTTAAACAGGCAGAGTCTCTGCTACCAAGGAACTTTTAAGTGACTAAGGAGGCAGAAGGTATAGTAGGTGCTACATGCACAGAACCAAGTTCTCAGGCCAGTGGTGACTCAAAGGGGAGGTGAGGTTTTCATGAGGTGGCCCTTCAACTGGGAAGTGCAGAACAGGAAGAAGCAACGTGGTGGGCTCCAGGAGACCTGTGTTCCCCAGTTGCACTGTTAGCTGGTTCTAGTGACCTTGGGCAATGCTATTCCTCTCTGGTCCTCCACTTGTGCTCAGGGAATGCTTTTCCAGCTGAGCTCTCAGGGATGCTGGAATTCTGTGGTCTGGGAACCTTTCTTCCATCACTCTGCTTCCATCTGTTTTCATTATTAGGGTTCTGAGTTTATAAAATGGGAAAACATTCCATTGCTTCAGAAAGTTTGCAATTAGAGTTGTAACCTTGTGCAAAGTACATAATCTTTCTATACCTCAATTTCCCCTCCTGTACAATGAAGATTATAATAGTACTTTCCTTAAGGGAGTTTTTGGGAGGATTGAATGTGCTTATAATCAGTAAGTACTCAATAAACATTAGCTGATGCTATTATTATCATTATTATTTGGAAAACACTGAACAAGAACATCTCTTAGTCCTTTTCTGTGATGGCCTGGGTCCTGCATTGTCTTCCTTGTGTCCTATGTTTCTTTTTGCTTTCTGGCGTTAGACTCCTTGATTTCCTTCTCATGTTTCATATGTACTCAGTCCTTGGACTCCTGCCTCCCCATATTTCCGTGGGCGACTGCTCATACACTGGGATGGGTACTGGGAGATTCCAGTGGGGCTTGGGTATCACCCTGCCTTCTCTCAGCCTGTGCAGAAGTTGATTTCCCTTTCCTCCTCATCCCACAGTCTCATCAGCTGGAACACAGTCCTCAGCCTTGGAATAGTCAACTTGCTCAGTGAGTGAACTAATTACACTGGCTGTGCTTCTCTTTTGTTCCCCGATCTTGCTGGTTTGCTATTTATAGCATTTCCAAAGATGTTTGCTGGCAGTATCCCTTTTAATCCAACCTCAAAGATGTGATAAGGGTGAAAACAACTATGACAAAGCACCAGAGACTGCTGGGTCTTGATCACTTTGGGGGCAAATAGTCTATATATTATTTATTTATTTATTATTATTATTATTATTATTATTTTTAACATGACATTTTCTCAATGAAGAGGCAATGGATGGTAATTAGGGTCTTTAGAGTTGGAGTGGTTTATGGATGAAAGAGGAAAGAAGGAAGGAAAGAAAGGAAAAGAAAAGAGTGTGTGTTAGAGCAAGAGCGAGAGTGAGAGCAAGAGAGAGAGAGAGAGAAAGAGAGATGACTGTGGACAACATATCCAAGAAATGTGTCCGACTGATTGTGAGCCAGGAAAGAAGACAGAGAGGAGCCTATCTGACATCACAAATCAGTGCAGACATAACAGGCTGGACCGGATGCCTGGATGGGCAGGTGAGTTGGTGCACTATGTGGGAGCAGGTATAGTCAGGTGAAAGAAGCCAGTCAGCAGCCAGTTGAAGCATGGGGTAGATGTGGTGCAGTTAGTCAGGAGTTTCTCTCCCTTCTTGACTCAGCATAAGAATAACAGCATTGCCTTTCTTTTATCCAGCATATGTTAAGACGCAAAGATCACTGAGGTTAGAGTCCTTTGCACTGGGTTGACATTCTAGATCCAGTGGTTCTCAGATTGTAGGGTGTCTGAAAATCATCTGAGAAGCTTAATAAGATATCCTACTCCCAGGCATTCCAATTCAGGAATATCTGGCCTGGGTCCCAGGAAGCAAAGCCTGAGACAGAAGCTTGTATCCTACCACTTACTTGGGAACTAGAATCCTAGAGAAATACCAGGAGAGCAACGGGAGTAAGGAAGGAAAGAAGGAGTACCAGGACAAGGGTGTATTATTGAGCTGTCATGTGAAACCAGTTTCTAACAATTCTGTCTTCCAGTAGCCTAGGGACGTACTATGTCTCAGGATGGTTAGACCAGGGGGAGGAACAGCAAATTGTCCTACTATTAACCATTCACATGGGTTAAAATCTTGCCCCATTGAGCATGAACTTTCCTGTACTTCCAGATTCAAAATGTCTAGATGACTAGTGGCTCTTGTGAAGTCTTATGCTTCAACCAGGGCAGTAAGTGCGAGATGAAGGCACATGTCATTGGCATAACCAAAGCATTGTCAGGTTACACTCATGGGAAGTCAGTAGGATCATGGGAGAGCTGGTTGTTACAGGGATGGTTGGGGTGAAGCAGGGGAGAGGCAAAGCCATGTGTATCTCTAGTGGTGCATACAAGGTATCTGATATAAACCCTAAATGAAATGGATCAGAATGGTCTGGGATCATACTTTGAGAAACCTTGTCCTAGACTGAGTAAGTCAGGGCAAACCACTTAATTCCTCTGTATGTCAGTTTGTTTGTAAAATGGAGAAAAGGATATTCAAGCCCACTTTCCTAAAGATAAAACTAAATAAATATCACGGGGAAACTACTTAAATGATAGCTGTCCATACAAATCTGTACCATTATTTTGCATTGGAACAATCACAGTATGACCAGGAATAAAAGCATCCTTTTCCTCTCTTTCAGTAAGATTCACAGAATGTGCTTGTGGTTGATACACTTGGAATTGTAATTAAGCAAATATGATAAAGTTGAATTTTCTAGAAAGCAAGCAAGCAATTCATTCAATATTTAACAAATTTTAGTGATTAATTTTGTGTTAAAATGCTTGGAGGTGCAAAGGCAAATAAAATAGTGCTCCATAGACATGTGGAAAAAAAAAAAAACCAATGAGCAATTTGGGAATTGTACTTCTGTTTACCCTTCTAATTATAAGGCTAATTAAACCCTGAATAGTGGTCCTAGTGTATAAATACTTTTGCTGTGCTTGGTTCCCTTGTGGAACATTCAAGACCCATGAAATTCAGGTATACAAGCAAACTTCCATTTACTGAAAGCTAAGCTACCTTCAGTTCTGGTCATATGTATGCATACAGGGAAAAACAAAAGTGAATTAACACCTTTCCTAGTCTTTGATGGTGACAGGTAAATATGAGCACCATCTTCAATTTTTAACATGTTAATGATATAATTGAATAATTCCAAGTTGTTAAGATACTCCATGGCTTGATTGTTCATTTATTTTTGGACTGTGATGTTTCCACTGGAGAGACTGTTTTATCTTTGGGCAACTGAATCTTCTAGTAATCACCCTTTATGCATCAAATCCTAGCTCCATGATTTAGAATCATGTGATCTTAGCATTAGACAGGCCTTTGGGGTTCTCTGGTTTTACTCCTATTCAAAGCAGAAATGTGCTATTTCTTATGAATGTTCACTTTACACTTGAATATTTACAGCATTGAGAAACTCAGTACCTGAAGATTCAGCCCCTTCTGTTTGGGGGAGAATTGTCATTAATAAAGAGTTTCTTGTAAGTTCTACACATTGGTCCAAAGTGCAGCCTTGGGATCAACAGGTCATATGTTGAGTCCATTCTCTAGCAAACTTTTTTTCTGTGAAAGATCATATAATAAATATTTTAGGCTTCAGACCAGTCATAAATGGTCTCTATTGCATATATTTTGTTTTTTGTTTTTTGTTTCACTTTACAAACCTTTAAAATATAAAAACAATTGCTGTCTCACAGGTCATTTTAAAAAACAACAACAGGCTTTAGCTGGGTTTTGCCTGTGAGTCCTAAAGAAGAGTTAATACCCATTTTCCTCAAACTATTCCAGGAAATAGAAGAGGAAAGAAAGACTTCAAGTTCATTCTATGAGGCCAGAATTACCCTGATGCAAAAACCAGGAAAAAGGAAAAAAAAGAAAGAAAAAAAAAAGGAAAGAACAATAGGCTTATAGGCTAACATTTCTGATGAACTTGGATACAAAAATCCTTGACAAAATACTAGCAAACGGAGTTCAATAACACATTTAAAAAAGTCATTCACCATGATCAAGTGGTATTTATTCCTGGGATGCAAATGTGGTTCAATATTCTCAAACCAATCAATGTAATACATCACATTAACAAGAGAAAGGATAAAAACTATATGATCATCTTAATAATACAGAAAAAGTATTTGACAAAGTACAACATCCAGTCATGATAAAAACACTCAACAAAATAGGTTTAGAGGAAACATACCTGAACATAATAAAGGCCATATATGAAAAACCCACAGCTAACATCATACTGAATGGTAAAAAATTGAAAGCTTTTCCTATAAGATCAGGAGCAAAACCACCTTTATTCAACATAGTACTGTAAGTACTAGCCACAGTAATTATACAAGAAAAAGAAATAAAAGGCATCCAAATTGGTAAGGAAAAAGTAAAAGTTTCACTATTTGAAGATGACATGATACTATATAGAGAAAACCCTAAGGACCCCACCAAAAAACTACTAGAATTAATAAGTGAATTCAGTAAAGTTGCAGGATAATAAGTTAATATACAGAAATACGTTGCATCTCTATACAGTAATAATGAAAGAGAGATTAAGAAAACAGTCCCATTTACAATTGCAAAAATAATAAATACCTAGGAATAAATTTTACCAAGAACTTGAAAGACCTGTTCTCTGAAAACTATAAAACATCGATGAAGGAAGTTCAAGATGACAAAAACAAATGGAAAAATATTCCATGATCATGGATTGGAAGAAACCATATTGTTAAAATGTTCATATTACTCAAAGCAATTTACGGATTTAATGCAATCCTTATCAAAATACCAACAACATTTTTTACAGAACTACAACAAATTATCCTAAAATGTGTATAGAACCACAGAAGACTCCAAATAGCAAAAGTAATCTTGAGAAAGAACAAAGTGGGAGGTATCACCATCCCAGATTCCAAGATATACTACAAAGCTGTAGTAATCTAAGCTATGGTATTGGCACAAAAATAGACACATAGCTCAGTAGAACAGAGTCCAGAAATAAACCACAGTTTTATGGTCAATCAATTTACAATAAAGGAGGCAAGAATATACAATGGGAAAAGAAACAATTTCTTCAATGAATCGTGTTGTGAAAATTGGACAGCTACATGCGAAAGAATGGAATTTGACCACTTTTTTACACCAGAAAAAGGAACCCTTGTGCTCGGTTGATGGGAGTGCAAATTGGCGCAGCCAATGTGGAAAACAATGTGGACATTCCTCAAAAAATTAAAAATAGAATTACCATATAATCCGGTAATTCCACTACTGGGTATTTACTCAAAGAAAATGAAAACACTAATTCAAAAAGATATATGCACCCCTATGTTTATTGCAGCATTATTTACAGTAGTCAAGCTATGGAAGCCACCCAAGTGTCCATTGATTGATGAATGGATGGACTCAGCCATTAAAAAAATAATCAAATCTTGCCATTTGCAACAACATGGATGGAACTAGAGAGTATAATGCTAATTGAAATAAGTCAGTGAGGAAAGATAAATACCATATGATTGCTCTCATACGTGGAATTTAAGAAACAAAACAAATGAACAAAGAAAAAGAGACAAACAAAAAGCAGACTCTTAAATACAGAGAATGAACTGGTGGTTGCCAGATGGGAGGAGGGTGGAGGGATGGGTGAAATAGATAAAGGAGATTAAGAGTACATTTATCTTGATGAGCACTGAAAGATGTATAGAATTGTTGTCATTATACTGTACATTTGAAACTAATATTATAATTATAAATAATTATACTTGAATAAAACATTTTTAAAAGAACCAGAGGCCTCTGTCACTCAGATTGCCAGAAGACTTGCTCTCCCTTTGTAGCCACTGTCTCATGTAGCTCTTTGTCTGAAAGGGATCTTGTGTGGCTGTGTATAAATGGAAGGGATTATGTCGCATGACTGTACCCATGCTGGAAGAGAGAACAGGAAACGCAGTTTTTGCTTGTAGAACAGAATGCAAGCCAGACGGCATTTCAATGGTTGCTGTGTGAGGTAAAACAAAGCCTCTGCCACACAAATTCTGGGGTCTGAGACTCTCCATGCTTCACAGAAGAGCAGCCTGAGGTTCACAAAAACTCAATGATTGCCCAAAGTCATAGGTTTTAGATGCAAGCCCAAACCAAACATAAGCCTTCAGATATAAAGAGCTCTGTCCTTTCTATAATACAACAGCTTCCCTCCTCTCTTGGAGGATGGCCTAGTCTAGGTGCTATCAACACTGCCAGCTGGGAAAGCGAGAGGTGCAGCTGGCTTGGTCTGAGCTTCCGGGAGATTGAAGTTCCAGCATGAAGCCACTTTGTAAGAAGTATTGGCAGAGGGAAACCATACAGTAGAAATTCAAATTCTTCAAAAAGGCTGCGGTAGGCCTCAGGAACCAGCATGAAACAAGACCTTCTAGCCAGGCCAGTTGCCCAATTAGAAAAGCATTCCAGGCTCCTGAATTGCCGGTAGGGCTTCAGGGTAGAAGAATTCAATCTGTAGGACCACCACATTATATGGCAGCAGGATGCCTGCCCAGTATGTATTTACTTCAGGCCTTAGAGATAATGTCAGGAAAATACTGCTTGGGGTCTCAATTACGTGTTCCCTCAACACACCTGAGAACTACAGATCTCCGCAGATAATGAGACTGTAAACCCATGGCACTTCATCCAGCCTTCTCTTCTCCTCATTCCCTCTCATGTTTTAGACCGGTAGGATGGGTTAGCTTTGAGATTGATGAGTTGGACCAGAACTGGAATATGATGATAAGGTAGAAATTCTTATCAAATGAGCAGTGAGGTCTCATCAAACCAAATGGTTTCTCCTACATTATAGCCAGGGGATAGAAAAGATAACTGACATTTTTTTTTTCTTAGAATATGGGATAAGAGGATTTATCCATCTGAGAGAGCAATAAGGAGCCTTTTCCATTCTTAAGTGTAACAGGCTGTTTTGGGTGCAGTCTGTTCTTCTTCATGCTAAACATAACCAATCTCTTTGACTGTTCCCATAGACACAGACTCAGTGATATCATTCCCTTCTATGTGTCCCCACGCCTGAGCTTTTAAGAGCTCAACCAATATAGCCTTCAGAGAGGCAAAATGCATTCTGACTTAGAGTAAGAGGCTTTTCATTTATTCTTTGAGATCTATTATGCATAATAACAAAGCGCAACTTTGACTTATTTCTAAATGTCAGCTAGCAAAACATCTGCTAGCCAGAGAAAACATGGCCTTCCCCAGAGCATGAGCTCACCTTAGCACCTGCTGTGAACAACTAGTGATTTCTTAGAATTCATGCTCCAGCCAGTTGGAATGAACATCAAATTGGATTAAAGACAGTGCATTGTTTTTAGCTGATGTTACTGTATTTCAAGAGGTTTATATCAAGTAGCTTTTCCATGTATTTGGATGGTGGATTTAGAGATCAGAGAGCCCTTGTTTTTTTCCATTTTGTTTGTTGTTACTGTCATTCAAAATAAGAGACTTGAATAGGAGACAAAGTGTTCTATTTGAAAGATTTTCAATCCAGAATTCAGGGCCCTGGGTTTTGAGTCCCAACTACTAGGAATGCTTCTCCACATAATACCTAATCAATTCTGAGATTAGTTTATGTAGGAAAAGAAGATGTTACATTTTTAAAAATTGTTTATTTCTAATAAACATGATGTTGGTGAATGTAGTTTATATCTGTATGCAAATGGGTTTCTTAATACTGAGTTATAGAATACAAAAGACTTTCCCGCTATAATCCCAGGCAGTACTATAGGAGGGCAGGTCTTTCCTACTCCTCTAAGAGCACTGACTCCCTCTATGAAATTTAGGGGGTAGTTTTACAATAGCAGAGCAAACTGGAAGCTAGCAGGTCTATTGCTGGAGGAGACTGGTCTGATCTGGGGCAGCATGCATATCCGGGGGCATTGTTAAAGCAATAGCAATTTCAGTGGCAAACAATTGGAGAGCCAACTTGCAATACTGGTTGTGGCAAGCCATAGGTCAAAGGATGGGCAAGACATTTTTTTTTTAAGATTTTATTTATTTATTTGTCAGAGAGACACATAGCCAGTGAGAGAGGGAACACAAGCCAGGGGAGTGGGAGAGGAAGAAGCAGGCTCCCAGCGGAGAAGGGAGCCCGACGCAGGGCTCCATCCCAGGACCCTGATCGTGCCCTGGGCCAAAGGCAGACACTTAATGACTGAGCCACCCAGGTGCTCCGATGGGCAAGACATTTAACAGAGAGTTCCAGGGAATGAGATAGTCATAATGGACCTTGATAAGCTGCCATACATCCTTGTTCTGGAAGGCTAAACATACATGTAGGGCTGCATGCACAATCAGCAGACACTAGAGAGGGCTCTAGCTAACTATTCATCCATGGATGAATATGAGACCTAGTGAACTTACAGAGGAGATTCAAGAAGGCCCATCAAAAAGTAAACTGGCCAGATTTGTAAATTGCTTGAATTTTGAATGTGTTCTCCAACCCACATAAAGATTCATTGGTAAAGGACAGAAATCTTTTTTTTAAAAAAAATTTTTTTTTAAGTTCTAGTAAATGTACACACAGGATTATATTAGTTTCAGGTGTACAATATTATGGCTCAACAATCCTATACATTTCTTCATGCTGAGCAAGATAAATGTACTCTTGATCTCTTTTATCTGTTTCACCCCCCCACCCCCGCCACCTCCCCTCTGGCAACCACCAGTTCATTCTCTGTATTTAAGAGTCTGTTTTTCCTTTGTCTTTTTTTTCTTTGTTCATTTGTTTTGTTTCTTCAGTTCCACATATGAGTGAAATCATATGGTATTTGTCTTTCTCTGTGTTATTTCACTTAGCATTATACTCTCTAGTTCCATCCATGTTGTTGCAAATGGCAAATTTAATTCTTTTTTATGGCTGAGTAATATTCTGTTGTATACATATCACATCTTCTTTATCCATTCACTTATCTTTGGACACTTCAGTTGTTTCCATATATTGACTATTGTAAATAATGCTGTAGTAAACATAACGGTGCATGTATCTTTTTAGTGTTTTCATTTTCTTTGAGTAAATTCCCAGTTGTGGAATTACTGGATCTTATGGTAATTCTGTTTTTAATTTAATTTAATTTTTTTTAAAGATTTTTAAATTTACTCATTTTGAGAGAGACAGGGAGCAAAGGAGAGTGGCAGAGGGAGAGGCAGGTTCCCTGCTGAGCAGGGAGCCCGATGCAGGGCTTGATCCCAGGACCCTGAGATCATGACCTGAACCAAAGGCAGACACTTAATTGACTGAGCCACCCAGGCACCCCTATTTTTAAATTTTTTTTTAAAGATTTTATTTATTTATTTGACAGAGAGAGAGACAGGCAGCGAGAGAGCGAACACAAGCAGGGGGAGTGGGAGAAAAAGAAGCAGGCTCCCAGCAGAGGAGCCTGATGTGGGGCTCTTTCCCAGACTGCCAGGATTATGCCCTGAGCTGAAGGCAGACGCTTAAGGACTGAGCCACCCAGGTGCCCCACCCCTATTTTTAATTTTTAAAGGAATGTCCATGCTGTTTTCCACATTGGCTGCACCAATTTGCATCTGAATAAGGGCAGAAGTCTTACTAAATCATGATATTTAAGTACTACTTTTGACCAGTCAATGACTGATCACTACACTATGCCAACTGGGGCAAACTCTAGCAAGCCAGGATTGAAAATGAAAATGGAAATAAAAGAAAAACTGAAAGAAAAAAAAAACCATTTTAGTAGTTGCACAATTTGGGAGAGACAAATTCTGTAGAATTAGTCCAGTATAATCACTAAACAAATAAACTAAAACAAAAACTCTGGCAGCAAAAACAACCTCTGGGGGGAATTGGAATAAAGAATTTTGTTTTTCCTTATCTGAAGTCTTTATTCATATTCCGCAATTCATGTAAAGGACAAATCTGTCTTCATTCTCCATATCTCCAAGAATATAGCGTATGCATTGTTTTTGATGTGAACTTTCACAGGAAATTTCTCTTATGCCATTTAGTTTTATAAGAATGTCCTCTTGTGCTAGTATATCAATATTCTGTTTTATTTCTTTTTTTTTTAAGATTTATCCATTTTTAGAGAGAGAGAGCACACAGGCAGGAGGGGCAGAGGGAGAGGGAGAGAGAATCCCAAGCAGACTCCATGGGGCTTGATCTCATGACCCTGAGATCATGACCTGAGCTGAAACCAAGAGTCAGACACTTAATTGACTGCATCACCCAGGTACCCCCTGTTTTATTTCTATTATATTTTTTTATAAAGGAAGGAAAACAAAGATTTTGTTAAAAAAGTTAGATGTTTTCTCTCATTATTCTGCAGCAAATTTACAATAAAAGAAAAACTATTTCAATTGAAGTATAAAGTGGTTAACAGTAACCAAATAATCAAATAATTAATTTTATAAAGAAATATGAAAAACATTTAAAATATAATTCCTAGTACATGTTATCTAAAGTATCAATTTTTCAATCAAGAAATTATGAGACATGAAAAGAAGCAGGAAAGTGTGACCTGTAGATACAGGGGGAAAAATAGAAATTATCTCTGAGGGGCCTAGATTTGAAGATAGTAGAATAAGATTTTAAAACAGCTATTCTAAATGTTAAAGCTAGAAGAAACCATGTTTTAAAAAATTAAAGGAAAATATGTCAACAATGACTCATTAAGTAGAGAATATCAACAAAGAGATAGAAGTTATTTAAAAAAGAAACATGGAAATTCTGGAGTTGAATAATTCATAATTGAAGAGGAAAATTCACTAAAAGCACTCAAGAGCTGATTCAAGACATCAGGAGAAAGAATTAGTAAACAGTAAGATAGATAAATAGCACTCATCCAATTTGGAACCAGAAAGAAAAATGAAGGAAAAATACAATGCATCAGAGACCTGTGGGCGACTATTAAACATATCAATATACATTTAATGGGGGTCCTAGAAAAAAGATAAGAGAGAGAAAGGGGAAGAAACAACATTTGAAGAACTAATAGCCAAAAGCTTTCCAAATTTAATTTAAAAATTATTCTACACATCCAAGAACCTTAATGAACTACAAGTAAGATAGATACACACAAAGAAATCCATATCTAGACATGCCAGAGTCAAATAGTTGAAAACCAAATACAAAGGGACAGTTTAAGAGCAGCAAGAGTAAAACAACCCATTGAATACCAAGGAACCACAGTAGGGTTAATAACTGACTTCTCATCAAATATGATAAAGGCTAGAAGCAATATGATGACATATTCAAAATGATGAAAGTCAAAAACGTATCAACTATGAATTCTATATACAGCAAAATTATTCTTCATAAAAGAAGATGAAATAAAGATATTCTCAGATAAACAAAGGCTGAGAGAATTGCTGCCTACAGACTTGTCTTATAAGAAATAGTAAAGAAAATCCTTTGGGTTGGAAAGAAATGACACCAGATGATAACTTGAATTTACACAAAGAAATAGAATACCTATAATTAATTATGTAGGTAAATACAAAAGACAATATATATTTTTCTTTTAACTGACTTAAAAGACAATTGCAGAAAAGAGTAATTATAAAACTAAAAACAAACAAAGTGTATTTTGGGGCTGATAACTTAAACAATATAATATTTATGATCATAATAGAACAAAGGAGGGAAAAGGAAATGGAGATACATTGGAACAAATTTGCTATATTTCGTTGTAATTCAGTTAGTATTAACCCAAAGTATATTCTGATAGATGCATATTGAAATGTCGGGGGAAAAAAACCACTAAGAAAATAACTTAAAAGATACAATAAAAAAAAAAAATCAAACAAGGAACTAAAATGGTACACTAGGAAATATCTACTTTATGATTACAGCTTTGTAGTATAGTTTGAAATCCAGAGTTGTGATGGCACCAACTTTGGTTTTCTTTTTCAACATTCCTCTGGCTGTTCAGGATCTTTTCTTGTTCCATACAAATTTTAGGATTATTTGTTCCAGCTCTGTGAAAAATGTCAATGGTATTTTGATAAGGATTGCTTTGAATGTGTAGATTGCTCAAGGCAGTATGGTACTAGCACAAAAAAACCCACATATATCAATGGAACAGAATAGAGAACCCAGAAATGGACCCTCAACTCTGTGGCCAACTAATCTTCAAAAAGGAGAAAAGAAGATCCAATGGAAAAACGACAATCTCTTCAACAAATGGTGTTGGGAAAATTGGACAGCCACATGTAGAGGAATGAAACTGGACCATTTTCTTTCACCATACACAAAGATATACTCAAAATGTATGAAAGACCTAAATGTAAGACAGGAATCCATCCAAATCCTTGAGGAGAACACACAGCAACCTCTTCAACCTCGGCCACAACAACTTCTTGCTAGACACGTCTCCAAAGGCAGGGGAAACAAGCAAAAATGAACTATTGGGGCTTCATCAAGATAAAAAGCTTTTGCAGAGCACATGGACGGCACTGGAGGAGATAATGCTAAGTGAAATAAGTCAAGCAGAGAAGACAATTATCATATGATTTCTCTCATCTATGGAACATAAGAACTAGGAAGATCGGTAGGGGAAGAAAAGGATAAAGAGGAGGGGTAATCAGAAGGGGGAATGAAGCATGAGAGACCATGGACTCTGAGAAACAAACTGAGGGCTTCAGAGGGGAGGGGAGTGGGGGAATGGGATAGGCTGGTGGTGGGTAATAAGGAGGGCACGTATTGCATGGTGCACTGGGTGTTATACGCAACTAATGAATCATCGTACTTTACATCCAAAACCAGGGATGTACTGTATGGTGACTAACATAATATAATAAAAAAAATTAAAATAAAAAAAAAAGCTTTTGCAGAGCAAAGAAAACAATTGACAAAACTAAAAGAAAACCTCTGGAATGGGAGAAGATATTTGCAAATGAAATATCAGATAAAGGGCTATAAAGATCTATAAAGAACTTATCAAACTCAACACCCAAAAGAAATAATCCAGTCAACAAATGGGCAGAAGACTTAAACAGACATTTCTCCATATGAGACATCCAAATTGCCAACAGACACATGAAAAAATGCTCAACATCACTCATCATCAGGGAAATATAAATCAAAACAAAAATGAGATTCCACTGTGTCACAACAGTCAGAATGGTTAAAATTAACAAGTCAGGAAACAACAAATGTTGGTAAGAATGTGGAGAAAGGGGAACCCTCTTGAACACTGTTGGTGGGAATGCAAGCTGGTATAGCCACTCTGGAAAACAGTATGGAGGTTCCTCAAGAAGTTAAAAATAGAGCTACTCTACGACTCAGCAATTGCACTACTAGGGATTTACCCCAAAGATGCAAATGTAGTGATCTAAAGGGGCACCTGCACCCCAATGTTTTTAGCAGCAATGTACACAATAGCCAAACTATGGAAAGAGCCCAGATGTCCTTTAACAGATAAAGAGATGGATAAAGGATGGATAAAAAATTGAGAAAGAGGATGTGAGATGTAGATGATAGATGATAGATAGATAGATATAATGGAATATTACTCAGCCATCAAAAAGGATAAACTCTTACAATTTACATCAACATGGATGGAATTGGAGGATATTATACTGAGTGAAATAAGTTAATCAGAGAAAGACAATTATCAGATGGTTTCACTTATATGAGGAACACAAGTAGTAGCGCAGAGGACTATAGGGGAAGGGAGGGAAAACTGAATGGGAAGAAATCAGGGAGGTAGACAAACCATGACAGACTCTTAACTATAGGAAACAAACTGAGGGTTGCTGGAGGGGAGGTGGGTGGGGGGATGGGGTAACTGGGTGAAAGGCATTGAGGAGGGCACGTGATGTGATGAGCACTGGGTGTTTGTTATATGCAACTGATGACTTACTAAACTCTACATCTGAAACTAATGCTGTACTCTGTTGGCTAATTGAATTTAAATTAAAAAAAGAGAAGAAAAAGAAAATATCTGCTTTACACAAAAGGAAATAAAGGAGGCACAAAAGACACGAGACATAGAAAACAAATTTCAAAATGCAGATATAAATCCAACCATATCAATAATTACGTTGAATGTAAAGTACTCCTATTAAATGCAAATAGCACTTTTATAAAAAATTGATGATCAAACTGGATTACAAAAGAAGATCCAACTGTATACTGTCTATGAGACACACCCTGTAGATTCTAAAAGTCAGAAAGGTCTAAAGTAAAAGGATAGAAAAAGATAGGCCATGCAAATAATCAAAAGATAGCTGGGGTCACTAAATTAATATCAAACAAAATAGGTTTTAAGAAAAAAAAAGTATTACTAGAGGCAAAGAGGGACAGTTCATCAGGAAAATATAACAATTATATATGCCCTCAACAACAGGGTCCCAAAATACATGAAACAAAACTGGAAATAACTAAAAGGAGAAATAAGCAATTCAATAACAATAGTTGAAGACTTTAATATTCCCACTCTCAATAATTGGTAGATGAACTAGGCAGAAAATCAAGTATATAGATGACTTGAACAGTTTTATCAACCAATTTGACTTGGCATCTATATATAACACTCCATCCAACAATGGCAGAAAAATATTCTTTTTGAGCACACATAGAACATTCTCCAGTATGAACGTAGCTAGGCCACGAAACAAGTCTTAATAAACTTAAACAAAATCATGCAAAGTACATTCTCCAACAACAGTATCAAATTAAAAATCAACAACTGAAAAGAATTTGGAAAATCAACAGATCTTTGGAAATTAGGCAATACAATCCTAAATTAACCATGAGTCCAAAAAATAAATTCCAGAGGAAACTGGAAAATATTTTGCATTGAATGAAAATGAAAATGAAGAATACCAAAATTTATATGACACAGATTGCTCTTACTTTCTCAGTCTTCCAACTATCCTCCCCTGCAACCTCTCAGAAATATATTTGATACCAATACCCACTCCCTCCTTACTGAGGTTTTTGTTTGAAATCCCCTAATTTAAAAAAAAAATTGCAAACAATTTAAAAAAGTAACTAAAAAAATATATCTACCAGTTGGACATGACCCCAGATCTAACTCCTCTTCTAAAGTAAGCTTCCTGCATTCATTATAGGTGTTCAAGGAGAAGCTCAAAGGAATCCATGAGGATGTAGTGGAGGGGATTACTACATTTAGCAGAGTGTGGGCTCAATTATTATTAAGGTTCTTTTTTTTTCTTTTCTGTGATATCAGAGGACCATGAGTAGCATCCAGGCCCAAGGCTGAAGTCATACCCTAGCAGTCCCTAAAAGGCAGTGCCACCAATAGCTTTTCACAATGTCAGTTTTAATGTGTGCGTGAGAATCATATTAGTTTTCCCTTTACTAGCATGCTGTATTTAATGACTCAAGATGAAAAATAAAAAAGATTATTATAAAATACAAAACTCAGAAGGGCTTTGAAAAATCAGAGCTGATTGGAAAAGCCTTTGCATTAAGTGCTTGTTCTGAATGGATGTGCTCACCTGTACTTCAGATTAGGGAGATGATTTTGAGGAAATCTTATCAGCTAGTTGGCATATTTTTGCTGACACACATTTACTGCTGATTTCCGTATCTTCCAAGCCAACTTTGCAAAATGGAGAAAAAACTTAAGTGGAATTAATTAAAGTTATCTCCACCCACTGTTGCTTTAAGATGTGTTGTAAAGCTTTAAAATTGGATAGATGTTTGGACTTTAGAAAAGCAGTTCTCATCTTTGGTCACTTAAATTTTTTTTAATGTCTTTTTTATTATATTATGTTAGTCACCATACAGTACATCCCTGGTTTCCGATGTAAAGCTCGATGCTTCATTAGTTGCGTATAACACCCAGTGCACCATGCAATACGTGCCCTCCTCACTACCCATCACCAGTCCATCCCATTCCCCCACCCCCTCCCCTCTGAAGCCCTCAGTTTGCTTCTCAGAGTCCATAGTCTCTCATGTTTCATTCCCCCTTCTGATTACCCCCCCTTTCTTTATCCCTTTCTTCCCCTACCGATCTTCCTAGTTCTTATGTTCCATAGATGAGAGGAATCATATGATACTTGTCTTTCTCTGCTTGACTTATTTCACTTAGCATTATCTCCTCCAGTGCCGTCCATGTTGCAGCAAATGTTGAGAACTCGTTCTTTCTGATAGCTGAGTAATATTCCATTGTATATATGGACCACAACTTCTTAATCTTATAATTTTTTTAATTTGAACTCTGTTGAGTCAACAGTTGAGTGACTTCTCAGTGGAAGGTCAGGCTTTTAAGAACACACCCAGTTTGAAACTGAGGATCCTTAGTACACAGTAACCTCTGATGAATGATAGCTGCCATCATCATCATCATCACTCTTCAGGAGGAACGAGTGTGATTTTACTTACTACATCTTCATCAGCAATAAGAGTAAGATTGCTCTTGTGATTCTTAATACATCTCTTCAGAGAGTTCCATTTTCACTTCATAAAACAAATGACAGAAATGAAGCCCTCAGCTGGTGCTATGCCATCACTTGTGGATACCAACAGTGGACACACATAAATGCTCATGTCCATTCATAAGCACTGAATGTGCTATTGTTCTCTAATAAGCAACATACTCTTTTATGTCAGTTTTGGTAATGTGTGACCTCCTCTCTTTATCTCAAACCTTCCAGACAGCACAATTTCAGCACTGCAGGAAGGATGGTCTCTCCTATAGACCAGTGAGGGACCCAGTCTTAGAGTCAGCACAATTCAACACAAGTAGTTTACAATCTTGAACTCCGCTAGTTGACCTGAAGATCTGGTGCAGAAAAAAAAACTCAGATTACTACTAATAAGAGACTTGGTGTGTTTTGCTGGAGGGTGATTTCTCTGTTGGAGGAGCATACCAGTATATCCAGCAGAAGATGCTGTGTCCAAAGTAGGTTATCAAAACCTGGGTGTAGGGTCAAGAGAAGTAGGAGGGATGAGAAGAGGTATTATATGTCAAAGAGGGAAGGACAAGAAGTAAGCCAATAAAGAAAAAGATGGGGACTTTGATAGTGGGGTTGGGACCATGCTGGCTGAAGCAGAGATTTTTATTTTAAAAAATTCTAGCATGTGTTTGCTTTGGCAAAGCAAATTTATTCTGTGAACATTTATTAAGTCCCTGTTATATGCCTGGAATTGCATTAAATATTCATATACAGTGGTGAACAGGAAAGACAATACCCCAGTTTTCATAGGTGTAGAGAGACATTAAGTAAGGGATGACACAATGGACAATTGCAAAATATGGTAAATGTTATAAAGGAAATAATAAGAGTTCTATGAGAGTGAAAAATAGTGTGGGTAGGTAGGCTGTGGTTTTGGTTGAGTGATCAAGGAAAGTCTCCTCAGGAAAATGTTTATAAACTGAGACCTGGAGGACTAGAAGCAATCAGCTATGAAAGAAGGGACGTGGTGGAGAGCTCCAAGAAAAGGGAACAGCATGGGTCTGAGACTTAAAAGAAAAAAGTAGAGAGAATACCAAGTGCCACTTAAGAGGGCTAACCCTGGGTCAGAGCGCAAGCACAATTGTTTAATGAGGATAACCTTTGGCTCACGAATTCCACCTCAAGGAATTTTTCCTTGGCAGATAATCAGACAAATGTTCACCCCAGCATTGCTTATGACAATAAAATATTGGAAGTATAATACATGTCTAGAATGCAGGGGACTCAGATTTTCTCTTGCTATTTAGATTTTTCTCTTTGTCTCTGCCATTCAGCAGTTTGACTATGATATGTGTACCTGTGGATCTCTTTGTATTTATCTTCCTTGAGATTCATTAAGCTTCTTGAAGCTTGTAGATTAAGTTTGTAGATTTTTATCAATTGGGGAAAATTTTGGCCAGTATTTCTTCAAATATTTTTTTCCTGCCCTTTCTCTCTTTCCTGTGTTACGTACACAATTCACCTATTTCAGTCCCTTCCCAGCCAACTTTGCAAAATTGAGGAGAAATTAAATTTAAGTAGTTGTTTCTACTCACTGTTGCTTAGAGATGTGTTACAAAGTTTTGAAATTTGTTAATTCTTGGATCATTTATAATTTCTGCTGTGAAGTCTTGTTCTGCTCAATCCAACATCTAAGAACCTCAAAGACAGTTTCTACTGACTGTTTTTTTTTTCTCCCAAGTCTGGGTTGTACTTTCCTGTTGCTTTGTTCATCTCATGATGATGTTGTTGAAATATGGACCTTTTAGAGAATATAGTTTATCAACTCTAAATTCTGAATATTTGTTATTTTTTGCCTTTTTATTTATTTCTTTGTTTAGTAACTTGCATGGGCTAAATCTGCCTTCCCTCTCCTGCTTTGTACAGCCACTGATGTCTATGCTCAGTTTATTGTTTAATTTTTGTTTTCATTCTTGTTTTTACTTTTAAGGCTAAGACTTTCTCTGTGTTTGCATAGGTTAGTGGTTATCCAGTGACTGGACAGAAATGTTCAAACAGTTCAAGCCAGGAAGGCTTCCTAGGAACTGTGTGTTGGGAGGAGAACACATTCAAAGTTCAGGTTTTTTTCAAAGTTGCCTGGGCTTTGACTTTCTGCTTTGCCCTTTCCTGTGACCTGTGTGTGTGTGCTCATTCTCAAGATTAGCCAAGAGTATGTGAACAGTTGGGCCATGTGAACAGTGCCAGGCAGGAATATGCTTTTCTCAACCATGACTGCAATGTCAGATTATTAGAACCATTGACTGCCCCTGCTGGTTGCCTCATGGGTCATTGCTTCCGTTGAAAACACTCATGAGAATGGGTATCTCCAACCCCTTCAAATCCAGGGAGTCCTGCTCTGCCTAAGAGAGAAGCCACTGATCTTTGAGGCTTGCCCTGCCCTCCTAAAACTTCCATGACAACTGACCCTGAGGTGTGGTAGGAATGGAACAGTTCCAGGAAAGAATGCAACAGATTCCCATTGTTGTGACCCAAAGTTCAGCAGATTTTCAAGCATAAATGTTTCTCAGATTGTTACATGGTGTTAGTCAGTTTCCAGAATGCTTTAAATGTTGGTTTTGTTAATTCTATCTGGCTGTACCAATGCTTTGGAGGAAGAGGATTTGCTCATTTCCTCACTTGGGCCATAATTAGAACTCATAATTGACTATGGATCATATAGACAATGGAAAACCCCCTAGCCACTAAAAAAGATGACCTAGCTGTATATTCATTGACTTTGAAATATTTCCATAATAGTATAAATGAAAAAAGCAGGTTTCCAAAATAAAAATAAGTGTTGCAGGGGCGCCTGGGTAGCACAGTCGTTAAGCGTCTGCCTTCGGCTCAGAGTGTGATCCCGGCGTTCTGGGATCGAGCCCCACATCAGGCTCCTCCGCTGGGAGCCTGCTTCTTCCTCTCCCACTACCCCTGCTTGTGTTCCCTCTCTCGCGGGCTGTCTCTCTGTCACATAAATAAATAAAATCTTTAAAAAAAAATAAGAGTTGCAGCACATGTGAGTATGTGCATATGTGTCCATGTATGTGCTATGCAGTCATGAATGTCTGGAAAGGCTTGAACCAAGGATTTTAATAGTGGTGGGATTTCAGGCAACTTTTATTATTTTTGTATTTTTCTGTATTGCTTGAATTTTCTGCATATGCATTTGTTATTTTACCTTTTTTAAAACAATTATGTTATACTCATTTGAAAGAAGGAAAAAGTGAGAAGGTAAGTGGGGAGGAGAAAGAAGAAAGAAAACAACATCGTTGTGGGATGACAGGCTGTTTAAGAATCAGCCTTCTGAATTCACACACCTGGGTTCAGAGATTTGACAAGAATGTCATCAGTCTTGTATAACTCTGTTCTTTGCCATGATAAGACTGTCCTCTTTTCTCATTACTTTAAGGGCATGATCTGCCTGTCAAGGCTACATCTGCAGTTTGAAGGATCATCCTTTATACCACCCTCTCTCTTACGCCCTGTATCATGTCTGTCACTAAGTGTCATTACCTCTTCCCCTTAAATAGCCTGTCTCAGCCCCTTTGATACCTCCTACCTCTTTTTAAAATTCAAATATAATTAACATACAGTGTTATATTGGTTTCGGGTGATAGAGAATTTTAAAAGCAGCAAGAGGAAAGAAAATGGTTACATACGAGGGAAACCCCATAAAGCTATCAGCTGAGTTTTCAGTAAAAACTTTGCAGGCCAAAAGGGAGTGGCATGATATATTCAAAGTGCTTAAAGGATAAAACCTATGACCAAGAATACTCTAACCAGCAAGGGTAGCATTCAGGATAGAAAGAAAGATAAAGTGATCCCTCCTATCTTTGGCTCTTCAGCCTTTCTTCCCCACACCATTGTAAGGCCTTCTAACTGGTCATCATGCTTTTGATTCTGTACCCCTTGAATCTCATTCTACATTTTGCAGCCAGCCCAATCTTTCTAAACGTAGGCCTGATTATGTCATTTCCCAGATTAAAAGCATTAAATGGATCCCCATGTCTAAATAAATGAAACCTTGAGCAAGTTACTTAACCTCCTCAATTTTCTCTTCTGTGAAATAGAGATGATGATAATATTTACTCAGAAGATGATATGACTTTATATGATTTTATATATATATATATGTATATATATATATATATAATCACTGAAAACAGTGTCTGGCACTCAGTAAGTATTTAATAAATGTTAGCTTTTATTACTGCCTCTCTTCCAATTCCCCATTAGTTCCTCTGTACTCTGACTACTTTCAAAGTTTACTAAGGTACTTTCTGAACTTCTGTGATCCTGAATAAAACTGTCTCTGTTGTTTAAAATGCAAAGTCCAGGTCCTTGTCTTCTTTGCCTTAAAGCATTGCTAAGTCCCAGAAATAAGTCCCCTTTATCCCTGTTCCCAAGCTTCTCTCATACATGTTCATGACTATACATTGTGAATGTCTATTTACAAGCCTTTCCCCTCTATTGGACTTGAACTCCTTAAGGCAGGGGCCTTGGCCTCTTTATCACTGTGCTAATTAAGTACTTGGCACATGGTTGGCATTCAGTAAATGTTTCTTAAGTAGGTGAATAAAGAAGACTCCATTCTTTGAGACTCATTGAGCACTATGATACTGATTTTGATGGTAAAACTTGTTTCTAGCTTGCATCCCATCTTCCTGCCTAGATTGTAACTCTTTTGTACTTTGTAATGGACGACCTTCATGAATTCTTTGCATTGCTTGGCTTAGGACTATAGATGTGCCCTACATTGGTCTAGCACTGTTGATACGCTACAATTACAGCATTTCCTGTGATGTACTATTGTAGTTGTGCGTGTGACTGGTCCATCTAGTCAATTATGTCTTTTTTCAAAGGCAGAAGCTGTCTTGTTCATTTGTCTCTCAGTCTCTCTGCCTCTATCAGTGACATAACAGAAAAAGCACGGGCTAATATTGGTAGAAGTCTAGGGGCCTGGGTACTCCAAGCATATACCCTTTTTGTAAAGAGACATTCTCCCTTTGGTCTGGTAACTGTGACTAAATTATTTGAAGCCTATAGGACCGATGCTATAACAAAGTGATATAACTTTTTCATAGCCCAGCGATTTGGATTTAGGTGCAAATGGTATGCTTGGGTGATAAAATGTGATTGACTTTCAGTGATGTAGTTAGAGAGGACAGGAGGAAAACTTATCTGTGAGACCCAACACATTTATATCTGGCTGCTCCCCATAGGAATTGCAACTCCCCCCATTTGCCCTATGCACGTTTGCTGTTTGAGTATCAACTGTTTGGAGAGGTTTTCTCTGAATGCACTATATACCTAGCCCTCACCATCACTTTCCATCCTTAACCTGCTCCATTTTTATTTATTCCACTTAATTGTACCACCCCCTCTCTGTTATATTATTTCTTATTATCTATCTCTTCCATTAGAACACCAGTCTAATAAGGGCAGGATCTGCCTCTGTTTTGGTCAGTGCTGTGTATCCTGACCTCCTTTGATAGTGCTAGGTACAAGGTAGAAGGCCTCAGAATGTTGTTTTATCCAGAGCAGCCTGAAGTCACAGGGAACCATCCTTCTCTGCTCTTAAACCTGCTAGTAGAACCAAGTCCTTTCCCTTCCAGAGCTTCTCAGAGACCACAGATGACTCCTACCACCACTCCTGCCCCCATGACCCTACCTGCTGCTGCCCCTGCCTGGGGCAGCGGGAACTGTGACAGTGACTATGCCTCAGACCTCAGACTTCTGTTTCTATGGCCACTGGATGTCATGGATGCTGCAGGAGGCAATTAAGCTTAGTTTTGTTCATTCATAATTGGAAGGCCTATTTCTCTGTGGAAGAACTCCTTCAGATAAAAAAAGAGTCTGCTTTTATATCTCCTTTCAGGACTTAGGAATGAAAATCTCTAAATAGTTCGAAAGAAACTCTTGAAACAGATTAAAATATCTTAGTGGGTGAAGACTTGCCTTCTATTCTTGACTCTGCCTCTACCAGCTGTATTCATGGACAAATGACCTGACACACCACTACCCCTGCCACCCCCACCCCCCACGCCAAGCCTTCACCACCCGCAGCTGAGCAGTAGAGATGGGAGAGCCTTTCCTGCATAGCTCACAGGAAGAATTAGCCTGAGTCCTGCTTGGAAGAATCAGGGTTCTAATAATCGCCCTCCAGATACAATGCATTGCAGAATGTATCAGCCAACACATGCCCTAAATTCAAACCAATTTTCTTCACTCCCTGCAGCTGCTGTCACAGATGGTGATGACCCATAGGCTCTGTCATGTTGCTGCTACTGATGATGGCGATAATGACGATGATCTCTTTTGACTCATTTTCCAGGTGAGATCAACACTATCAAATACTTCCTCTGGCCCAGACATTGTGTTAGCCACTCAGCAGGCCTATTCACATTTTCTTAAAAAGAAAGATTTCAAGTGTGTCATAAAATAGGGGTGTCTGCTTATAGCCCAGACAGTTTCTGTGGATGCATACACTCATATAACAAGTATATCAACATAGACAATGTTCCCGGCATCCCAACAGTCTTAGTCACCACCCTTCCCAGTCAGCACCCCCGGGGGTCTCTGCTATTCTGATCACCAGGTCGTTTTGCCTCTTCTCGAACCTCATGTAAAGGGCACTGTACCGTGTCTTCTTTGGCTCTGACTTCTTTTGGTCAACGTGATGCCTGTGGGATTCCCTCCACGTGCATGTATCACAATTCATTAGTATCTGTTGACCTGAATGAGTCGTTAGGGTGAGCTGGACACTGTCTGAAGTGTTTTACGTGCATTATCTCACTAAATTCTTCACACTACCCTAAGGTAGGGACTATTCTCTTCCTTTCACAGATATGGCTCTGGTAAGTTAGCTAACTTGCCTCAAGTCACAGAGCTATGAATGGTGGAGAATCAGTTCTGGTGGCAGAGCTGGCGCTGCCTAGCAAGGGGCCAGAGCTTGACATGCTTTCAGAATTAGACTCAATCAGATTTGTTCCCAGTTTAAACTGAAGGTCATATGATTATTTTGTGGGTATTCACAAAGGGGTTTCTATGGGAACTCTCATTCCATCTGAATATTCCATCAGAATATTTTCACTCCCTGGTTAATTGTCAGGGCTTCTCACTCCTGCATTTGCAGATTTGACTTGCTTTGCCCTGCCTTGGCTGCACTGCTTCTGGACCCGGACTGGCTTCTTGGGGCCTCTACAGGAGGCTTTCTCGGGCGTTGTCGCCTGAAAGATTAAGCGGCTTAAGGATGTCTTCTTCCTCCTTTCAGGGTGTGATCTTCGCTGAAGGAATCAGAAGTACTGCCGTCTGATTCTGTGGCTACTTTCCCAGTCTCAGCTTGTGGGGGTTTCTAAGGAAACGCAGCTAAAGGAGATTTTTCTCTCCACCCTGGAATAGCCGGACTTGCTGTCCTCCCACCCTTGAATCTCACCTTATCCCCCTGGTGATGGATGGTCTTCATCTAGGGTGAGCTTGGGGGTGGGGCAGCCTTTGACAGAGCACAGGGGACTGAGAGATCTGGGCCGAAACACCGCTTTGGACAGCCCAGGCCCGGCCCCTGAAGCTCACAGGGGTTGCCTATAAACTCATGCGACTTTTCTCTTTTATAAATTCATCCTCTGAATTCATATCTCTGCTCTGTATAGCTTTCCTTCTATACACAGTATTCACGCCTTTTCCCCCAGGCTCTGAACTAATCCATTACGTTTGGCTAAGACATAGACAATGGGTAAATGCCCCCTTGCTGGCTAGAGAATTAAATAGATAATCTGAGCTGTGTTTGGGTCTGTGGCTCGGTGCATGGGGTAATTGGTAAGAGGTTTTAGCTTTACTTCCTCCATGCTAATGAAGAGAATAAGTAAAAGCAAAAAGAAATGGAGGTGGAACCTTTTTGAATACTGGCATGCCAGTCGCTAGGACAGGCAGAATATGGCTTTTTGTTTAACCCCTTGTGGGTCGCTGTCCCTTAGCAACTTCTCTTAATCAGTGGAGAGAAATCAGCATTTGCACTGATGGTGCAATTGACTCCTTTTCCAGTGTAAGCTCCATGCACTATAAACTGTGCCTTGTTCATCACTGTATCCCCAGTGCCTACAAGTGTTAGCACAGAGTGGACACTTAATAAATATTTCTCAAATGTTTGCATTAATTAACAGTGTCAAAGTGATTCATGTAGGGAGCTATTGCAATGCAGTAGAAAGATCAGGGGTAAAAAGATGATGCAAAACCATTAACCCTGCTGGTTTGGTTTTGGATTCCAGCAACTCAGAGTTCATACATGTGGTCCAGATGACTGCGTTCTGGGTTGTTGCTTACTACCTCCTTCCTCAAGCCATTCTCTGTCCCGGGACACCTCGATTTCAAGTTGCCCCCTCTCTTACAAAGCACTCAAACAAGGGGAGTGCTAGCCCCCGTGCCCACGGCTTCTTAGGGCCAGTCACCCAAATACCGTGGCTGGAGCCAAATAAACCCACAGAGGAGGAAGCCACAGATCTTCACAAAGACTGGCCCTGCTGTCAATTGCCATTTCCTCGTGCTGGCCTCAGCATGGCCTCGGAGAGCACAATATACACAAAATTATAATGTTATCACACAGGCTGGCGCCCACGGCGAGCACAACCACTTAGCAAGGCGCGCACCAGGGCAGGAAGGCACAAAGGCCATTCGGAGGCTGAAGTCACATGTATTTATATTTTTAGCAGAGGGGGGCTGAAATATAATTTCAATGAAGATTGCATTATGGATTATTGCTTGAGAAAGCTTTGGCAAAGGACTGAGGAGAGTCTTTCTTTTCCAAAGGGGGCTTTTTCCTCCACAGGGGTTGAGGGAAATGGGAAGAGAGAGAAGACTGCTGCTTCTATTTTCCGAAGCTGACTTGGGATGCTGTAGTGATAACGTGTGACAGTTTCTTAAGCAAATCTCCATGTGACGTGTGTGTTTGTGTGTGTGTGTGTGTGTGTGTGTGTGTATGTGTATTTTATTTGAACAACTCAGACCCCGTTTGGTAGACAGAACAGATGCTGTTACTACCATTTTACACAGTGGAGACCAAAACTCAAGAAGAAATGGTGTGCTCACATAATTAGCTAGACCATTATAAAGTCCAAATTTCTTCGCATAATTTACAGATTCCTTGTTGCTCCAGCTCTCAGCTGTCACTCCAGTGTCCTCCCCCTACATTGCTTTCTTCTCAGCCTGAACTCCTTCCACGGTCATCTTGCAGACTCTTCATGTATCATGTTGTTTCTTACCTGTGCACTTTGCACATGCTGTTCCTTCCTGTCCAGCCTGCCCTCTCCATCCTCTGTTTCCTCCCCCTCCTTCAGATGTCATCAGGCAAAGGCTTCCCTGACCTCTTAGGACTGGGTTCCCTGCCCTGTCTGTATGAGACCATGCACCCTAAGCCCATCCATGAACTCTTCTGTGTTTCTCGCTAGATTATGGTTCTTTGCTGGAAAACTAACACCCTGAATTGCTCCATTGATTCTGCAAGTGAGTGGGGACAGAAAGTATGGGAGGAGGAGGTAAAAGAACCTGGCTGCACTCGAAACATGCCCAGATTGGGAAGGGCTAAGTGACACAGTAAATCAGCTTCCTCAAAGCAACTCGAGCACAAACTGCTTTTCTGGCTCCTATGTGGGTGCGAATTTCACTCTTCCACTTAAGGTACCACTGGGGATAAATCACTTCACCTTGCTTGAGCTTCAGTTTTCCCATCCAAAAATAGGCAAGCAGGTGGCAGATGAAGTAAATTAAGAGTGGTAAAGTATACTGTAAGGTAGAACTAAGACTAAATAAATCTTTATTGATATTATGTAAAAATCTCCAAGATCCTATTGATGAACGAAAGTCACATGATCTCATTTGTGTAAAACAATATTTACGAGACAAAAAGGACCCTTAACACCTTTGATACACTCTGAGAACTGAATTTCAGGAAGTACTCTGTTCCTCATAAGAGAGCAGACAAAAGGAAAGCAAAATACCAAGTTCATGGATAGAAGAAATTTCACTGTGAAGAGGCTTGTGCTCATTCTTATACCTCTTGGAAATCTTTCACCTTGAAGTCATTCACTGAATAAGTGTTTGCTGCATGCCACTCTCTGCTGAGCACCTCCAATGTGCTAGGCACTGCCGTAATACTGCTCTTATATCTGCCATCGTGGCTTTGCTCGCTCTGAGAACCTGGCCAGCAATGCTTGTGCCTGTTATTAACTCATTGGCATTCTGCAACAAACCCATCCCTCTGTACTTGGCTTTGTGATGCTGGGACCAGGACAAATCCATTGTTCTGCTCTGCCTGCCGCTCCTTCTTAGGCTCTGCCAGTAGGGGGTGCAAGCGGAAGCTGCCAGGGCTGGATGGGAGAGGATGAGACTTGCTCCTTCTTGCTTGCTTCCGGTCCCTCTCAGTGTTAACCTAGCATGGTTTCTCAACTTTGGCACCACTGACATTTTGGACTTGGTCATTCTTTGCGAAGGGCATGCTGTCTTATGCATTGCAGAATGTTTAGCTCCATCTCTATCTTCCACCTACTAAATTCCAGTAGCAATCCCTCCGTTGTGACTATGAAGACTATCTCCAGACATTGACCAACGACCCCTAGAAGGCAAAACCACCCTTGCTTTAGAAGCGCTGACCTAGCGCTTAGGAACAGACACTTGCTCACCACAGCTGGAATTCCTTCCTGTAGCAGCAGCCAGCTCCAGGCTGCACACTTCCCAACACTTGCAGACCCAGTTGCAGGTCATGCCTCAGTTAGGAGATTCTAGCACCAGCTGGCCTGTGCCTGTCCTCAGAAGTCTAGGCCAGCTCACCAGGTCCTTCCCCTGTGCTCAGAGACCCCAGCCTCAGCTGAGTAGTGCCCCTCCTTGGAGATCTGAGTTTTCTACCACCAACCACCCATGGGCTTTCTCCTCTAAATTTCTAAGTGTTTCCCTTTGTTTCTTCAGTGTGGGGGGTGGTAGCTGCTTCTTGCAACTGCTACCTTCGTGATGCCTTGGAGTTCCTTTTGATCTTAGTCAGTTAATCGTTTTGTAACTAAACATCTTTTTTAATGTTAAAGTCTCTATGTTAAAATAACTGAGGCAGTTATTTTCTCTTGACTGGACTGACTGATACAATATTCTTTCTCCCTCTCTTTCACCCTTCCCTCCCCTTCTTTTTTTCTTTTCTGTCCAGTAAACTCTTACTTCCTTTTAGAGCTTTGACAAATACCACCCTGTTCTGGAGCTTTCCTGGTGTCTGCTAGGCAGAGCCAGCCACTATCCTCTCATTCCCCAGCCCTTGGTGCAGTGGTTCTTCTCACCTGCGGTAGAGCCCTGTGCATACATCTCTGTCTTTCCTACCTAAATGTAAACTCCTGAGGGTTAGAACCATGTAACATTCGTTTCTGCATTCCTAGTACAGTGCTGGACACATAGTCAGGCTTGATAAATGTCTGTTGAATGAATGAATGAATGAATGAATGAATAAAGGAAGAACTGCATGACATACGACTTCTGTCTGTTTCAAGCCCAATCTGGTGCTGTTTTCCCCCCTCCTCACTTTTTGCCTAGATTACAATCTCAGAAGGTAGGCCCTTCTGTATTACCCCCAATGACTAGCCCATTGTTTTGCAATGACACCATGACAGCCCCCTCACTGTGTTGAATTTCTCTTAGCTCTGTTTTTCTCAGGTGATATAAAGCTCTTTGAAAATAGGGCTTGTTGCACGTTAAGGAGTTTCTTATTAAATGCTTGTCGAATGAATTGCTGGAAACAACTAGAGGAGGTTTCAAGGAAAAGCCCTTTCAGGATAGGGAGAATTTTTAGAAATGGAGCCTTCATCCTTAGTAGTGGTGATGGGATGGGGATGGTATGGGGAAATGCAGAGAAGTTGTTTAAGAGATCATTGACTAGTCTAGTCTGGTAGAATGCAAAGCACATGGAGAGGAGGTTTGGAGATTGACTTGCAAATGTAAATAGGATACAGAGTTTGGAGACCCTGAGAGCCAGGTTAGGCAATGTGTGCAGGCTTCGTTGGCAGAAGTTCAGCGGTCCTAGTACAGGAGAGTGGCATCATCAGACTCCACTTTTGGGAAAACACTCAGGGTGCTAGAGGAGAGACTGGTGGGAGAGGCCATTCAGGAAAAGCTGTATGCTGTAAAACCCAACAGGAAGGGTTAACACAGAGAGCAAGCCTCCCACAAGCCTGTCAGTTCTATTCTGTAGGAAGTGGATTCCTTTTGTGGAGGAAGATGAATATTCCACACTAGAGACAATGGAGACCAAAAAGAGGTGAGAAAGGGAAAGAATAGGAATGTAACAATTATTCCAGGTTGAATGATTCAGCTTCAGCCCCCCCCTTTATCTTTTTTGTCTAATTATCACAGAGTTTTTCAGAATTTGATGTGTTTTGTAAGATATGAAAGATAACAAAACAGGGTCTCTCTTGGCTTTTAAGCAGACTTGTGTGCCAGGGCCAAGAGTGGTATGTGGAATTCAGCTGGGTTCTGCTCCAGGAGGGAATATGAGTCCATTATAATTTTTAAAAGGAAGAAAATGATAGCAGCTTTGGTGTGACCTGCATATCACCATCAGTTAAATGAAGATAATGATATCAGCTTTCCTTTATGTTTCAGGGCTTTTTGGAAAATCAAATAATAAGACGAAGGGTGTTGAAGTACTGTGTAAATCATTAAAAGCCTACAAAATCCATCCACGCATCCAGCAAACATGCCCTGAGCTTGTCTGATATGACAGGCATGGTGGTAGGCACCTGGTGGTACAGGCATGAATGAGACCCAGTCTCTGTCGTTAGAATCTCCAGCTGGACCGTTGAGCCCAACAAAGGAACTTGCCTATACCATAGGAGAAGGTTACATAATCCATAAGAGATTGTTACTCATATTACTCTTAGTAAGGTGGGCTTTGTTCTAATGGCTGCCAAATTAATGTTTTCAGTCTTTCTAGAAGAATACTCGGAGAGGCAAGCTCTTCAGTCGAAAGAAACTGGGCATTGTAGACAAAAGGTGAGCCTGCACGCTTATCCTCTGCCACTTGAAGGCTTCGTGAATTTGAGCAAGTCATTTTTTTCTTCACCTGTATCACTGACATAACTCCTTCTATCTAACTGGGAAGGTTACTGAGATCATTGTATCAGCTAACAGATGTTAAAGTGCTTTTAAAACCATAATATAGTGTACATACATTTGGATCCCTTATTAAGAATAATAGGACGGGTGCCGGGGTGCTCAGTTGATTAAGCGTCTGACTCTTGGTTTCGGCTCGGGTCATGACCTCAGGGGTGTGAGCTCGAGCCCTGTGGAGGCGGGACTCCAAGCTCAGTGCAGAGTCTAATTGAGATTCTTTCCCTCTTCCTGTCCCTCCCTCCACTCCCATGCTTGCATGCTCTCTCTGTCTCTCCCTATCTCTGTCTCTGTCTGTCTGTCTGTCTCTCTCAAAAATAAACAAATAAATAAAATCTTTTTAAAAAAGAATAATAAGAGAAATTGGCAACATTGTCTTGCACGGCCATTGTGAATGGTGGTTTAATGAAAGACCAGAGAATGGGGACTAATCTGTGTAACAGGGAAATGTTATGTGTCACACACTGCAATGGGCGTGAACATGATCTTGTGTAATTCTAATGATAACCTTGTGCAATAAGCATCATTCTCCCCACTTTACAGTTGAGGACAGTGAGAGGCAAACATTCCCTACCTGTTCCTGAGGCATGCAGATGGTACTTAAAAGAGCCAAGAGCTGTGCCTGATGTGGCAGTAGGTGATAGCATTCTTCAGTCTACACTTCTCCCTCCCAGTGCCAGTGGCTTTGTTTGGGATTCAGAGTCACCGTGACACTTCTCTTACTTTTCTCTTTGATGAGGTCATGGTGAAGCGGGGCGTCTCATTAGGCAAATGCTTGCCTGAGAATCAGTCTGTCCATACACATGGCCAGGAATCCAAGCATGATGAAAGCCTACCAAACAGAATGGGGGTTGCAGTGCGTCCCTCTGTGACCTGGTGAGAATTTCCCTTTCCACGTGTATCCGTGTCATCACAGCAGCACTGGGTGACATGGAAATGGGTAAAAAAGCACTAAGACCTTCTCCCTGTCCCCTCCCCAAACCTCTGCATGCTGAGTCATTTTCACCCGGGAATCAACCCCATTCCTGATTTCCATACCTTGGCATATCCTGTTCTCTCCCCCTGGAATATGCTCCTGCTTCTCCCATCTCTGATGGAGACCCTCCAGAGTATTTAAAACCCAGCTCGAGAAATCCTCTCCCCCCACACAGAGGGTTGTTCGCTTCTTTGTTCAACTCTTCCTCCAATATCCTTCTTCTTATGCTTTATCGAGCTATATTGAACTGTACGTTTGCTTCTCTGTCTTCCTTACAGGAATGAGCTCTCTGAGAAAAGGAGTTGCAAACTATTTCCTTCCTTATCCTCAGTATCTATCAGATGGCTTTCACATAGTCGGTATTCAGGAACCGCCTGCTGAATGAATGCACATTGAGTGAATGAGCTCAGAAAGCAGTGTGTCCTGGCGGGGGGTGGAGACTCAGGACAGCCACTGTTCTGATGGCCTTGTAGGCATTTTTGTTTTCTCCTATACAGATTATCAAGAGAATTGAGACTTTTTTGGTTGATTTAGAGAGGCTAACCTTGGGCCTGTTTGGTGCAGCAAAGCAGGCCTCCTACCCCGGATCTCCCTTTTTCTTAACTTACAAGCCTGTATTTTACCTGGAGGCAAATCCATTGCCTTGGAGAGTGTGAGTCCAGGAGGAAGTCCCTTTGGGCAACTTGCCACATTTTATCTGCGCTCCTTTTTCCATTTTAGCCTGTCATGGAGTTATTTTTGGTAAAGTACTGCTCTGGGGGGAGAAGCTTGGCTGTGAGCAGAGGATAGAAAGAGCTGAGAAAGTTCCTTGCTCAAAGGGGACATTTCCCTAACTGCTGCATTCTTTAATTGGGCCCTTGCTTTTGCGTTTTATGCAATCATGTAGGGGCTGTGAGTGCAAGATCTGAGCCCTTAGAAGTTTAGTGGGTACTATGGTCTGAATGTTTGTGTCCCATCCCCCACCCCATTCCTGTGTTGAAATTCTAATGCTCAAAGGTGATAACATTAATAGATGGGGCCTTTGGGAGATGCCTAAATCAAGAGGGTTCCACCTCATGAGTAGGGTTAGTGCCTCATAAGTGTGGCTCCAGAGTTTTCACCGTGTGAGGATACAATGAATATCTGTGACCCTGACCCAGCCATACTGGCAGCTGGATGTTGGACTTCCAGCCTCCAAAACTGTGAGCAGTGAAGGTGTGGTGTCTAACCTACCCAGCTGTGGCATTTTGTTACAGCAGCCTGAATGGATGAAGATGGGGGGGGGGGCATAGTGGAAAATGCATGGGCCTGGAGCCAGGCATACCTGGATTGAAGTCTTGGCTCTGCCACTTCCAAGTTATTAAGCATGGGGAAGTTGATGAGCCTCTCTGAGGCTTTCTTTGGCCATCTGTAAATGGGGATACCACCACTTATTTACAGGGATACCTCAGACTTAAAGATAATGCATTCAGAATGCCTGTTATGTAGCAAGACTTCAATGAATGGAATCTCTTTGGTCATTGGCTCTCTCCCCTGATATTTGAGTAACCATTTTTCCCTGAAGAGTATTTAACCTTTCTTTGTGGCTGAAAGCATAACCAGGGAGCAGTTGACTTAGTACTGCTATAAAAGGAGTTGTTCCTGTTTCTATTATCCTTTATATTAGCTACTTTGATTTCCAAACTATTTTAAGATCAAATCCATACTGATCAGTAAAAGCCTGCAAAAATAACAGTGAGTGTAGGGTGGGACGGGAAGCAGAGGGGTAGGCTTCATGAAAACTCTCTCTTCGGTGCAGATCACCTCCCACCTTGTAGCGGTGTGTGCATGCACGCAGCTGTTGGTTTCTACACTCTACCACCAACCTAAGGTTCCACAGGTGCTGTTTTGCCCTGGGGAGCTGCCTGACCTATGTCAGGTTGATAGCTCAGGGCCCGAGTATGACTGTTGTCAAATCTGGGATCCGAGCCCTGTACAAACCCAGTTTAGTATTCAGGAAATGTATCCATAGCAGCTGCTGTCAGGGTAACTATCACCAAGGGTAGACATTGGTGGCTTCCTCCCTGCTATGTGTCTTTCCTAAACAGTATTAAATATAGCACCCTCCCCCATCAGCACCCATTTGCAAGACAGAGGGAAGAAAGTCTCTCTTCTCTCTGCAGAGGGTAGCCCTCATCTCCCCCGGACATAAGTATGTGAGGGTCATCAGCACCTGTGTTCTTCCTCCTCTGTGGGGGCAGCCACTATTACGATCTCCTGTTCACATCCATTTATTCATAGAACTTAGAACTCTCGGTGCTTACTGCCTGCTGACCAGAGAGAGAGAATAAGTAAGGAGACAGAGAGACGAGATGCTTCAGTTAGTGTGAAATGCAACACAGAAACTGAAAGAGGTGATGTCATGGGGAACAAGGGGCAGAGGCTGCCACTATTAGAATGATTGGGGAAGAACTCTTTGTGGAAGGGACCTCCGTGCTGGGACCTCATGATGAGAAGCAGCAGGCAGGTGGAAAAGTGGGGGAAGGAGCACTCCAGGCAGTGGAACACCCGACACCCTGAGACAGGAGTGAACGGGATCTGTTTCATGATCAGAAGGAAGGTTAGAGGTCTACGTGCTCAGCAAGCACAGGGAGAAAGAGGTAGCAAGTGAAGTCAGAGACACAGGTAGAGGTTACATCCTGTAGGACCCTGAAAGGCCATGATACAGAGTTCAGAATTTATTCTGAGAGAGTGGGAGGCCACTGGCAGGTGTAAGCAGGGGAATAGTATCATTTGATGTTTGTTTTGAAAAGTTCGCTCTGGCCACCATGTGGAGAATACTCTATAGGGGTGAGAGAGCAGAGCAAGGAGAGCAGGTACCAGACGGGCAATAGTCCCAGCAAAAGGCAGTTGGACTAGGTGCGTGTGGCTGGAGATGGTGGCCATTGTGTGTCAGAAGGGAGGTTGGACTGCAGACAAGCTTGGCTCTGGAATCAGGAGTCTTCCCCGTGCTGGGGAGGCCGCTTTATGGGTGTGACGACTCCATACTTGCCTGGCTTCCGGAACTTGGAACTCCACTTGTGTTGGAAACACAAAGAATAGTGACTTTCTTTAGCACTTGGCTTTCTTTCTTTCTTTTTTTTTTTGTCTGCGCTACTGGGGTCTTAGTGGAAGATCCTGGGCTTTGGAGTGACGTTGACCTGGATTGGAATCCTTATTCCAGCACTTCCTAGATGGTTGACTGGGTAGTTTTTAATTTAGTATCTCCAGCACTCGGTTTCCTCAGCTGCATAATGGACTTAATAATTAAGCCTGCATCTTGCTGTCTTATTCTGGTTATTAAAGGAGATTGTATTTGTGAAAATATCTAGCATATAATAGGTTCTCAATGAAAGTCACTTGGCTTGGATTCTGAATCATGTCATTCAACCCTCTGCCCTCCCAGACTAGGATAGGAGGCCAGATGTTTCTACTTAACTCCACCCCTTATGTCAGGGAAGCATGTCAGTGGAAACAATCATTATACCAGGGGGTGGAAGGTAGACTTGGTTTTCTCTTTCCCTCCTTGCTAAACACTGAGTGTCTTTAAATAAGCCCCTATCCCTCTCTGGACCTCAATTCCTCATCTGTAAAATGAGTAAACTAGGCAAGATGGTCTGAGTAATTATAGTGGATAGTGACATGTCTTCATTTGATGCCAGTATTAACTTTAACAACCAGCCACTATGGAACACCCACTTGGGGCCAGACAATGTGCTATATGCCTCATAGACATATCATATGTAATCTTTAGGGCAGTCCTGTAAAGGGGGTGCTATCACTGTCCCCATTTTACAGATGAGAAACTGAAGCAGAGAAGTGAAAGCATCATGTCTTGCTGACAGTAGCAGCCAGATTCTTCAAAGTTCCATTCATCATAACTCGTTGGGAGCTCCAGATGTGCCAAGCCCTGTGCAAAGCCCTGTGGCTGCAGGTAGAGACCCTGCCCTCAAAGAGCCCACACTCCAGAGGTCAGGGGAGCCATGCAAAAGTCCGCTTGTTCTTCTGCCCTCCCACAGAAGGACATGTTGCTGGGAAGGGAATGTCTGCAATGGCGTTCCTTGGCATGGGAAGCTCGTTGGGGCTGGCTCCGTTCTCCAGTATGGGGTGGCCTTTCTGGGTTCAGCAAGTACAGAAGATCTCATCTCCTGTCTGCAGAGTCTCACGCTCCACTCTGAGCCCCCACCTCCTCCTGGACTATTGCTTTGCTTCTCTTTCATGTTCTTTTTCAGTGGCAGTTATTTCTCTTTCCTCACAATTTTGTCTCCTCTTCTTTTTCTGTGTTAATTATGAAAGGAAAATTCAGTGACACACAAGGAGTTTGGTCTGCGGAGGATGGGCAGGGAGGACCCTTGTCTTGGCTTGGGCCTGTGTGTGGACAAGGTGTGAAGAGGTTGCATGGGCTAGCCCGGAACTGGGAATCAGGACACTTGGGTTCTTCGTTCAGGCTCTGCTGCTTACTGCTGGTGGCCCTGGGCAGATCACCTAACTCAGCAGTGCCTAAGTTTCATTCCCGTAAGATGTTGTTGGTAACACCGGTAGCATGTGTGTGCTGGGCTCATGTCTCAGATCTACCACCTCCCAGCTGTGTGACCAGGTGCAAGTCCTTAACCTCAGTCTTGGTCCATGTAAAACCTACGTGAGAGCTGCTACGAATGTGCAGTTACATAATCCATGTGAGGCGTGTGGCGCAATGCCTGGCATATATCGTAAGCTCTATATACATCTCAGCCGTCCGTAATGACCATGCTGGTTATCCGACTTAATGGATGTAGGAGCATTTGATTAACTGTAAAGCACTGTACAAATGTTAGTTATTCTTTGCTCATGATTGTTATTTTGAAGTAAGAGAGAAAGGACTTTTGATTATCTTTCCTTGCCAAGTCAGTTTTTTTTTTTAAATTTGGGTTTTATATTTATCTCCCTCAATAATATGCTTTAATATTATATGGACTCCTTCCAGGGCATTATTGTTCCAGAATCTGGGGGTGTCAAAGGCCATCCCATGCCTTTCTATACACAGAAGTGGGAGATCAGCCAAAAGGCTGTGTGATTTCATTTTGCCCTTTGCTTCTCTCATTGAACTTGGTAGTTCACATCTAAATGAGCTGAGTGGCTGAGCTTTGAGTTCTTTCATCAATAGCTCCAGCAAGCCAGTGTACATTGTGATTAAAATGCATTGACCCTCCTTAAAGAAGTAAAATGCAACTAAACGGAAGGAAGGAATTAAATGGGGGGGAAAAAGCCGTAAGGAGAAAAAAAATGCTCTGGCAGGACAGCATTCTATTTGCGTGATTAAAATTCTGTTGTGTGGAAAAAGTACATGTATAGATACATGGTACTATCAGGGGAAACCCGTGGTAGAAAGGCTCTGGGTTGGGGGCTGTTACCTTTGGTTTTGAAGCTATGAGTCTTTCATAAGGAAGGGAAGTAAAGTGAGACCCGTTGCAGTGTCGATATTGGAAGAAAAATATAATAGCTTATAGGACAGCTATGTCATTTCAGGCTCTTACTCTAGGTAGTTTTTGTGTTCCAAGGAACAGGATTCTGACCTGCTTTCTATGGGGTCCATACAATAATAAGCACCGTTGTCACCTGCCTGCTCTGCCGAAGCTCTGGGATGCTACAGCCCCCGTCCTCAGCTGGCCAGACAGCTTCCATGAAAACAGAGGTCTCAGAACCATCTAGCCAAATACCACCCTTAACAGTGCAGAACTGTGGGCAGTAAGCATTCCAGGAAAGCCTCAGAAACAAAGCAGTGATGAACTGCTTGGGAATGAACACCTGCTGTTATCTGGAACGATCTTCCTAAGCATTTTGTGCTGGTTTAAGATGCACTAGTGGGGTGGAGAGCTGGCCAGTTCCATGTACAGAGCTCATCTCTATTCTTCTCTTTATCTTCCTTTCCACTGTAGGTTATAAGTAGCAGCATGTTAGGGGCTGTATCATTAAATAATTCCATTCAACGAAACATTTATTGAGGGCATACTGTGTGGGTGGGCGGGGGGTGGGTGGCTAACAGTTTCCTGTTCCTACCCCTAAAGCAGTGCTCCGCAAACTGCAGCGTGGTTTTTTTTTTTTTTAAAGATTTTATTTATTTATTTGACAGAGATAGAGACAGCCAGCGAGAGAGGGAACACAAGCAGGGGGAGTGGGAGAGGAAGAAGCAGGCTCATAGCGGAAGAGCCTGATGTGGGGGCTCGATCCCATAACGCCGGGATCACGCCCTGAGCCGAAGGCAGACGCTCAACCGCTGTGCCACCCAGGCGCCCCTGCAGCGTGGTTTTGAAACTCCTGGGGGGCTTGTTAAAACTCAGATTGCTGGGGCTACCCCCAGAGTTTCTGACTCAGAAGGTCTTGTTGAGGGCTGGGCTGAGAAGGGAGAACAACGAGAATTTATATTTCCAACACATTTCCCAGGTGATACTGAGGCTACATGTCTAGGGACCAGTTTGAGAACCACTGTGTTGAAGAATGCATGGCACTGCTCCTGGTCAGAAGTGCGGACAGTGGGGTCTCATAAAACTCAGACTATGAGAGGTGTTAAGATGGACATGTAGAGAGAAGAGTGCAATTTATGCACAGATGGGCAACCAGGAAAAGTAAAGGGAGGTGGAGGCATGGGAACGAATTAGGCAAGAAGAGGAAGTTTCTCTGTAATTGAGCAGGTAAGGGCTACAGAGAAAGATGTTTCAAGATTGCCTGCTATTCGTTTTCTTCCTTGACCCAGGGAATAAAAGAGAGCAAAGTGTTAGATCCAAGGACATCTCCCCCTTTATATTTAAAAACTACAATTTCTGCTCTCACGTGGGCTAGGAATGAGAGGTGATTTTAATGGCAGTACCCATCTCCCCTAGATCAACAGGGAGACACTCCATTTCCTGCAGAAACAAAACACCATCGCTCAGTCCCCGAGGGAACCTCAAAGAAATTAAAAATGGAATTAACAGTTCATCTGGAAACCCTCCTTTTAAAAATCATACGCTTAGCTCACTGTTCCATGAAAGCTGTTTTCTGAAACACCAGCTTAACGCTCCTGGTATCGTATTTCTGTTTCATGGTGTCTGACTGCAGGATGAAGGGCAGCCCGGTGGCAGGGGAGAGATGAGGTGTGGTAGGAGCTTGGCAGGGAAGATGAAGAGTGTGAGCGCTCCACCCTGCTATGGACAGGCCAACAGCGTGAAGGAGGAATCCAGGCCACCTCGTCAGGGCATGGGTCCCACATAGGAAGCTCCTGAAGGAATCGTGGTAGCATTGGCTTGTGTAGGCTGGTCAAGATTGAGACAGGCAGATGGGGGGTAGGGGAACATGAGCAATGATATGGGGACTGACAAGAGCCAGCCATGTTTTGAGAACTGAATGGAGGTGTGTTTGACTGGAGTTAGGTGAAACCAAATAGGAAAGTCAACCGAGGAAAGAAGGTGGACCGTACTTTCCTGAGTTCAAACGAATGGTAGTTCTCTGAATGTGCATGTTACACATACCACCCCTCTGCACATTTGTGCAGGCTCTTCCCTCTGCCTAGAATACCTTCCCATTACCATTCCATACCATTGCAGTGACCCTCTGCTGGACTCCCGTTGTACTTTGTATATCCTTTGAGCGTAGCACTTAACACTGGAATTGTCTGTTTGCTCAATGGTCTCCTTCACTAGTCACTTTTCCATTCATTCAGTCAATCATGTATTCACTCATTTAACAATACATGCTGAAGACTTGACTGTGTGCCAGAAATTCTGCTAGGCCTTGGGGATACAGGAATAAACAAGAACAACACAGCGTCCTCTTTTGTGGACTCCTAGGCCAATGGGGAAGACAGGTGTTAAATAGGGAAACACTGAAGTGGAGATATTATGAGGAAGTTTTTCATTTCTCCTGTGAACTCCTGAAGGGCACCAGAAGACATGCCAGAGGAATAGCATCTGCTATCAGAGGGAAGAGCATGAACAGTTTCATGAAGCAGGGGAATAGTTTTACTTGGTCTGTGCTGCCTTCCTATTGCCATGTTTTAAAGCCATCCTTTTCATTATTGTGGTGTTCTTCAGTACGATGGAGGAAGACAAATGCTGTAGATGCCAGCCTTTGGCAGACACACAGACACTTGGCTATTGCACTGCCTCTTGCGACCTCTGCTCCCTATGGCACTTCCCCTTTGATGTCAGTGCTAAGGATGCAGTTGTGACCTAATTCATTGTAGAACACTTGGGGAGGCTAGAGAGTGTAATTCTTCTATTGAGAGTTACGTGGCATGTTAACCAAACAATGAGAATTTGCCTCAATAGAGAAAGAACTGGAGATGAGAGGGATCAAAAATTGAAAAAAAGGGCATTAAATTTGTGGCTATGTGATTGAGTATGTGAGGGGTGCACTAATCTTTCAGATGTACAAAATATGCCATCACAGGAACTAAATGGTCCTTGAGAAAGATGTTAACAAGAGCCCCATTATAGGGATTAGAAGATTTTATTTAATAACATAGTTTCCATTTATTGGACATCTAGTATGTCCTGGCCAATTTATGTGTTATCACTCATTTAATTCCTGTAACACCCCTGTGAATTAGTGTTATCACCATTTTATAGATAATTTGAATACAATTAAGTTATTTGTCCAAGGTCACACAGTGAAGTGGTTTGGCCAGGTTCAAACCCAATTAAGTCTGATAGCAAAGTTTAGACTTTTCATAGATGACAGACATATCAAACTCTTAGCACAGTGCTCAGCAGATGTCATGAATGACAGCACAAGTAACATTTTTATCATGTTGGCAATGAGGGAAAACATGATGAAATCATGGTTTTGACAGAAGAGTCTCAAGATGGTATGCTGCTGGGTAGGTGGAGAGGTTTCCATGTTCTTGCCCTTCTACCCAGAAAATATAATGAAGCACAAGCTGCCAGGTCTACAATTACTGGTTGTTACTGACACCTCACTAGGGGAAGAGCCCAAAGTTATACACACTGTAGGCAGAGTTCAAAGGAGGGGAAATATATTCCTATGGGGGAATTTCATAGGAAGCACCTAATAACCATCCCTTCATCCATCCCTTCATCCATCCAGTAACCATCCCTTCATCCATCCGCCTATCCATCCACCCATTCTCACATCCACCCATCTATCTACCCATCCATCCACCCAAGCATTCATCAACCCACCTATCCATTGATTCACCCACCCATCCACCCATCCATTCACCCATTTATCCATCCATCCATTCACCCACCCACCTGCCCATGCATCCAAACTCTTTAGCATTCTTCACATTTTTCTCTCTCTTTTTCTTTATCTCCATCATTGCCTCTTTTCTAGAGGAGCATCTCAAACATTACCCTCTTAAATGGTCTTCTTTCTTCAGAGTTTCAAGCTATTTAACCAGCAGACTAAGAGTCTGAAAAGCACAGATTTTATTGCATCATCTTCCTGCTCAAAAACCTTTAGGTGCAGTCCATTGCTCATAGGATTAAGATCATGTACAACATGTCCTTAGCCTACTTCTTCCTGGCTCAGTGCTCCATCACTACAGCCCACTTATTTCCTGAACCTGGCCCATGCTTCCTTGTTTTTGTACCTTTGCTCAAGCTGTATCTCTTCCTGGAGATGCCCTTTCTTGGCTTTCTCCACATTGAGATCTCCACCTTTCCTGGTGGGAATTCTAGTCTGTGAGCCCTTCTCTGAACCCCATAACAAGGAGTTATTCCTTTTTCCTTTGGAGTGTAAATTGTTTGGGGAGGCAACTTAGTCTAGTTTGAGCTTTGAAATCCAAGAGTCCTGGATCAAAATCTTGGCTCTGCTACTATCTGTGTGACATTGGGAAAGGTACATACCTGTCTGAGCTCAGTTTCTGCATCCATAAAGCAAAGATGGAGGAGTTGTTAATATCTACCTTATAAACTGATTGTGAGCATTAAGTGAAAAACAAATAAAAAACAAACTGAGGGCTTCAGAGGGGAGGGGGGTGGGGGAATGGGATAGACCGGTGATGGGTAGTGAGGAGGGCACGTGTTGCATGGTGCACTGGGTGTTATACGCAACTAATGAAGCATCGAGCTTTACATCGGAAACCAGGGATGTACTGTATGGTGACTAACATAATAAAAAAACATTAAAATAAAAAAAAATTTTTTTAAATGCATCATTGGTGCTCAACAAATATTTATGAATGGATAAATATAATCAGGCCAAAATTTTGCCAACATTCATCATTATGTACTTTAAATGAAACCATAATATTGTTTCCATGAGGAAAATATTTTTTTTTCAGGCCAGCTAGGGCTACAGTTCTTGGCCAATTCCCAAATATCAGACCATCACTTTCCCATAATTCCTGGCTCAAATACACGCATATGCCATCAATTCAATACCAGGATGCCTCTGGAGGCACTTCAGTCTGAAAATGATTGCAAGTCCAAGCCACAGAGAAGCTTCCTCTCATCTGGTATATTCTTCTTCTTCTTCTCCCCCTCCTCCCTCTCCTCCTCCTCCTCCTCCTCCTCCTTCTTCTTTTATTGGTAACACTTGGATATATAGCCTGATACTAAGGAGTAGAACTCTGGTACAGGTTTACCCTTAAAACTGTGTCCAGAGCTAAGAGCATGCTACTGGAACAGACAGGAAGTTTAGCAAGTTGGGTTTGGTTTGGAACCTGGCTTAGAGTAGGCAATTGACTAGAGTTGTCTAGAAAGAAGGACAAACCCATGGATAGATGGATAGTGGATGGATGGATGGAAGGTAAATGGAAGACAGATGGGTAGAGGATGGATAGGTGGATGAATGGTTGAAAGATGAATGATAGATGGACAGTGATGGATGGATGGACAGTGATGGATGAATATGAATGAGACACTCACTCTCTTGGGCTCATTAAAAGGTTGAGAAGCAGTGCAATGAGGTATGTGGTGGACTAAGAACCAGGGACACAGGTTTTAGGGCAACTTTGTGGTTATCTTACTATTATATGACCCTAGGCAAGTTATTTAAGGTTTCTGAGGATCCATTTTCTTATATGTAGAACAGTGGACTTAGACAAGATGATCTATATGGCCTCTTGTAAGATCATATTCTGAAGTTCTGTGACTCCCTGAAGTAGAAAATAGATCAATGTATGTATTTATATGTATTTTTAAGCTGGTCTTAAAGATAGAAATAGGTGTACAAACATCTAGTTTTATTGTTTTCTCAGAGATCAAAGTGAGCAAACACAGAGTTTCTGATTCTCAGTTCTGTGCATCTCTCACAATTCAGCCTTATATGTCCTATGTTACCTCTCCATACACTCATCAGCTCCTGAGGATCACAACAATTCCTTATTTGTCATCTATAACTAGTAAGGCAGCTTGGTCAGTGGAAATAGACTCAGACTTAAGAATCAGACAGATATTAGAATCAAATTCTGGGTTCTCTATTTATTTGTGATACTGGAACAGTTTCTTCTCAGGCCCTCTTACCTGTCAAATGGTGTCACCAAATGCCTCATAGTGAGGATTAGAGAGAACAGCTATGTCAGGAAAGTAATATGTCTTGATAACTCTGATAAATGGAAGTCCTTCCTTACCCTCTGCTTTGTGCAAAGAAGCTACCAGTTGCCAACTAGATGTTCAGAAAGCACTTGTTGAATCAGATGGATTTGGACTGCACCCAGCCTCTGGATTTTCCTTGCTTTGCAGCTAATGCTTTCACTCTATTACTGGTAGAAAATGCAAATGTGAAGCTTTGGGAAAGACTTCCACACATAAATTTGGTATTTCAAGAGCATGGCTGTGAATAGGGAGCTCAGCTTTTTCTCTGTGTGGTCCAACATTAATGCAGCCCTGAGTATTGGGAGGCCATCAGACACCGACCTCCCTCGTCTCTGGTAAACTGTGGACATTTGGCTGGTGAGCGTGAGGTGTGTGGGACACATGAAAATACTGAGGCAGCCTGGGAAGAAACCCCAGCTTCAGAATAAGTGATATCTAATTCACACTGGAAGTGCTAGGATAGCAAGCTGAGAGGACTCCCCCCCACCCCCCCAACCAGCAGTCTTCTTGCGTAGGCTGCTCGCATGCTTACCTCCGTTTCTACTGTCTGGGGCGCTATTACCAGTGAACCTTGAGTTCCAGATGACCTGCTCCCGAATCAATTATTTGAATGCTGGGCATGGCTAGGTTTTTCTGTGACATCAAATATGCATGCTGCCTTGTTCTTCCTTCTCTTTCCCCTCAGTGAACACTTTGTCTCAGTGATCCGGGAATATCTGACTGGTCTCTGGTGGTCCTGAAACTCCTGCTGTCCAGCCCTGCATTTTATACATGAGCAAACTGAGCCTCAGAGGATGGCCCTCGGTCACACAGGGAGTTGGTGGCAGAGCTAGGGTTGCACCCCAGGAGTACTGACCCCAAGTCATAACCCTCCTCAGCATTCCACAGATTATGACTATCTTCCCAAAGGGTTGGGGAAGAAACAGAAACAAGCTGAAAGCTCCTCTCATCTGCTCAAAGTATCTCCTCCGAATCCCCTAGCAGCATCCCAAATTCCCACATCACGTCATTCCTTTCATTTAACACAGCATTTCCCAAAATATGCTCAACTGATGCTCTATAAAGCAAAAGGGATCTGTGGCCAAAAGAGATCAGGAAACCTTGCAAAATATGTTCTCCTTTTTAGACTCACAGCGCACAGTAGCTAGTCAAAGCATAGCCCTCCTCGGTAAAGAAACCTCATTTGACTTTGTCATCCCATTGTTTCTTAAATTGATTTGTCCACAGAACCTTATTTTCCTTACCCCTTTTATTCCTGTAAATACCTCACAGAACCAGGTGCATGGAATGCACTTTGGTAAATGATGATTTAAGGCATTGAATGCCCTCATTTGATATGTATGGTTTGCTTTAGAGAGATCCTAATGATTGTAGAACTTCACAGTTTCCAGAGCTCTTTCACACGCATTATCCCTTTTGATTTACAACAGCCCTATCAGGGAGGTAATGTATTGTCCTCAACAGAGAAACATACTTAGATGATTGACAGGACTGAAGATGGGAGAGGAGATTGGAGTATAGGTTTCAGACAGCACATTTCATATTCCCTGACTTTTCTAGCCCTCTACTCTACATTAAAGCCAGCGTCCTTAGTTCCCCCTCTACTGGCCAGGCTCCTAGTCTTGGATTCAATGATAGATTGTAATTTTCCATTCTACCTCATTTGAGGGAAAATGAGGCTCAGAGAGGACAAGTGACATGCCCAGGGTCACACAGCTGGTTAGTCATAGAGCTGGAAGAAGAACCCCAGGGTTCTGAGAAGCCAGTTGAGGTTGAAGGCCCTGAGTGCATTAAGGATGAGAAAGTAAGCCTAGAAAGAAGTGCAGAGCTTGAAGAAAGGGGGAACTGAAAAGTTCAAAGGATGAAATTGGCAATGTTGCTTATTACCAGCCCTGTGGAGAATAATGGCATTCACTGAAGCCACCAAGCCAGATGTCCTGCAGAATCTGGCTGCCAAATATAGATGGTTCAAAGTAGAACACTTGGAAACTTGACAGAGTGACCTACACTTACTTGGAGATTCGTCATTTGTCCAGCAGTTCCATCATTTCAAAAACCACTTGAAAGCCTTGAATGAGGATAAAAGGTCTCTGAACAACTAAAAGAGATCAATCAACTAATTGCTCAATTACTCAATAAGTGAATCAGTGAAAGAAAATATATGAAACACCTACTATATACAGGCCCTGGAAACCTGCTGGCAGACAGGGGTATGACAAGGTCCCCATCCCACTGGAGCTAGAGCCCAGAGTAGGACAGAAGCAGGTAGACAGATAGATAGGACCTTGTGACAGAGGTTATTAAATAAAACTGAGTACATCCAAGCCAGATAGGTCAAATTAGGCATTAGGAGGGAGTCCTGGAAACTAATTTTAGAATGGAGTTTTGAAGGATGAATAGGAGTTAGCCAGGTGATGAAGAAAGTAAGTGAAGGTACTGTATCCTCTAAAAAAACACAGTGGCATAAAATAGCAAGTAACCTAGATGTCTCTCCCAAGGGTGACATTGATAGATTAGAGTTTTGCTTCTCATGCAGATTGCATGCAGATCCTCTCAGATCCCTGCCTGCATGAGAAGCAGAGGAGCAAGACAATATACTTTTATCTATCATCTATCTATCATCTATCATCTATCTATCATCTATCATCTATCATCTATCATCTATCTTCCTATCTATCTATCTATCTCTATCTAGAATACTACTATTCTCCTAGCAAATTTCAGTTATGTAACACAGTGTTATCAACTAAAGTTACCATGTTTTACGTTAGATCCTTGGACCTGATTCATCTTAGAGCTAAAAGTTTGTATCCTTTTACCAATCTCTCCCTGTTTCCCCCACCCCGTAGTTTCTGGCAACCGCTTTTCTACTGTTTTTCTGTTTCTATGAGTTTGATTTTTTTTTCTTTAGACTCCACATACTAATGATATCATGCAGTATTTATCTTCTCTGTCTGACTTATTTCACTTAGCATAATGCCTTCAAATTCCATCCATGTTGTCACAAACAGCAAGATGTTCTTTCTTATGGCTGAATAATACTCCATTTTATATATATATATATATATATATATTATATATATATATGTATCACATTTTCTTTATATATATCTCTCACATTTTCTCTCTCTCTCTATATATATATCACATTTTCTTTATATATATATCTCACATTCTCTCTCTCTCTCTCTCTCTCTATATATATATATATATATATCTCACATTTTCTTTATACATTCATCTGTTGACGGACATTTAGATTGTTTCCATATCTTGGCTGTTGTGAATAATGCTGCAATGAATATGGGAGTGCAGGCATCTCTTCCATATCCTGTTTTCAGTCACATGCAAAAGAATGAAATTGGACCCCTATTTTTACCATACACAAAAATCAACTTAAAATAGAGATTTTAATGTGAAACCTGAAACCATAAAACTCCTAGAGGAAAACATAAGGGGTAAGCTTGTTGATACCGATCTTGGCAATGACTTTTTGGATTTGACACAAAAAGCAAAGGCAATACAAGCAAAAGTAGACAATCTACTTTTAAGAACCATGTTTTGAAAAAGATGGGTCCCTTCCAAATGAGTAGTCATGGAACTGCTGTGTTTTGTTTTCTCAATGCTCTGGAAAGCTCATGGGCTCAAGCTGGACTTCAGTGGGCTTCTCCTGCCCCCATCTTGTGGGGAGTCTAGGAGACTGACTTGTCTGGGGGAGAGCTCAGAATTATCAAGGGGCTGGTGTATTCTGTTCTTCATTTCTTGTTTCTTCAACAGGAACCTTGTCCCTGGTCTAGTGAAGGGGAACAGCAGGGCAGCTATGCCAAGAAGATCCTTGGAGGTTTTTTCTTTCTGTATAGCACGTTCTGTGGGAAAAGGCTAGACTGAGTTCATTCCAGACCCAATTAGTTTGATGCCTGAAAGCTCTTTTTCATAGATATAGAATGTTAGAGGGTGGAACGGTCTTAGATATTTGAGTCCAGTGTTTTCTGAGTACCTCAGGTCCTTTCCTCTGGCTCCTCTGTGGTGATGGCCTAGGCCCTTCTCCTTCCTCACGGGGTTTGTGATCCATATTTTAGATTGTTTACTGGCCTCCCCCACAGTTTAGTTTATAGTGCAATCATAAGCGAGGCTATCCTGTCTTTATTCCTTCACCTCTATAGTGTTCCCATCTATACAGTGGGCTGAGTGTACCAGACACAGGTACCTTATAGAAATCAGTAGAAAAGAATGTATTTTAAGAATATATTTAAAGAATGTATTTAAAGTTCTATGAAAAGTGCAAAAGTATATATATATATGATAATGCTGTTCATAGATATTTCTTAAAAGAATGAAAGGAACTTACAGAAACCAGGAATTTGAGTTAAGCCAAGGATTACATATATTGAGTTTCAAATGGGACTAAAATTTGTGCATTTTTAACACTGAGCTAATTAAAAACCAAACAAGTAAGCAAAGCCCATCCAGCACAATAAACGCATGCCTAACCTGTGCTGTTAAAAACTGTTGAATATACTCCTAAATGTGCCTTGATTAAATTAATATTTCACTCAATGCAAGTCCTTAATAAAATACCTCAATCTATACTATTTACAATTTTTATCTTTTTTTAACCACATAAATATATCAGAAAAATGAGAAAACCAGATTTTGAATCCCCCTTGATTCAGATATAGTAGTAGTAGTAGTAGTGGTAATAACAATAATAATAACAACAACAACAATAATAATCAATGGCAGGTTGAACCTAGATTCAGAGCCATTGTCACTATATTTTCTGCTTATTCAATAGTAATGATATTCTTTCTAATTGCTTAGTATGTGCTGGGCATATTGCTAATTTTGTGAATAATCTCACTTAACCTTTAGAATGCACTCCTATGAGGAAGATGTCATTATTACTCTCATGTGATAGATAAGAAATGTAAGATTCAGAGAGGTGAAGACACTTGCCTAAGAGTACACAGCTAAAAAGTGCCAGGTGGCATATGACTGCACAGTATACAGTCTTTTTTTTTTTTTTTTAAAGATTTCATTTATTTATTTGACAGAGATAGAGACAGCCAGCGAGAGAGGAAACACAAGCAGGGGGAGTGGGAGAGGAAGAAGCAGGCTCATAGCAGAGGAGCCTGATGTGGGGCTCGATCGCATAACGCCAGGATCACGCCCTGAGCCGAAGGCAGACGCTTAACCGCTGTGCCACCCAGGCGCCCCGCACAGTATACAGTCTTAAACTATTATGCTAGACTGCTTCCTGGTATAAATGTGAGAAAACTCCAAGGAGAAATCAAGTGCCCAATATTTAATCATTTATCTGATGGTTCTTACTATCTAGCCCATTGCTTGTAATGAATCAAAAATTGGCAAATTGAAGAGAGCAGATATCCCAATATTATTCAGGTGGCCACGTGTCCTGACAGGGTATCGTCACGTAGGCCACAGGGAGCTTATCCCTTCTCTAACATGCTATGGCCTCAGACTCAGTGCTGCAGTATAGCCCCATGTAGGAGCTGATGTTGATAATGAGAGCTTGACTTTTTAAACCGTATTTAAGGAAGTAGGGGTGAGAGTAACATATTGCAGAAAGAACATTTTTTTAAGGTAACTTTTTAGAATGCTGGTGCTTAAATCTAAATTTGCTTATTTTTATGTGAGTGTGTGAGTCTGGATAAATAAGATCTTGTGTGTATTACATACAGAAATCTAAGATGATATATGTAGTCTGATAACATAGTGACCATTGTATGTCCCGGTGCTATAGGGCTACAAGATGATGCCACATAAACACGCAAATATATACGTGTGTGTATATGTATCATGCATAGTCACAATCTATATACACGTGTACATTCACAGTAACTGAGAAGCTGAGTTGACAAGTTACTATGAAAACCTAGATGTTTACACTATATATTTTAAAATAGTCTATGACATTTTTACCATTCATGTAATGCTCATGACACTGTCTTATACCAAGGTTGTGTGTGTGAATGCTCATGGCTTCATGCAGTACAGTGGGAAAAGAAAGGAATTTGGCAGACCTGAGTACAAACCCTGGTCCTGCTCCTTCCTAGCTGGGTCACCTTGGGCAGTTTGTTTGATCCCATGGAGAGCCTGTAAATATGGCCAATCATAGTTTTGGAGGGGCTGCTTATCCTGTATGAGGGCCCCCATTTCCACAGAGAAAGAAGCTTCTAATCTATCACCAGGAAAGGAAAAGTAGGAGCAGAAGACTCCTGTTTTCTCTCCATTCGCTCCTTCATGCCTCTGAATGGATTAGGAATGCCTTACCTGCTTACTGATTGTGGGCAAAGGAACTGTCCCAGAGTGTTCAGTCTTGTCTGGGAGTTCACTTTTGCATCTGCTTGCTTAAAGGACACACTGGCTCTTCATATGCCTTTATGCAGAAGATTGCTCTGCAAGGGAGTTAGGGAAAGGGAAAGTTGTAGGAAGCTTGATTCTGGTAACATGCTGGCATTTCCCCCAATCCAGGTTCATGAGCAATAAAGCTGAGAGTTTGCTCTTCATTTGGTTTTTGTATGGATCTCTCAACTGGTTCTGGACGTGGGGGTGTGGCATGGATTGGTCATGACCTGCTAATACTCCAGTGCGACACAGGACTGGTGTGATGTTTAAGCATAGATATTAAGAATCTAGCACAGTGTGTTGTATGTGGTAGATGTTTGGTGACTGTCAGACTTCTCCCCCCATGAATGACTACAAGCTGAACATGGCCCAGCTTGTGTCCTCCTCTTCCCCCAGTACATAGCACAAGGTCTCAGACATGAACTGAATAAGAGCCAGAAGAGACTTAGTGGACTAGTCATTCCTTCATTTTCAAGATGAGAAATTTGAGGATCAGAGATGTTAAATGCCTTGCCTGAGATTACACAGCTAGTAAGGGTGCACCTGGGCTCTGTGCACGTCCTGTCACTCAACACCGCATGACTTCACAGAACAAAGGGAACTGTATCTTCTATAGAGGGTAAATTACAAGTCTGCCTAAAACCTGAGAGCTTTGTCAAGGTAGAATGTTTCCATTTTGATAGAAGAACAAGAGAGCTCCCAAAATACTTTCTTTTGACCTACTTAGCTATTATTCATCTCCCTCCCTTCCCCAATCCCATCACCAATTGCTTCTGCTTGGAAAATTCTGTTATAGTTTATCATTCTGTCTGTGGTTCTGTTTTTAAAAATGTTCTCTGGTGGAATAGAAACTTAAGAAAACATGCCCACAGGAAGACTGAGAGATAAAGAGACCTTGTTACACCTGTACCTCACCTCTCTGAATGTCTTGACATATCCTAACCTAATTCATTTGATGAAATGCAACTGAGGCCCATGGAAGAGTGGTAGAAATTTTTCCATCCTTATGGAGTCCTTTCTCCATGGGCCTAAATGATGTCATGTTGAATCCTTGCCCTTGTGGTTACCAATCAGAGGCTAGTGCTAGGGAGAGATGATGGCCATATTGAGTGTGTATAATTCTTCCTGCCTTGGGGTAAATTGTGTTATGAATTCATGATCTCATACACCTTTAGAACATCTTAGAAAAAAATAGAACAAAGGCAGACATTTCTTTTTTTTATATATATAATTTTTATTTTGTTATATTACTCACCATATGAAAGGTGGACATTTCTATTCTCAATTTATATATAGGAAAGTAGAATGAAGAGAAACCAAGATTTCAAGATATTCTTGTTTCTGCTGTTTACTACACTTGCTATTCTTTCTGCTTTGAATATTATTTCCCAACCAGATTTTCTTGAAAAAATTCTTTCTTTCTTTTCTTTCTTTCTTCCTTTCTTTCCTTCTTTCTTTTTTTGAAAATTTGTATTTGTTCTTCAAAACCAGCTCCTTGATGAAACTTGCTCCTTCCCTGGTGCTCTCACTGCAATTTCTGTGTTATATCTGATATAATACTTAAGTAATTTTGCTATGATTAATCATTTATATGTCTCTATCTTTCAGAAAGACATTAATCTTTAATAATGATCACAAACATCCTATCTCCTCCCCATTTTATAGAATAAGAACATCACAGAGGTTACATGACTAATTCAAGATCACCTAGCCAGCAAGTGATGGGGCCAATTCTTAAACACAGGGAGGTCATCCTCCAAAGCCCATTCTCTCTACTGTGGTATGAAACTGCCTTTTTAATGACAAATGATCCTGATGTGAGAACGCATTTTACCCTTAGTTAGTTCCTAGTAGCAATAACTAGTACTAACTTCCACTGATGGAACAATTTATGATTTACAAAGCACTTTTCTATATACATCATCTCATTCAATCCATATAACAAAGTTGCAAGGTGGAGATTGCTTTACAGTTTTAAAGTTTATTGCTTTACAGTTGAGGAATGGAGTCTCAAAGAAGAGATTTGCCAAAAGCCATCCTGCAGTTTTGCAACAGTTAGCAATTTGCAGGAAATTAAAACCCACATCTCCTAACTCCAAATCCCTTTGCCATGTCGGAACAATTAATTCAGGTCCACAGTTGGTTTAACATGCAGCAGTGGCAGAATTTCCAAATAAATAAACTGTGCATAGTACTTAGGAGACCAACACACTCTCTTTGGTTCCAAACGTCATCAGATTTTTCCTCCTTTGGCCATGGTGTGGTGCAGTGAACAGTGCTGCACCTCAGAGTCAAATAAAAGAATCCCAGATCTCAGAATGTGATCAAGAACAGCAATTTGTTTTCTGTGGATTTGTCATATCATTCCATGACTTAACTTGGTGTTATAGGGTAGGCACTTCAAAGCCCTTTTATTTTTATTCCAACACCCCCAAGACTCACCCCTCTGGGAGAATTCAGGGATATGCAGAATTCCCCATGTTGTAACTTTAACTTGACCCTTTTGTCTTCTACTCAAGAGAACAAGGAAAGGAATGAGAAGGGTATTGTTAGGAGAAATGTTGAATCTTTTATTTATTTTGAAATATTATTTGTTTATTTGATTTTTTTTCCAAGTTTGGTGTCTTGGAGGAAGCTTCTGACACACCTCACAACTTGTTGGGACTTACCTCGTCATGTGTTGCAGTAGTAGAGAATAGAAGGTAAGTACAGCAGGGATCTGTCCTCAGGGAGCTCACAGTTGGCTAGGGCAAGCAGCCACTGGGCCATGACTATCATTGGGCTACTGACCATCATTCACGACAGGTAGTCCTGGTACTGAGAATCTTTGTACTGGCAATGCAAAGAAGGAGTGAGGGGGTATCTTCTGATTGGGAAAAACAAGCAAACTTTGATAGAAAACTGAATCTTTGAACTGAATTTTAAGGGATGAGCGTTGTTTTCATTGGTCATGAGGGAAACTGAGAAAGAAGATGGAGGTGTCATGAGCATCATGATACTTTCTGTTGGGCCTGGGGAAGGTTAAGTCATCCCATTATAATCAGAATAGACATTTTGGAAGAAGAAGAAAGGAAATAAGGTCTGAGGCACTTTAATGCCACACTTTGGTGTTTGGACATGAGCCTATAGACAATGGGTAACCATTAAAGATTTGGAACAGGGACATGAATTGATCCAGCTTATATTTTTGGAAGATTACTCTGGCAACTCTGACCCTATGGTATCGATTATCATAACCTGAGAAAGAACCTTGCAGTTCAAAGTGGGGAACTAGAAGTGCTGGTTTATGAGCTGAAAAAAAAAAAAAATCAAAGATCCCATTTTCCTACTTGTGTCAAGTCAAATAAATGGAGCCAGATAAATGTGGAAAAAAAGTGAGATAGTAGCAAAATTGCCTAGAAGCAGAATGTTTTTCAAAGTCCCTAATGAGGTGTCAGTGAACCTAACGAGATGAAACTCCCTACCCTACACCTAGTTTTTCACGCTGTCCTTTTCATTCAGTCATAATTAAGTTGTGAAATTGGAATTATATCCTATCATTAGAGACGGAGGCCAGCTCTGCCTGGCTCTTGCTTCTCTGAAGAAGGTAACTCTGAAAAGCACTCTGTCCCATGGCTTCTTCTCCCACTTATGCTTCCCCTGATATGGCTGCAGGCAATGACATCATCGTTTTAGATTTTGATGAAGAAGGGCCACGTGGCTCCTCTTCATTGATTTCAGTATTGAATTCCTTCATTCTTCATTAGGAATTATTAGGCAGCTGAAGTTGAAAGGAAAATGTCAGTTTTTAAAGTGCTCTTTGCTTGTTAGTGGAAGGGAAGGGTAGGCCAGGGGCAAAAGCATCCACCATGGCCCAGACACTGTCAGGCGCTCTCTAAATCTCTTGGTAACCCTTTGATTCTTTCAAGGTGCTACCATGAGAGGGAAGCATTATTCCTATTTGTATAGATGTGAAAACTGAGGCTCACAGGAGTTGTAGGCCTTATATAAAGACCACCAGGCTTAATCCAAAGCCATGGTTTTCCTTCTGTACTGTAATAAAGATGGTGACTACATGTGTATAAGATAAGGTCCACTGAGAGGAGGCTGAGATACATTAGATCTTACAGTATCCCATGCACTTTTCTAAGACATTTTGAGGTGCATTACTCATTTCTATAAGAGCCCTTTGAAGCGGTATTACTGCTCTTTTTTATGAATGACCTAATTGTGGTTGAGAGAGTCTAAGTGACTTGCCCCAAATCACACAATGGAGAAGTACAGATTCTACCTGATTGCATTGCCTTTCAGGGTGAGATCTCTAGTCTCAAGGATGAGGCTAGCAGGGGACATTTCCAGTACTGGGACCAGCTAGCAATATGAGAGAGAGAGATGTGTAAGGCAGGCCCACTTTGTGTAAACCCCTGCCATTCTATAACGTAGGGGTAGTATGGAGGTGGGGATGAGGAGAAAGAACCTTCTATGATAGCTGACTCACTAAGTAGATAAGAACCTCATGCCCCATTCCCTGCAGGACTATTTACATAATCTTACTGACTAGATACATAAAGTAATAACTGGAAGGGTGGCTGCTCCAGGAAGAGCACTGCTGTGGGTGCCCCTTGTCCCATTCTTGGGTCTGTCTGCTCCCCGTGGGGTGGTTCCAAGCCCATCTCTGCTCCAGCTTGCCTGGGAATGACTGCTTCCCTTCTCCTATAGCAATACCAGCGAGGACTTAGGCCTCAAGGTCAAGCCCCATTCTCTCTACTCTGTCCATCCTAGCTAACCTGGTACAGAAATGCAAATGCAGGTCTGTGATTCCCTATTTAAAATGTTAAGGGTCAAATATGTGTCAGAAATTTGGAATGTTTCGTGAGAGACTATGGACTATGAGAAACAAACTGAAGACTTCAGAGGGGAGGGGGTGGGGGAATGGGATAGACTGGTGATGGGTAGTAAGGAGGGCACGTATTGCATGGTGCACTGGGTGTTATACGCAACTAATGAAGCACCAAACTTTACATTGGAATCCAGGGATGTACTGTATGGTGATTAACATAATATAATAAAAAAATCATTAAAAAAAAAAAGAAGAAGAAATAAAGGTCACCCAGAAATTAAAAAAAAAAAAAAAAGAAAAAAGAAATTTGGAATGTTTCGGATCTGAGAGAGCCAATATGATATGTATATTACAGATTGTGTAACACCCCCTGCCAGGCTTGGGGCAGCACCATAATCAAACACATTAATATTTCTACAGTAAAATGGGTAATAAATAAAATCAATAAACCCTATAAGCAATGTTCTGCCAGTTCAGGTCAGTTTGTACCACTGAATTAATTCAGATCAGCTTAGATTTGCTGCCAAAATGAGTTACACACACACACACACACACACACACACACAATTTGGTTTTCAGAGCTTTTTAGATTTTATGATTCAGATAAGAGATTACAGATAAATATTTCTTTGATGCCTACTACTGCTAAAATAGTAGCTCACATAGACTGGGTGCCTATTATGTAGCAGTACTGTGCTGAGCAGTTTACAGACATTAACTACACAAAAGCCCCTGAGCCTATGAATATAGCGCTACTATCTGCATTTTGCAGTGTAGAGCTCTGCTGTGCAATCCATAGCCACTAGCCATATATGGCTATTTATATCTCAAGTAATTAAATTAACTTAAACTAGTTAAAATAAAATAAAATAAAATAATTCAGTTCCTTGTTTGTTACATCAAGAACTTGATAGCCATGTGTGACTAACGGCTATAGCTCTATGTGCCTAGACCCCACCATATTGAGCATTTCCATCAGTACAGGAAGTTCTACTGGACAAAATTGGCTACATGTTTAAATGGGGAAATCAAGGCACAGAAAGATATTTTAATCTCTGCCTCCTGAGTCCTTGCTTTCAAGCTGAATGTGCTACAGCCTATCCAGACAAGTGTCTGGTTCATCTCTGCTCCTGTGCTGCTGAATGAGTGAATGAGTGAATGAATGAGAGGGTCTGAGAGTGGTGGCCTGGAAGCCAAGAGCAAGGAATAGCTGTGTGTTAGCCTGGTATTTAGGGTCAGGCTTAGACCTAGAGACTCATAATGAACCATAGTTATCCTTTATTGATTCCTCAGACCAAGAATCAATTCATATCTTTTACTTCCACTTTGTTTCATTTTCCTGTTTCTAATCTTAATTTTTTTAGAATCAGCCATTACTAAGCTATTGTAAGGCATTGAACTTGCTGTCAGGGCTATATATTTGAGATAATATGTTGATGCCTCATTGATAACGGTCGAAACAGAAATATAGTGGAGCTGCTGCCTGGAAGTCACCCAGTGAGGCATTGGATCACTTTGGAGGGAGTCACCTGCCAGGCATGCCTGGATATAGATGTGAGCAACACCTCACGTCTGGTATGGACAGGGTGGTCGTGTTCATGACCTCCAGGCATGGAGTAAAATGGGTTGGGTTTCAGTTTCAGTCCTGAATCTAACCTGGGCAGCCATTTCATATCGCTTAGGCTTTTTGAACCTCAGTTTTTATCATTTGCCACATGGGATAATTATTGTGATTCTGTATCCTTCACATACTACCATGAAGACCAAATGCAAAGTAGATTAAAATACTCTTAATTATAAAGTACTGAACACACAAGTTACTTGTACAGGCAATGCTTTTGTTTTGGTAGGAAAGGAAGCCTCTGAGCTTTGGGAGAGGCAAATATACATACCTGGTGTTCATTCATAGCTGACTTGCTTATTAAGTGTTGGCCACTGTTTTTGTCTTAGCGGAAAAAAAAAAAGAAAGTTGTAATTTACATGTTATTCATATCAATTGATAAGTGAACAGACCATTTTTAAGGAGCGAATGAGTCTCCTAGTGTTGGTACTGCTCTTTTGGGGTTTACTGAAAAGAAGGCTTGGAAGCCCACCAGAGCAGGCATTATCCTTTACATGGTCTTTTATCTTCCTTCTAAGTTTTGAATTTTGTATTTTCAACTTTCCTTTAGTAAGAACTGTCCTCTTTTAAGTTTCTAGTTCTCCTTTCATCAAACAATGAATTATGTTATCGTCAACCCCACACACAATCACCAGGAAGCTCATCATTATTTTAATGCTCATTTACAGTTGTCACCTTCTTTCTTCATGCAGTTTCAGAATGAAAGATTGAATTAGAGAATGAGAGAACAGGTGAAAAAAGCAGAGACTGAAGTCTAGCTGGTTATTTTACAGATGAAGAAGTTGAAAATCTAGGAAGAGCAAGAAGGATGCTCAGGGACTGAGAGCCAATCAGTGGCAGAACTAGGACTAGACTTGCTATCTCTGACTCACACAGTCCATTCATCAGGCAAGTTCTAATCAAATGTTATGTGGTGAGCGTTGAAGCAGATCAAGGGAGTTAGATAAGTCTAATGGATATTGGAAGAGCTTGATGTAACAGTCTAACAGTCACTACACAGGGATGACCTTGCTAATGGGACCTAAAATACTGGAGGCCCATGCTGACTGTATCAGTTGGGAATGTGTGTAGCACGAAACATGGCTCCCAAATAATAGTGGCTTAAACAAATAGAATTTTGTTTCTCAATTAGGAATAAGCCTGATATAGGCAGTTGTTAGCATTGGTTCATTTGTTCAAAGATGCCCCCAAGGACTTAGGATCTTTCTATCTCTCTACCTCTTGTTCACAAGATGGTTGCCTCAGTGCCAGGCATCGTATTACTGTCTAGGAAAGAAGAAGGAAGGAAAGCTAAAGCTTTCTCAGAATTCATTCATCAGATTTATACTTCTATTTTAGTTGTTTGGAATTATGTCACTTGGCCACATCTAACTTCAAGGAAGCTTGGGAAACTGAGCATTTACCTTTCTTGCCTCTATCACTGGGGTATTATTTTTAAAAATTAACAATCAGCAGGGCACAGACATAAACCAATTACAGTGGATGCCAACCATGAGCAACTGGAATAGTTGTAACACTAATACAGGCCAGCTATTACCCTTGCCTATTATAATGGTGACCAGGGAAAAGAATGTTAAGAATGGGTGTTCAGTAAGTCTCAACAGTATGTGTTGCTGTACCGTGTTCTATATCAGGGTCAGCAAAGGGTTGTATTTTATATTTTATGGCTTTATGATATCTCTGGTAATTACTCAACTCTGCCAACATTATGTGCAAGGAGCCATAGACAATACATAAATGAACAGGCATGGCTGTGTTTCAATAAAACACGTGAGAGGCCAGACTTGGCCTGTGGGCTGTACTTGTTTGACCCTTTTCTGCATCCATCTCCACATTAGGGATATCCTGGCAATGAGACTGTAATACTAGAAGTTGGTTACTTCTAGTTATCTCTCTCAGTCGTATCCAAATGGGCATGGCCAACACTGTTCCGTTCTGGACTAGATCATCCTCCTTCCTTTCCTGCCCTAATGGATAGAAGCCATTTTTTTTTTCTCCTTCAGGCTCAATATACCTTTGCTGTATACCTGCTATGAATAATGACGTGGAAATTCAATCTATGTCTTTCAGTTTGGGGAGCACCTTCCTGTATTACCCAAATATTGTCATCTTGAGCAGTCATAATGTTTGGGAGATTCAATAAAATAATTATTATGAAAGTGCTTTGTCAGCTCCAAAGCAGTATATGAAAACTCCTACTGAGAACACCCTTCTTATCTATTGGTGCTCCCCATGCTTCAAGGACCTTCTGTACTTTCCAAGGACTGTTCAAATTTCCTGGCATCACATCTGCCCCTATTTGAGCACAGCTTATCTTTCTTCCAACAGCACAGTCTGCTTAGGGAGTGTATTAATTACCATGGTAGGGTCATTGAAGTGAGCTCTTCGTTTACAAGAACCCCCCAGGGATTCCTGTACACAAACATGTACCCATGTTCATACGCTCTCATTAGACTGAAGTTTTTGCTGTTCATGCTCAGCTTTTGGCAACAGACACTTTATGATGGCAGAGTGGAGGATGCAGAGAAAAGCTGGGACTTTGAAGAATTGCATATTTGCTAAGGGCAAATTATTCAGGTCTGACACCAGTCATAGCCTAGCCAGTCACATGGAGAAGTTTGAAAGACACATCATTCACCTGGGCAGTACGCACCACCGGATTGCCCAAGCCAGGCTCCTTTGCATCATCCCTAACGTGTCCCTCTCTCATGTGCCTTCCTACACACCCCCTCTTCTTGCTGAGTTTTTCTCATTCTTCACTCTTGGTTAGGGCATTAGTCCTTCCAGGAAGCATTTAATTTTTGTTTGTTTGTTTGTTTGTTTCAGAGGTAGAATTTAATAATTCATCAGTTGCCTGTAACACCCAGTGCTCATTACATCAAGTGCAGTCCTTAATGCCCATCACCCAGTTACCCCATCACCCCACCCACCTTCCTTCCAGCAACCCTCAGTTTGTTTCCTAGAGTTCAGCATCTGTTAGGGTTTGCCTCCCTCTCTGTTTTCCTCTTATTTTATTTTTTCCTTCCCTTCCCCTATGTTATTTGTTTTGTTTCTTAAATTCTACATATGAATGAAATCATTTGGTATTTGTCTTTCTCTGACTTACTTGTTTGGCTTATCATAATACTCTCTAGTTTCATCCACATTGTTGCAAATGGCAAGATTTCTTTCTTTGTGGTGACTGAGTTATATTCCTTTGTATATATAGACCACATCTTCTTTATCCATTCATCTGTTGATGGGGATCTGGGCTCTTTCCATAGTTTGGCTATTGTGAACATTGCTGCTATAAACATTGGGGTGAATGTGCCCCTTCGAATCTCTATGTTTGTATCCCTTGGATAACTACCTTGCAGTGCAACTGCTGGGTCATAGGGTAGTTCTATTGTGAACTTTTTGAGGAAACTCCATACTGTTTTCCAGAGTGGCTGCACCAGTTTGCATTCCCACCAACAGTGAAAGAGGATTCCCCTTTCCCAGGAAGCATTTCTTGACTTCCTACATCTGTTTGGGCCCTCCTCCTCTGTGCCAGGATGGCAGCTCCCACAGCACATACTCCTGTACTGTCATGGCAGCTTTGCCTGTTTCTCCCATTGGGCTGTGGGTCTGTGAGGACAGGGAGTGTGTGTATTAATTATGCCTGGGGTGGGACTGGTACTTAACTGGAAGTCGCTCACCATTTCATCTGTTCTTCCTCTCACAGGCAGGGCCATATCTCAGAACAGTGGCTTGTCTCTGCTTTTAAGAGCTTCGGGGGAAGAGTACTCCACAACCTTGCAGAGATTTTTATTCTCTGTTTAGGCATCAGATTTAGATCAGACCACCCACTTGGAGGGATTGTGGCAGACTTTGAGAGTATGTGTATGGTGCTTCATATGTCTGCTTGACTGGGGCATTGTTAGAACAATCAATCATTTCATTCATTCATTCATTCATTCATTCATTCATTCATTCATATTCATTCAGCAAACAATTACTGAGAGTCTACTCTGTGCTGGGCACTGCCCTAGAAACTGTGGCTTCCATGAATACTCACATGGAAGCAAATTATCATCCATATTTGGATCTGCTATATTTGCTAGGCACTTTTGCTAGGAACGTATTAAAAGTTCCCCTTAATCTTCATCATACATCTGTGACGTACCTTCTCTTATCTCCATTTTACAGAAGAGATAATAGCCTCAGAAAGGTTTGGGATCACACAGTAGGAACTTGAAAGAGTATAGAACATACCTCTGTTTTCAAGGAACTCATTTCTATTGGGGAAATGTGCATTGATGCATTCATTCATTCACTCATAGGAAAAGTATTTACTGAGTGTCTGGGTTGTGTTCAGTAATATTAAAAGTTCTTGGGATGTAGCCATGAAGTAGGCAGATGAGGGCCTTGCTCTTAAGGAATTTTCATTCCTTCAGAGAGGACAAAGGCAAGAAATATGTCAACATGTCTCTGAGGAAGACACTGGGGCACATGTAAAAGATTGCCTGAGGAGTGTGTGGACACCCCCACTGGGAAGTCAGGGAGCTAATGCCTGAGCTGAGACCTGCAAGTGGTTAAGTGATGTGAGGATCTGAGAACAGTACTGGTCAGAGGAAACAGTAGGTACCAAAACACTGTGGCTGTAGAATAGGGAGAGGTTGCAAGTGGCATGAGCGGATCAGGCTAGGATAGGTCCAGGTTTGTGTAGAGCCTGGTAGGCCATTATAAGGCCTTGGGATTTATGTCAAGTGCAGTGGCGTATTACTACAGCATTTTAAGCCATCAAGGACCTGGCCTAGCATCCTAACGACCTCTGACTGCTTTGTGGGGGGAGGATTATAGTTGGATCAAGAGCAGAAGTGTGGAGAATGGTTAGGAGGGAGAAAGGGAGGGAGACAAGAGGAGATGGAAGGAAAGAGGAGGGGGAGGGTTGGGGAGGGGAGAGAGAAGGGATGGTGGAACTTGGGTTAGGGAAGCCACAGCAGAAAATGAGAGAAGTGAATAGATCCAGGATGGTACCAGAAAAATAGAATTTAGTGAGACAAGGGCAGGCACTGAGGTAAGGAACAGGGCTTTCTGCGGTACAGAGGAAAGCACAGTGGAACATTTACACATCCTCTGATCCAGGGTTTCCCAAACGATGTTCCAAGAAAACGCCATGTCCTATGGAATGTTAAAAGTTGTTCTTGGATAGAAGATCAGATTCCTTCATTATCAAAGGGGAGAAAAAAAGTCCAGAAAATGCTACATCATTTGTTGCAGAGTAATGATGAGAAAAAGAGTGTATTCAAGCCTCTAGGAAACTGTTAGTAACATAATAAAGCCAATCCAACTTGCATATGGCTTTTCTCAAGTTTATTTGATCCCAGAACTCCTTTTTCACAGCACATTTTATGCTGTGCCAGAATTTCATGGAGAAGGTTTGATGGGACAGGATGATAAAAAACTAGCCTTCTTATTTTGATCTTGGTAAGATGGTGGCCCAGAGAGGGGCAGTGACTTGCCCAAGGTCACACAGCTGGGTAGAGCCAGAGCCTGGCAGAAATGGTAGTTTCTCTGACTTAGGACACGCTGCTTCTTCCACCCCGGGGTACCATCCGCATCTGCAGAGAAGACTGTGCTGTGGTGGTGGCATGGCCTGACTACAAATAACATGCGTCCCCGCCTGCTGCGCAAAGAAAGCACTCTGCCTCACACTCCACCCTCCCAGAAGGGCCCTAACTCAGAAATTGTGATGCGCCGTTCCCTGGCCAAGGTGTCAGGCTTATAAATTCTTACCCTAATGAACAATAAAGAGTTGTAAAAACTGTACACAGAGAGAAATGCAACAGTCATGGTGGCCCGAGGGGTCAAAGCACTATTGAAATATGTTTGCAAACTCCACTCCCCGGTAATATCCTAAACAACAGTGGGCTATAATGAGGTGATAATTAACGTCAAATGTAGACTCAGCAAAAAAAAAAAAAATTAAAAAAAAGATTTCATATTTTAAGGGGCCAGTGAAGCCATTTGATTATAATTTTGGGTAAATTCCTGGGGGATCTGTCCATTGTTGGAAAGAATAAAGACGTTCTTCTGTGTTTCTGGCTGCAGGAAAAGGAAGGTGTGTTTCAGGGCCAGATTTTAATCCAGATTTTGCCATTTGGCAATTGTATATGAGTTACTTAACTTCTCTGGACTTAGTTTCTTACCTATGAGATGGAGACAATATGACCTTGCAGGAGTGATGCAAAAAGTAAATCAAATAATGTTTGTCAGGTATCTAGCATGCCTGATTCAATCTATGTGCTGGAAAACGAGAATTAATAGAATTATGCGTGTGGTTTCCCCCATCTAAATACCAGATCATTCTGATGTCACTTGTCCCAAAGATGCTCTGGTGTTCAGCTATTTATGCCCTTAAATTGTGGAGGATACTTTTGATTGCAAATGATAGAATCCCACTCTGAACTAACTTAGACCAAGAAAAAGTATTGTATTTAGCTTATTTGTTGTTGAGAATGTTAGGTTTTCTTATGTCATAGTGACACGAGCAGGGGTGTGATTTAGCTTCAGGGACAACTAGAGCCTGAGGCTCAAATAAAGCCACATCTCTCTCTGTCTCTCAACTCCGTGTCTTCATTCTCTGTGACCACCTTCCTGAGTTTGGAGGGGAATGGATGGCTGCCAGTGACCCTTGAGAACTCAGCTTAAAGTTTAAATATCCCAAGGAGAGTCCCTCATAGGCCTAGAATGGGTCAGGTGCTCACCCCAGGACCAATCACCACGACTAGGGTGATGAACATACCTGCCATGATGAGCATCTCACTCATCCCAGGTCGGGAACATACCATTATCTATTCATGTCACAGTTAGAATGGGAGAGAAGCATTACTAGGCAGAAAGCTTCAGACGTGGAAGCTGTTGGGCAGAACAAAAATATGTATCTTCAAGACTGCCCCTTTAAACCTAAGCTCCTTATGGGAAATCTAGTGGACAGCTGTTCTTTTTGTTTATTCAGCCTCTATCCTACCTTCCTTTGTCAACAATACCCCCCTTTGCCATTGGAGAACTACCCCGCTCCTCCCCATGTGCTTTGCTTGGAAGTTGTAGTCCATGCTTTCTCAAATCTACTCTGCTATCAGCCCTTCCATATTTCCGTGTTTTGGGCATAGGTGAGCATCATGCAAATTGGGCCAATTAGATTCTAGCTTTTTCCTGAGTGTTTGGTTCTTAGAGGAATGACTCCACTGATTAGAGCAGAATCATTCTGTTGCTCCTCTTAAGAAGTCTGTTCACAAGCTCCCCCTAGTTTGATCCCTAGAGCTTCATGGCTCTTGCCCTACCCTGAAAGTCTGATTGCTCAATTCTCTGATTCATTCTAGAGCTACCCTAAGGAATCTTCTAGGGAATCTGACCACTCACTTAAGTTAGTTGGAGTTGATTTCTGTTCCTTGCAACCAAAGATCCTTAATAGATGCAGGCAGAGGCTGTGTATTACTCATGTTCGTATCCACCGTGCTAACGCTGGTTCCACCCGGTACGCAAATGCTCAGGAAGCATGTGTGGACTTGTCCACTGTGCAAGTTCCTTTCTTTTATTTTTCCCATATCTCCTATCCCCTTCCTTCAAAGAGAATTCTAGATCAAACCCACTATGTGAAACAGTTAAAAGGGAGGTTGAGGAAAGCCCAAACCCCGAATGCTCAGCTTCTGTCTTGCTCCTTGGCAATGTCTATGGAACCCTAGGGGGTCTCTGGAATATAGTTTGAAAACCTTTGGATTTGGAAGTGCCTCAGGTCCCTCCCGGTGCTAAGATGCTGCCATCTGACCACATGCCAGGGCTTCCTTTGAATCCTGGCTGTGTCATCCTCCTTCAAACCAGACCATTTTCTGTCTCAAGCCTGTTCCACTTGGGGCCCTCAAAGACACCTTTTTCTAAAGCAGCAGCTCTGCCTGTCTCACTCTCAGCTAAATGTTTTATGTACTTGTCACTGGGGTATTTCATATTATTTGGGGCGTTTATATGTCATTAAGCACAAGGCAGACCAGGTTAATTGAAATTGTTATTTTTGGAATTGGAATTATTATTTTTTTAATTAATTGAAACTGTTCCCCGCAATAAAAACGGCACATGCTTTGGAGTTCATAGTAGCAGCTCTGAAGATTTAGAAGCATATTAAGATTGTTGGATCTCAAAGGTGGGTTTCTGGGCACCACCTCTGAAAATTTGGGTTTAGTATGCGTCCAGTGGGTCCTAGGAATCTGTATTTGTAAAATAGGAAGAATAGCTGTGCCAACATCATTTTGTTCTTATTCTTAAATGCAATAATGTATTTAAAGTTCTTAGCCTAGTACATGGCTTTATGGTAAGGACTGGATAAGTCAAATCATTAATATCATTAGTTTATGATATAGTTTCCAATGGACTTATCTAGTATTGATTCAGGCGACTATTGAAATGAGCAACCCACCTCTAGAACATTAGTTCAAGTTGACTGTCATCTCACACCTGTGCTATTACCATAGCTCTTCCTCCAACTGATCTCCCTGACTTCAGTCTCCTTGTCTGAGTTCATTCTGAACAGTTATTTTACTAAAAATCAAATTTGATAGTGCCACCTTCTGCTGAAAATCCCATGTCTCCCCATTCTTTTGGAATGAAGTCTACACTTCTGACCTGTCACCTGTGCAGCCTTACTTATGGGTTCCTCTCTGTCAGCAACTTTTTCTCTGCTTCATCTCTTGCTCTCTGTACTCTAGTCCCAACAAACTGTGGGTCCCCCAATTCCTCATGCTCACTCTCATCCTCTGGCTTTGCTCATTTGGCTCCCTCTGCCTGAAACGTGGGATTCCCTTTTGCCTGGCCAAAGGCCCTCCAGGTCTCCTTTTGGCCACTACTCTTCTGTGAAATCCTCCCTGGTTCCCCAAAGGCTGGGTTAGATTCCTTCTTATGTACTGTTCCTGAATCCTGTATCCTTACTGTTACAGCACTTACCACACTATGTTGAAATTATCTGGGTACTTTTCTGTGTCTTCCACTAGTGTTGAGCTCCAGAAGGCAGGGACCCTATCTTTAAGACTTTGACTCCCTTTAGTCTTCAAGGCCCAGCACAATGTTTAGGCACATAGTAGGTACAGGTGCTCAATAAATGCTTGGGAAGGGAGGAGGGGAGTGAGGGTAGGAAGGAAGGGAGGGGAACAAGGAAGAAAAGGAGGAAGGGAGAGAGGAAGGGAGGAAGGGATGGAGGAAGGAAAAGAAGAAAATGTATTTTAGCTGGTCCCTAGACTGTGATGGAAGGCACAAAGACCAGGATCCAGCTCTATAGAGAAGAGTACTTTTACAGAAGAGTTAGATGGAGTCATGGTTTCAGCAAAATGGTTTAGTTCAAGGCAGGGCCTGTCTCCTGGAAGGCACCCATGGCATAAATGAAAGATCACCAGATTCAAATAGGAAAACCACATTTTCAACATTGCCCCATTACTGAAAGCTCTATGGGGTTCGCAAGTCACTTCATTTTTCTGAGTCTTCAGTGTCCTCATTTTTCAAATGGAGCTAATAATTGTTTGGAGGATGAGCTAAGAAACTATTTAAAGTGCTTTGCAAATTGCAAAGTTGTGTTCTTTTGTGCCAGGCTCTGAGCTTCTTGATTTGATGTGTTTTACCTCAGTTTCCCCAGTGCCAGTGACATTGAACATGCTAGGTGAATTTTTGTTGAATAAATAAGCCACTTCATAAAAGGATGACTGAACAAGTGGATTAGGGAAAGTCTGCAGCATTAGATTGCCTAAGCAGACAATGACAGAGAAGCTGAGAATAGCTTTGTGGAGATGAGTTGAATATACATCTTATTTCTTTCTTTCTCCATGGAAAGTTCCTTGAAGTGGGGACTGTTCCCTAACTCTCCCCACCACTCCTAACTGAGTGCCTTTCATACCCTTAGTCATTGTTTAAGAAACACTTAGGAGCTTAAGGTGAATTTGTCCACCCATTACAATTTTCCAATGGTTTGAGGTAGGTACATACCATCAGCCCCATTTTACAGATAAAGAAACTGTCAGAGATGTTTAAATGAACAGCCCAAGTTTGCATGGCTGGCAAGGGACCAATCCAGGACAAGAACCCATATTTTCTCACCCTATATCCAGTGCTTGCTTGTTTGTTTGTTTGTTTGTTTCCACCAGTGAGTTTGTCTCTTTGCTTCCTGGCTCATGTCAGCTGTGTCTCTGATATGAAATGGTGCATGCACACACCCAGACACCCTAGTCCTAAAAGCAGTGGCAGCCCCATGTTGATGAGTAGTAAAGAAGTGCAGCAAAGAAGATCCTTCAAATGGCTGCTGATGAATGTTTATAGATGGAGTCTTGCTTTTAACTGAATGAGATTTAATTTTAAAATGCATTCAATTATTTTTAAGCCCGGGGGCATTTAGAAATGACCACTGCCAAACACCAAAACTAGGAATGTTCCATGACCTTATGACTCTGCCTTCTTCACCAGCCATCTTTTTTGGGTCTTGATCTCACACGGGAGTGCCAAAGCACAAAATTTATAGAGTCCTCAGAGTTTTTGTGGCCGCAAATCACAAGACTTTATCAAACAGAAAGGGAAGCTTGCCTTGGAGGGTGAGAACATACTTTTCAGACATAGCGATGGGAATACAAACAGGCCAATTCAATTTCTTTTGGGGTCATGGTTTGTAGCTTTATTGAATGTGTGACATTCCTTTTTGAAAGTCCATGGGATGTTTTCACTTCAGAGAATAATTTCTACATCCCATTCGACACCAAGAAATGGGTAATTATTATATCACTTGGTGGTTATTTATCACAGCTTGAATGGAAATAAATTACTTCAAAGTGAAATCACGCTACATGGTTACCTGTCTGCCCTATTAATCTTTCGTTTAATTTTCTTTATTTTAATGTGCATACCAATGTTTGCGACCTGTCTCATCTGTCTCTCTCAAAATTCCCTCCAATGGATTTAAATATGTTAAGAAAAATTAAATAAATGGGTTAAAAGAAGGCTCGGTATTTGGGAAATGGGGGCTTAGCTGAGAGCAGTAATTTATTTCTGAATTGGCTCTCTCACTTCCCATGCAGTAGGAGCATACTGGAAATCAAAAATGTGTAAAACACATTCTGCAATAGACCAGCTACTTAGGTTAGGGCACAAGTGATGGTGACTACATTTTCTGGACCCAGCGCTATCCACGGTGCCCACTTTGGCAGTTTTCGCCCAGTGATCTCATTTCACCCACTGAAATTCACAAAATAGCACTGCTTTTCTGTCACTTTAAGAGCATGAAATTAGTCTTCCAAGCCTTCCTCTTTCTGTCCTTGTCATCTAAACTAAAAGTCTAGATGAAAGGGCCGTCTACTTCAGTTTGACAAAAATGAATTGGGGGCCCACTGTGTCCCAGATATTGGGATATCTGAGGGGTTCACAGTCCAGTGAGGGGGACCTCTCTGTTGCATTTCCTTCTTTCTTCCTGCCACATGACGAAGGGAGAGGTCTGCTGTATTAGGAGGATCTCTAGGTAAGATTTCTTAAAGCAGAAGCTGATGCTTCAGAGGGTCTGAAGTGAGAGCAGCATGGCATGGGATGCGAGGAGAGATTTGTTCTTGGTCCCAAGTGGGAGGCAAAGTGAGACCCCCAGCGTGGAAATGCTCAGCCAAGACACTAGGACCCAATTTAGCAATGAGTGGGGCCATAGGGAAAACTGACAAAGGGAGCAGCTCAAGGAAGAATGGAGACAGGCGTGTAGGTTTTGGAGCGTGAGGCAGGGCCCCAGCTAAGGCCAAGTGAGATAGGAACCGACTGCAACAGTTCAAGCTTAAGGGGGTACCAATAACTCAGGAATTAAGTAATATTTGAATGAAAGGTTTTTTGGTTTTTTTAAATCACGATTAATGCCAAAACTTCCATGATGAGCACATTATCAAAACTTGAAATGGAGACAAGGTCAGCAACAGTGCTATGTGGAGCCATATTGAAGCCTGAGGCACAAGAAAAAAGTCCAGTGATATCGATCCTGTCTTTATTTAATTATTTCATATTTATTTAAGTGAGTTTTTTTGTTTGTTTTGTTTTCTTTTTTCTTTTTGTTTTTAGAGAGGGAGGGAGGGAGGGAGGGAGAGAGATCACTCAAGCAGAGGGGTGTGCAGAGGGAAAGGGGGGAGAGAATCCTAAGCAGACTCCATGCCCAGTATGGAGCCCGAGGCAGAGTCAGATCTCAGGACCCTGATGAGATCATGACCTGAGCCGAAATGAAGAGTCAGACGCATAAACCAACTGAGCCACCCAGGCGCCCCTGTTTAAATGTTTTGTAAGCAGTTTTATTGGACCACAGCGATGCCCATTCATGTGCATATTGTCTATGGCTGCCTTTGAGCTACAAAACAGAGTTGGAATAGTTACAACAGAGGCTGCATGGCCCACAAAACCTAATATTCACACTGAGGCCCCTTACAGAAGAGGTTTGCCACCTCCTGGACTAGAAAATCCACTGGGCTCCCTTCTGGTTCTGGTATTTGCAGATTTTGTTTTCAGTTGACTTAATTACTTACTTTTGATGCAAGATGGACCCTAGACTTTGAGAGTACTGCATTTTATGTTTTGTGGACGTTGTATATTGTGTTACATTAGATAAACTTCGACAGAAAGCCTATGGTGCATCAGACGTCACACGAGGTCTCGGGTAATAGTTTGGTACATTTGGCCCTGTCTCCCCATCCCCCTTACTAGAACTGTGGGCTTCTGGAGGATCCGTGAAGGTATTCAGTGTTTTCTGAATTTACCTGGATTGATCACCTGCAGTTATCAGCCTGGGTCAGTAGGTCCCTCCAGGAGGCTTCTGGAAAAGTGCTGGGTGGTTTTGGTGGTTACACTGACTCTAAGTCACTACTGGAAAATAGTGGGCAGGAATCAGGGATGCTGAACAAGCCACAATATGTGGATCAGTTCCCTCCATTGAAAAATTATCCCTCCTCAAATGGCAGTGGAATGGCTAAAAAACACTGTGTAACCCTTTTGTTTCCCTGCGGGTAACCCCTTTCCTTTGCCTTTATCTATTGCCAATTTTTGCATCCTTTTCCTGAGGATACCGCAAAATTCTATTTTTTGCATAATGATGTACCACTTTAATGGAACTGTTGGCTTCAGGAAATATGAAAATGACTGGTTGAAAGGCTTTGAATGATACTTACCAGGCTTTTCGTTTCTATTTTTATTGAGTTGTATGCATTCTGATTCATTAAATTCATTAAAGGTGGAAAAAAGGCCTATGGAAATATGGTTGGCTTTCTATTTCCCATAATTATTCATGAAACATAGAATTTTCTTGTTCCAGGAAAAAAAAATCCTTTTGGTAAATTGACATCTCTCATTTTTCTGGAAAAGTCCTCTTAGAGAATGTCCTCATCTAAGATCTTGCTGTAAAAATAGGAGCTGACCATCTCTGGATGAGAAAATGTGGAGCCCGGAGAAACCACCTCATCAGAAGTGGTCCTAGGAGTTTCGGGAAGGTGACGGATTGGTTCCTGGTACCCACACCTGCCAACCCTCTAGAGTCAAGTGCTTTCTGGGGTCCAGCTTGATCATGCTCTCTTCTTCCCTCTTTATCTTCTCCTTCCTTTTCCCATCAAATTGCCCTTTCCTCGGTTGCATTGAACAGCACCCAAGGGCACTCTGTGCACCATTGTGGGAGGCAGACAGAGTTGTAGGTAAAAGCCCTGGCCTTCGAACCTGATAACTGGGTTTGATTGTAGGCTCCACCCCTGACTAGCTGTGTAGCTTTGGGGAAGCGACTTTACCATTCTGTGCCTCAATATCCTCCATTCCGCATTGGGAATTAAATAAGTTAATACATGAAAACACTAGGGGGAGCATCTGCCATATGGTAACCGTGGCATGAAGGGCTGCCACTGCTGTGTGGAAGGGCATGATGGGGATGCATGTCAGAGCAGGATAGGCCTCAGGGACCGCATGGCCCAGGGGCCTTCAAACCTTGCTGCAGACTCCGGGAGATGGGGAAACCAACACTCAGCCACTGTGAAGAGCAGGGCTGAAAGATGGGGCTTTATACCTCCAGCTGCCCCCTCAAATACCGTCTGTATTTATTCTTTTGTTTGTAATTCTGTTGAAAAATACGGTTAATTTATTGACCAATTTATACTTACTGTATTTACAGATAGAGGATGTTGCACAGAAGGAAAATGACTTGCCTTAAGTCATATATCAAGTTAGTGATAAGTTGTTAATATTGTTAATGCTTAATATGTACCTGGCGCTGTCCTGGGTCTCAAGTTCAAAACATTGTATAGGCATCTCCGTGGTTTTTTTGTTTGTTTTTTTTTTAATTTTATTTATTTATTTGACAGAGATAGAGACAGCCAGCGAGAGAGGGAACACAAGCAGGGGGAGTGGGAGAGGAAGAAGCAGGCTCATAGCGGAAGAGCCTGATGTGGGGCTCGATCCCATAATGCTGGGATCACGCCCTGAGCCGAAGGCAGACGCTTAACCGCTGTGCCACCCAGGCGCCCCTCTTCCGTGTTTTTTTAAATCAAGCAGGTCCCTTACTTGCTATTCAGCTAGCCCCACTTCGAGGCCCCTGTGGCACTCCTGTGTTGGTCTCACTCTCTGTTTTTAGCTGGTCACCTTGTTTCATCCCGAATGCCTCTTCCCATACCAATTCATCCTGATGACTGGTTTTCCTGTTTGCAGCCTCCCACAGAGCCAACACTTGCTGTTGTCTCCCCTGCTCTGACCTCTCTTTTCCATCCCCCACCAAAGTTTTTTATCCTCTCTCTCATTGATGTTATTGCTTTACAGACCGCAGGCAAAGACCTGACTCCACTCTTTTGGTTCCCAGAGACCCTTGATCTCAAGGTCAGGGCCCACACTACATACATTTCATTCATGCAGTGAATACTGATGGTGCACCTACGTTGTGCCAGACATGTACAAGGTACGGGGGAGATAGTAGTGAACCAAACACAGAAAAATCCCTGCCTTCACTGGAGCTTGTGTCTTCGTGGGTGGTGACATTCAATAATCAAAATAAATTGGTAAAACATATAGTATGACAGATGGCTATAAATGTTATAGAGATGGAAACAGTTTGGTAGTTCCTCAAAAAGTTAAACATAGAATTACCATATGATCCAACAATTTCAATTCTAGGTATATACCCCCAAAGAAGTGAAAGCAGACTCAAGCAGATACTTGTACACACATGATTATAGCAGCATTATTCACAAGAGCCAAAAGGCTGAAACAACTCAAATACCCATTGGAAGATGAATGGATAAACAATACACACACACAAACACACACACACACGGTGGAATATTAGTCAGCCTTAAAAAGGAATGAAAATCTGACACATGCTACAGTATAGATGAACTCCAAAGACGTTATATTAAGTGAAATAAGCCACACACATAAAGACAAGCATCATATGATCCCACTTACATGAGACATTTAGAATAGGCAAATTCCTAGAAGGAGAAAGTAGAACAGGGGTTGTCAGAGGTCAGGTGAGAGGAGACAGGGATTTATTGTTTAATGGGTAGAGTTTCTGTTTGGGATAAATAAAATAAAAAAGTTCTAGAAGTGGATAGTGATGAGGATTTCCCAGCATTGTGGATGTACTTAATACCACTGACTTTTATATTTAAAAAAAAAAATTGAAATAGTTAATTTTATGTTAAATTTTATGTTAAATACATTTTATCACAATTTTATGTTAAATACGTTTTATCACAAGAAATGTAAAAAAATGCTATAGAGAGGAAGAAAGCTTGAAAGGAAGATGGGTGTGTAGGAGTTGATTTTAAAGATTTATTTATTTACTTATTTTAGAGGGAGAGCACGTGAGCCAGGGGAGGGGCAGAGGAAAAACGAGAGAGAATCCACAAGGAAATTTCCCAGCAGGGCGCAGAGCGTGGAAGGAGCCTGTCATGGGGGTGGGGAGGCTCTATCCCAGGACACTGAGATCAGTCCTGAACCCAAATCAAAAGCCAGCTGCTTAACTATCTGAGCCACGCAGGCACGCCATGTGGGGATTAATTTTAAAAGGAAGGGATTGATGGGTTTCTCAGTTGGTTAAACATCTACCTTCAGCTCAGGTCATGATCTCAGGTCCTAGGATCCCCTACTCAGCGGGGAGCCTGCTTCTCCCTCTCCCTCTGCCCTTCCCCCCTGCTCCTATATGCTCTCTCTCTCTCTCTCAAATGAATAAATAAGATCTTAAAATAGAAAAAAAAAAAAAAAAGGAAGGGATTGCCGAGGAGATGGCACTTTCATAAAGACCGGGAGAAGCCAGCCCTGTGGCTCTCTGGGATAAGCACGTCCCAAGCAAAGGGACCCCGCATAAAGGGGCAGCATGGTAAGATGAACATAGCAAACCTTTTTTGTGCCTCAAGTTCCTGGGTTTTGTGATGGGGATCATAAAACCTATCTCATTTGGTATGATGAGGATTCAGCGAAATAATGCTCAAGAGATACTTCAGGACAGGGCCCAGTGCCAAGCTGATCCTTAGCCATGGTGTGAGCTCAGCCATCCCTGGGTTTATGGCCAACATCTGCTCTGGTATGTTCATTTGGCACCTATGCTGCATGGGTTGTTAGTATTTTGCCATCACCGCTGACCAGCATATAGTTAAGTGCCAAATAAACAATAATTTTTTTCCTGGCTCCTTGGTCTTGATATGGGCAGTGTTAAAATGTGTGAAAACACGGAACATGGTACTTGGCACATTGATGGTAATCAATAAATGTTTGTTTTCTCCATTTGACTGTCGGTCATTCTTTCATTCATTAGAAATAAGTAAGACACAGTTCCTGTTTTCAAGATGTGCATTATCTTAACCCCCGGGTGTCTAGAAAAACATACAGGTGAGGGTTTAGTCCATCCCTGGAGATTGGGGAGGGAGGGGCTGTGGTCAGGAGTGCGTGGAAAGGCCTGGCAGAGGACTGGGACCCTGGCTAAGCCTCTCAGCCGGGCTGGGACTGGGGTAGGTGGTCAGGGAAGGGAGTAGGCACCAGCACTGTGGTGGGACTCTGCTTTGCGGTTGGAGAGCGTGGGGCACGGCTGTGGGCACGCGTTGCTCCAGTGGAATTTTGCCAGCCGTGTTGATATTGCTGTAACTCCTGTGAAATTCCCGAGGGGCCGAGTAGGAGTTGTGCTGTGTCTCTTTCATTTGCTCTTCCATCGCCTCTCCTCTTCCTTCTCCACCCTGCTCGGCGCCTCAGGGACCGCCCTGTGTGGACCACATCGGCCAGCCATCCACCAGCTGCCTTGCCCTCGATATGAGTTTGCTCGGCCGCCGTAACAAAGCCCCACAGAGTGGGTGGCATACACAGCAGAGAGTTATTTTCTCACCGTTCTGGGGGCTGGATGCCTAAGATCAAAGTGTGGTTTCTCCGGGGGCCTCTGTCTCCTTGGCTTACAGATGGCTGTCTTTTCCATGTCCTCACACGGTCTTCCTTCTATACATGTCTACGTCCAAATTTCCTCTTTTTAAAAAGACACCAGTCATATTGGATCGGGGCCCACCCTAATGACTTCATTTTAACCTAATTATCTCTTTAAAGAACCTATCTCCATATGTGGAAACATTCTGAGGTACTGGGCATTAGGGCTTCAACATGTAACTTTTAGGGAACATGATTCGGCCCCTAACACCCTCAAGCTTTAGTTGGATTTGGCCAATGGGGAGCATTAGCAGGAGGTTAGAGGGTGGAGGGGAATGAGTTTGGATGTTTATTTCCCTGGGTGTTATGCTGTGGTGTCACTAAGGACTGAACACCGCAATCCTGTCAGGCAGCCCTCTCTCTGCAGTCTCCACTCCCCCAACCCTGCCCTCTCCAGGGTCCTGTAAACATTTCTCCCCCTGCTCCTTCAGCAGGAGGGTGCCCAGTAATTACTATCCCTAGTGATTATCCTTTACCCACCCTACACCTTGAGAAGTAGGCCTTTTATTAAACTCTCCTCCAGTTGTCCAATTTGAGTGTGCCATCTGTTTCCCTCTGAGATGCTGACTGCGTGGGCGAGGGGGAGCACAGGGAGAAAAGAGTTCATGCTGGTGCTCACGCTGAACTTCACAAGCAAAGGACGTGTCCTCTGTGGACGCTCCTAGACCTCGATGCCTTGGAGCTGTTTGTGGCATCCTCTACCGATTGCTTTCTCCACTTAATCCAGAGGCTGCATGATGCAGTGGAAGGAGCAGAAGAGTTCCAGTAGTAAAACTCCGGCCTGAGAGCCAGCTCCTTCCCACCCCCTGGGATGACAGTGGGCAGGTCCCTCTCTCTGGTCCTTCCATTTCCATAATTGTCAAATATAATAGAAGACGCAAACATTTTGTTGTGAGGGATTAGCTACATTGAATGAGAGAGCAAATGTTCAATAAATGTTTCATTTTCTTTCCCAAACAGAAGGAGTCCCTGGTGTGACTCTATTTTGGAAACCCCTGTGCGGATCCTGACTGAACGGAGGTAGCAAGGAACCAGCGCCAGTCAGGCTTGAGGGACAGGAGGAGTCACGTCTAGGCTTCTGGCTGGGTGGTTTTCCAGTCATTTCTCTGTTCTCTGTCCTGCTTCCCCATCTCATCGCAGTCACCGGGGTGCAGACACTGGCCACCTTGCCAGCCTCATCTGAGGCCCCACTGCCTTGTCCTCTGAAGCCACCACACTGGCTTCTTGTTGGTCCTTTCACCTTCCATGCGCCTCGGCCTCAAGGCCTCTACCCTCATCCCCTTTTGTCTGGGGGACTCTTCCCTCCCTCTACCTGGTGAATTCCTGCTTATCCTTGGAAACTCAATGCCAACAGCTTTTCCTCAGGGAAAGCCTCCCTGACTCCCCCTCCTTCCCCACTAGGATCAGATCCCCCATTGCATGTTTTCTAACCTCCTGCAACTTCTCCTTCATATCATCATTAGAATCGTGATTAAGCCACTCACTTAAAATTAATGGCTTGCCTCTATATTTCCCATTGCATGGAAACTCCGTGAGGGCAGGGGTTGTGCCTCTCTGATAACAGTCATGATGATGTATAAAGAGTAGGCTGCCAGGGGGTCCATTCAGATTCTGCTCTTGTCAGCCGTGTGACTTTGGAAATGTTAGTCTCTGTGCCTCCCTTTTCCTCATTTGTAAAATGGGGATAAAAATAGTACCTACTTTATGGGGGTTATCGTGAATGTTACATGTGTTAATAAATGTAAAGCTTGCATTCCAGGGCCTGGCCCCCAAATGTTAGCAATGCCTCTGAGTTCTCAGTTGGCCCTTGATAAATAACTGTAGGTTGAGAAGAGATTACGAGTGGATTGTGGGACAAAGCTAAGATGAGGCCTGGCCGCTTCTGTGTGGTCGCTGTGGTATGACACGTAGTCTCAGATTCCTGGGACAAGGGAGGCTCCTTGGCAACTTATGCTAGGGCATGGTGCCCTTGTACCTTCCATGTACATAAGGGAGTCTCAGCAGTGAGAAGTCTGGCCAGTCACTCCTGGTTGGGATTGCTGGATTGATCATAAGGAAAATGGTGCAGTTAACTTGTTTGTGAACTCAGCCTTAGACCCCTCCACTCGTGGTCCAAGTCAGCCTTGAAGAGAAGGTAGCAGAGATGTTTTGGCCTTTAAGACATAGGTAACATGGGGAATGTTTGGAAACCACAACCTATTTTTATGTTCTGTGACTAGAAATCAGGAGACCTAGTTTCTGGGTATGTTTCCTGGGGGAAGTCATCCAACCATCTCAATTTCCTTGTTCATTAAGTAGGAACAATAACGCAGTATTGCTTTCTTATCGATTACTTTGATCTAAGGTCTAGTGGACTTCATTAGGAGATAGTAAATAAAAGTGTGAACATGTATGTGTGCACACACACACACACACATTCTCATGCCACTGACAAAATAGTCATCACAAACCACATGCATTAAATCTCATTTCATTAGTTGGAGAAGTCTTTAAGATCATTAGCTATGATCAATTCACACCTCCTGCATAAACTGTTATAATAATCCTGATTATCTGGTTTCTTGGTTTGAAACAAATTAGAGATTGGTTAGTAGGAAGGACCAAAGGAGGCCATAGAAAAGAGAAAATAGGGTGGCTCAGTTGATGAAGCATCTGCCTTCAGCTCAGTTCATGATCTCAGGGTCCTGGGTTCCTGCCCCAGTCAGGCTCCCTGAGTCAGGCTCCCTGCTGAGCAGGGAGTCTGCTTCTCCCTCTCCTTCTGCCCATCCCCCTGCTTGTGCTTTCTCTCTCTCTCAAAGAAATAAAAAAAATCTTAAAAAGAAAAAAAGAAGAAGAAAGAAAAGAGAAGAAAATACTGCCATAAGCAGGGACAGCAGCCGCATAGCAGTGGTATTACTTTTTATATCCTGGTAGTTTCTAGTCATTTTTTTTAAGAGCCAGCACTCTTCAAAATCCCGTTGATGATATCATTGTTTTTTAAAACAATAGCATTTTAAAACCCGAAGAAACCAAATGATGCTCTAGTCCATAGCTCTTACTCTCTGATGAGAAAGTTCGGGCTCGGAGTGATCAAGACACAAAGCCAGCCTGCAGCTGAGACGGGTTAGAGCCCCAGTCCTCTGCTCTGCCAACTTTATTACTTTGCTCCTCATTTTACTGGTCAACATATATAGTTCACATCATAAACTGTCCAGGTCTCTACTGGACACAGAGCCCCTGACCTGCAGGAACTTACAGACTGTCAGGGGTCTTTCTCCGCATGAATTTCACCGCTAAATCATTCATATCATTTTAGGCGTTTTTAGATATGATAATTGGTACCTTCAGGCTCAACTTCTGCTATGTGTATACTGAGGACACAGAGATCTTCAGGATGTGTTCCTTGTGACCCAGATTCACAGCAATGTGTGTTAAGGGTAAGATATTTTAAAAAATATCAATCAGGAACACTTTGGTAAGTGCTTACCATGTGTCCAACACTATTATGGGAATTTCAAGTGACAGGGAAAAGGAAAAGACTAATATTATTCTCTAGGAAATCATCATAGCCCTACAAGAAATGGTGGGAGGAGATTTCCAGGGCAAGCTGACTGCTGAGAAAGCAGGGACCAGAAATCTGCCCTGCCCTGAAGCCTGGTTTTTCCGTGGCTTGTGCACAGGGGTCTGACCTCTGTGTGCTTCATCTGGGAAGTGGGGGTAATAATACTACCTACCTCTTAAGGTGGTCCTGAGCATTAAAGAAAATGTCTATCAAGTACTTAGAATATTTCCTGGGGCATAGTAAACACTCAGTAGACACTGGCTTTAGAGTTTCAGGTTGTACGGTACAGACTGAATATACTCGATGAGTTTCTTTGGTGGCACATGGAACATTTATGGGAATAGTGTGATCTGTGCTAGGCTCTGTGCTGGGTGATGAAAATAAGGTGGTCAGTAAAACAGACTATGTCCAGAGACAATTGTCAGCCTAGAGCAGGGGTCAGCGAACTCCAGCCCTGGGGCCTTGTTTTTGTCAATAAAGCTCTATGGGCAGAATTGAATAGTTGCAACGCAGTCAGTGTGGCTCCTAGTACCTGAAGTAATGACTGCGTGGCTCTTTGCAGGAAAAGTTTGCCAACCCCTGGTCTGGAGACCTGCTATTCTATGGGTGGTTCCTGGACCATGGGATTAGCATCAGCTGGGGGCAGTGATAGAAAAGCAAAACCTCCCCCGCACCTCAGACCTTCTGAATCAGAATCTGCATTTTAATACAGTCACAGAGTTCTTTGAATGCACAGTAAAGTTTAATAAGCACCACCTGGGGGGTAGTCAAAGACGCTTAAGTTAAGTTGCTTACCTGGAAAGGAGAAAGTGTTATGATGGAGGCTAGTATAAGGGACCATTTCTAAAGCATTTACTTTGCATCAGGGGCTGGCCTAAGTGTACATCAGAACCTTATTTAGTTCTAAAAAGGATTAAGAAGAGGATGCTGCCTTTAACCTCGGTTGAACAAACCTTGACTTAAAAAGGCTAGGTGATTTTAACCCAGGCTTTCAGTTAATGGCAGAGTGGGAGTTTGAAGTCTGGTTGACCAGACTGCCAGCCATTTGCCCTTCACTGTCCTGTCGTTCCGCTTCCTAAAAGCAACACAAAAGAGAGAATAAGGAGAGATTTCGCAGAGAAATCTTACAGAGTTGGCTCAGTGCCTACATCAGTAAGGGTCCAACCAGGAAAACAAAATCCACTCAAAGAATGTAAAACAGAGGAAATTTAATTCAGAGAATTGGTTACACAGTGATGGAGGAGCTGGAAAGCCATCAGGAGATGGTGAGGCATTGTGTAATTAGCAACGACAGCAATTTGCCACCACCCTCAGCCTGGAGAGACGAAGTGAGGGGGTGGCAGAGTCACCAGGGAGAGGCTGAACCCCAGTGGGCCTTTCCAGCTGGAGATCTAGCCACAGGAGCCCAGAGCTACTGGTAGTGTTGCTCAGGGCAGAGCCAGAGGGGAGTCATGTGCGGCTCCTTCCCTCCGTTTCTCCTCTAGCAAGAAGCGGGCTAATGTAGGAACCCAGAAAATGTGGCCTGAGGGATCAAGATTCTGCAGTAGAGAGCAGAACAGGGAAAGGGTGAGCAAGGGACCTAAGAGCAAAAGGGCCGGGGGGGGGGGGGGGCTACTGGTACCCTGTCATTTCCTCCCTGTGCCAGGAAGAGGCCCCAGGCACTATCATAAAGTCCCTTCTCCAGGGTGTCAGGTCCTCTGTCTTTTCATGCCGCATATTGCTGTCCTTAGATTGCTATTCTTATGCTTTGTCTCTAGTTCTCTTTTCTTTTCTAGTTTTAGCCTTAGGATGCACCCTTCATTTAAACTGTCCTATCCCCAAATCCCCTTCTGTCCCTAGCTATGGTTTCTCAGCTTTCCTAATTACAAACTCAGCTGCCTTTGAGTCAAATTCACCATCTTCTCCCCTATGCCCCACAACTAGATTTGGTACTTTGGGCCTCTACTTGTCCAGGAGCTTGGACACAAACTCTTGGGTGGGGTCCTGAGTGATGATGGAGAGAGCTTCTCAGACACAACAGGGTGATCTGGTCTTCCCAGCGAGGTGGGATAGCATAAAATGGGAGGCAGATAAAGCTCTAGGCCTAAGAGTGAGTTTAGATGCCACCTTGAAGTATTTGGACTTTATTCTGGGAGGCAGTCATTGAAATACTTAAGTAAGACGAGATACAATTATATTCGTATTATGCAAACCTTACTCTTGCTGCAGAATGGTTGTTGCATTAGAAGAAATCAAACTGGGAGTAGAGAGTCTGGTTAGAAACCTGTTGCAGGGATAATAGTTGGTTGGTTGGTCTATGGAGTGTCGCAGTAGAAGAGGAAAGTGTTGATTTGAGAGACTGTCGCAGCCCCCAAGCCTGTCCTTCTCCCTCTTCTCTTGCCGACAGAGATCCGTTTTTGCTCGGGTGCTTACTCTTCCTATAGACACGGCTCTAGCATGGAACCCTCCCCAGGTCAGAGGGCGTCTCTTGGTAAGTTCAGTCATGGCCAACCTGCTCCCTTTCCTGGTGTTTTGACTGGGGACATGTGATGCAATTCTGACTGATAAAAGGAACTGGAAGTCTTCTGGTGGCTAAGGGCAAAGGATGGCTAAGGGCAAAGGAGTTTCCTTCACTTAGAAAGAGATGAGCAAGGAGAAATTCATCTTTTTTGCTTCTGGTTGTGACTGAAGGAAGGAAACACAGGCATTGTGACAGCCATCTTGGATCTGTGAGAGGTCAGCTGAAGGAGACAAGTCAACCCCCTGGGGGTGGAAACACTTGCCTTGGAAGTACCACTGAATCACTTAATTACCCAACTCTGGAAATCTGTGCTGTGAGGCAATAAACCACTTAAAGTTTAAGCTACTTTTAGTCTTCTTTAAAAAAAAAAAATAACTTACAGCCATAAAGCATCTTAATAGATATGGAAAAAAAATTAAGAGGTCATAAGAGTTGGTGGCTTGATTGGTTGTGGGTGGCCAGGAGACAGATGTAAGATGAGTCATTAGTTTTGAGCTTGGGTCATTAGGTAGAAAATGATACCAAAGATGAAAACCCTAGGAGCTGGTTTTAGCAGAATGGTGTGCGTAAGAACATGCATGTTTTGAAAGAAACAAAAGTTTGATTGGTGTAGTGGATACGTAAGGGGATTGTGGTGAGCTGAGGGTGGAAGGGATCATTGTAGTCCTATGTTATGTCCTTTGGTGGTCCCATGTGGATGGATCTTGGGCATCTCTGTGACCTTGGGCATACTCTTTACCTTTTCTGGGCTTCAGCTTCTTAGTAAAATAGAACGAATACTGCCTAGCTCATAGGGTAATCATCGTAAGGAGGAAATGCAACGCACACATCAACCAAACATAGCAATTATTATTTAATGGGGCTCAGGAGGGGGGCTTTAGGTGCTGATATACTGAGGGCCTCACTAGATTTCAGCTGGCAGGAGGGCAGTGACATGGTCAGAAGGTCAGAGGCTGGAGACTGACGCTCAAGTCGATAGTCATGGCTGACATCTAGACCTCTAGTTGTCATACACCCCAGAGGCTCTGAATCTTTTGTTGAAAAGAAAGCTTATTCAAAGGAGTAAATAAGTAAAACCGATAAAAACAGAGCTACTTCATTAGAAGAAGCAGAGAAAGCGGGACCAGAGCAATCTCCCCTTCCATGCTTACCTGAGTAACTTATGAAAGCGTCCCAAGGAATCTATAGATCTCTGGGGGAAGCAGGTTGGAAGTTGCTAATACAGACATTAAGCACTGGGGATAATCACTGTGGAAAAGGTGTAAGAGTGAGATACTCAGAAGGATCACTATTAAGAGAATAGAAGTTAATAAATGTAACACTGAATCAACTTATTCAACTAAACTATTCAAATACCTTACCTAGAGAACTCCTACTCATCCTTCAGAATATATCTCAAGTGTTGCCTCCTCCAGGAAGGCTTCCTTGACCAGCCCTCAGGTGTCCTTTCTCTGTTCCCCCATCCAGAGAAATAGCCTTCTTGCTGACCTGTCTGCCCTGCTGACCGTGAGCAGGGCTGGCCGATTTATCGCTTCAGCCTCTGCCGTGCCCAGCTGAGAACTTCACGCTTGTCTGAACTGCCCCTGTAAATGAGTGCCGGGCAGACTGATTGAGGTTGCAGTCTTAGGGCTCAAAGGAAGGAAGTGGGGCCTAAGGGCTGAAGGTGGGACTGTTTGCCCACCCTGGGAAAGTTGTAATTTGGGTTAAGGGCAGGAGGAATAGAGATGGGGATGGATTAGAATCCAACTTCTGAAAACTAAATTTAAACCCCAAGGTACAGGAGACTAATGGTGAGCAGAAAAGAACAGGGCCTTGATAAGACTGGAAGAGAGAAATAAGATGCAAAGCATTACGTCGTGTGTCCCAGCTCCTGCAGATGGTAGTCGCAACAGTGGACTTCAAGCCGGGTCTCTAACTCTTCAGCAGGCAACCGCCTCGCCTCCTCCCCCACCTGCTCTCTCCACAGGCCAGCGAGAATGGGAATGCAGCTGCCTCTCCAAAAAGACTTGTTGATTAGGTGATTGAATGAAACCATTTTGTCTTGATTCTCTTTCTAGATTTCAGCCGCTTGTTTAAATGGTGTTTTTCTGACCCCGCTTGGCATTTCAACCATGCAACATCAGTGGGCTGCGTGTCATTACACATCAACACAGGCACCTCCTTGCCTCCCGTGCCTCCCCCACGCTGGCTCTCGGTGTCCAAGATCAAAGAGAAATATTGTTCCCACTGCAGATGAAGAAACAAGGCTGGCTGCCTTTGATGTCAGGCAGCCTCGGTGTAATCTGTGCCCCTGACTTGCTTTTACTGCCGATGTAATTTGCAGCTGCGATGTCGAGTCTGGGTAATTGTTTCTCCAACCCAAACGCCACTAGTATTTTTTACTTAAGCGGGAATTTTCATTTGGCTAAATAAACAGTTCCTGTCTGCCCCCAGCGGATGGTGGCCCTGAAACACGGGGGTACTGGTGGTTTTCAAGAAAACAGAGGCCAGGTAATCAGGAAGCCCTAACAAGAGGCCATTATGTAGAGCTCACCCTTCTTTAACTTTGTCTCTTATGGGAATAGTGTGATTTCAGTTCCATAAATACTAAGAGGTTTACCGCTGGGCACTGGGGCCTTCCATCTCATTCACCTCGGAAATTAAGGCCGCTGCCTTCCCTGCAATGTTTCTCTTTGTCTCTAATATCACTTTAGCTGCCTTTAGGAACCAAGCCAGGACGTAAAGGATTCAGACCATTTTATTTTTTACAAGGTCAGATTGCTCATGATTCCTAATAGAGAACATTGAAAACCTTTTTATGGAGGGGCCGCCCTCCTTCTAATGTATCTCTCCTTTCAGAAACAGTTGCAGTCAAAGACATTAAGTTAAAACCTTAATCTTGGTTCAAAATAATAGTCATAGTAGTAGCAATAATAGGGGCGGAAAATGCCATGCACTCATAAACATGTCACAGACACAGTCCTAGGCCCTGCACCCACCATCCACTGTTTGACCCTTGCAACAACTCTGCCAGGCAGCTATTTTGGCTGTATTTTGCAAAAGGGGATGCTAAGACTCAGGGAAATTAAACGCCTTCTCCCCAAAATTACATAGTAAGAGAGAGAAGCAAAGCCAGGTCTGGAGCCGTCATATCTCTGCTATGCTTCAGGACCGTGTTTTTCCTAGGACGTGGTATGGATTTTCACAAGTGCATAAATTACAGTCGGAGCAAAAGCAATGATGTATGTGATAGGTAGTGGAACAGGGGGCCCATGTCCTATTTTGTTGGGTTGTGGTTTATAAAGCGCTTGAGTGCCCCGTTATCCTGTGCTCTTTCCTCCGCCTAGAATGTCCTCCCCGCTGTGCTGCCCTTCCTGTCCTGCCCTGGGTTCCTTCACAGGGAGTCTTTCCTCGCCTTATAGAAGCTACACCCACGTGCTGTTGTATCTACTTTTGCTAACTTCTCTCCTGGCCCTTTCACACCGTCACCTCCACCAGGTGGTGAGCTCCTTAAGGGCAGAGATAGTGTCTTATCTGATATTATATTCCAATGCCTGGCACTGTGCTTGCTGTATGAATGGTGTTCAAGAAGCATTTATTGGATGGATGGACAGATGGATGGATGGATGAATGGATGGATGAATGAAGTGAATAAATACACAAATAGCTAAACAACCTACTGTCTCACCACTAAGATAGTTAATATTATTTCCCATCAAGTCTAGTAAGTGTGTAACTATAGAATCACACTAATTTCTTAGAACGGGGCTCTCTGGGGCCCCTGGGTGGCTCAGTCCTTAAGTGTCTGCCTTCGGCTCAGGTCATGATCCCAGTGTCCTGGGATCGAGCCCTGTATCGGGCTCCCTGCTCGGCGGGAAGCCTGCTGCTCCCTCTCCCACTCCCCCTGCTGTGTTCCCTCTCTCGCTGTGTCTCTGTCAAATAAATAAAATCTTTAAAAAAGAGAAAGAAAGAAAGACAAAAAGAACAGGGCTCTCTGGCTTCCCTATTGTCTATGCTAGGGCGGGGTCTGGAGGGCTCCCTACTTTCCTCCCTGATGGCTGTTTCCCAAAGGGTCCTGTTAAAGAAGCTATGAATAGTGCCTCTGAAGGACTTCGTTCGAGTTCATTTGAAGACGAGTTTGCGTAGGTGAGCGAGTGCCCACGACATCTAGCACCGAGCAGATGCCGAGTCAATGTAGATCTTTCTTTGCCACTTTGATTTCTCTCAGCAAAATGTCCATGTCCTGTGTCTTCTTTTTTTTTTTTTTACAATATCTTTGAAAATAATCTCCATAAAATTACGAAGGCAAAGCTCTTATTCAAACAATACCTTAATCTTCTAAGGTTAGAGAGAAGAGCTCTAAAATGAGAACCTCTACTTGGGGAGAGATTGGGATCTCCAATTTTGACTTCTGAGTTGTGTGTTCTCTATTTTAAACTCTGGATTAAGTGTGGGAAGAACCCTGCTTTCTCCCTTGATCTCCTTTGCATAGTAATGCCAGGCTGACATTTACAAAAAGAACTTTACTACACATGCTGGGAGAACAATGGAGGAAATTGTTGATAGAAACAGAGTAAAATAGTTGTGGGTTTGCCTTTCCCAGTAGAATATGAGCTCCAGGCAGGCAGGCAGGAACTATATTTAATTCATGCTTATGTTCTAGCTCCTCACCTGGAACCCAGTGGCTATTCAATAAATACTTGAANACAGAGTAAAATAGTTGTGGGTTTGCCTTTCCCAGTAGAATATGAGCTCCAGGCAGGCAGGCAGGAACTATACTTAATTCATGCTTATGTTCTAGCTCCTCACCTGGATCCCAGTGGCTATTCAATAAATACTTGAATGAATGAATGAATGAATGAATGAATGAATGAATGAATAGGTAAATGTAGAAAGGAATGAATAAGGCAAACAGTGAAGAACTAGACGGGACCTTAATATCCACAGATGTTGTCACTCAGGCCTTGACACATTTGTGCTCATTTCTCTTTCTTCCCTCCTCCCTCATTCTCTTTTTCCATCTCAGCCTCTTGTTTCCAAGTGGCAAATGCCATTCTACTTCCTGACAGAGCAAACTTGCTCCCCGCTCTGGGTTGAAATTCTGCTGTCAGGTCCACTGACCCTGAAGCCCCTCACACTTCGTTTCCTGCCTGGGAGCATGCTTACGTCACTGCTGATTTCATCCAGCAGCTGTGATTGGCATTCGTTGAGCCCCAACGTCAGATCAAGCTCCTTCCAGCCCTAGGTCCTTCCCATCTTTGGAGCTTTCTTTAAAGAGCAGATGTCAGAGTAACATAACTGGCATATAACAAGGATTGATATGTAGGCAACAACAGAACACTAATCATTTATTTCTAGGTTCTGATTAATTGACATGGTAAGTTTTCCCTCTTAAAATGTTACTCCTTTAAGTGTTAACTGTCTTTAAAAGGGCATACCTAGAGGATAATAAGGCTCAGAACATAGTCACTGAGTCCCCATTACAGAGCTGGGGATACAATAATAGCTCCTACATACTGATACCTCCTACCTAATAAGCACCGTACATACACAGTGATAATTAATTCTCATCCCAGACATGCTATCTATACATGTGTTATGTGTGGGCTGTTTCCATGGTATATTTGGGGAATGTGGGAGTTGGAAAAGTTACACATTTTGCCTAAGGTCCCTTGGCCAGAAGGTGAATGAGCTCAAATATGAATCAGAGGTTGTCTTGATGCCAAAGCTCACGGTCTTTTGCACCCTAGCTAGCAGCCTTGCCACAAGGACCTCCCAGGGTTTTGTGTTGGTATCTTGTGAGAGTTACTATGCATGAACCACGTGCCAAGTGCTGTCAAAGCACCAAGTAGAAAGGGGCAAAAGAGCAAAGAGTTTATAAAGGAGAAGACATTTTACTGAGCTTTGAAAAGATTGAATAGGGATTTGCTGGCCAGAGAACAAAGGAAAGAGAATTCCCAGCGGAAGGAACAGGCTGGGGAAGACATGGCATAGTCAGAAGTGGCGAGTAGTCCCACGGGGCAAGGAAGCATGATGTAGCATGGCTGAGGCAGTCGGGATAGAGGCTGGGGACCGCGGCCAAAGGGAGGACCAGAGAGGTAGATTAGAGCTTTAAAAGCTACCACCTTTAATCTGTGGTTAATGAGATGCCATAAAAGACTTCCAAACCTCAGATCCAGTGGCTGGAAAATGTCCTTCTCCCCAGGGCCTGATATTAATAGTGGAACCACACACATAGTGACAGAGGGACATGAGCAAGGGACTGAGATGGAGAACAGTGTGCTCTAAATCATCCAGTCACCTCTATGGGTGGGAGAGTTCAAACCAAGAAGTGCTCTTTAAACACCTGTATATAAATACATATATATGCGTATATACATATACATGTATATATGTCATGCGAAACTTCATTTTAAAGATTTTTATTTATTTGTCAGAGAGAGAGAGAGCATGAGCAGGAGGAGAGGCAGGCGGAAGGAGAAGCAGGCTCCCCACTGAGCAAGCAGCCTGATGCAGGACTCGATCCTAGGACTCTGGGATCATGACCTGAGCCGAACTGACGGAGCCACCCAGGTGTCCTGAGAAACTTATTTTAAAGGTGTCCAGCTGGAACTTTGATTCTGGGCAGGCGCATTATCCAGGGAGGCCGGGAGGCCAGCCAATGGCATTCAGGACTCTGCTAATGAATTCCTTTTCCCAGACCCCCTGTTTGAAATGGAACATAATGAGAGTGATGATTCTGCCCCATGCAGGGAGGCCTTGGAAAATAATGCCTCATCATCATCTAATTAAAAACCTTTAAGTACTTTAGAGGAAATAGGTAACAACACCCAAATCGGAGAAGTGGAGAAGGGTTAGAGCCTTTAGGAGAAAATCATTTCATTTTGCTGGGAGATTTTAGCACTTTTTAAGGGAGACTGATTGTATTTAAAATATGAGGTTTTATATAGTATTTTGAGTCAAGAGAAATAAAAATATCAAGACTACTTGGGGCCATTGGATCTCTCACCTAAACAGAGGGCAGTGGCTTCGTGGTATTTGCCTTATTTTTATGAGAAGGAGCCTCTAACCTGAAGATTCTAAATGAGATCGCACAGGGGAGCTGGATATAGAGCCCATGGCTCCGTCTTTCCTGTCTGCATTAGGGCATATGGCTCCTGAGTAAGAGGCCATTCTATAAGCCAACATCCTCTAAAAAGAGTATTCATTTTTTTCCTCCTGATCAAATACCATTCTTTTATTTTGCTGGCTCTCATTAAATGCCTAATATAAAATTCCAGTTGTATTCTATCCATCTGCTTTCAAAGGCAATCTTGCAGTCCTGTAACAAAACACACCTATGCTGTTAACCCCACTGGTGTGCTGCTGGCCTTTAAATGTATGTAATCTTTCAAACATGTTTCCCCAGCATAATCACTATCATTTATCCCACATTGTCTGTGATAATACCATGTTTATGCAACTTAAATATATATACGTGTGTGTGTATGTGTATACACATATATACATATTTATTCTCTCTCTCCGAGATAAGTATTTATTTCTCCATTTTACAGAGAAGAGAAGTGAGGCTCAGAGAGGCAGAGTAGTATTACCCAGGGACCCACTCACTGTTTAGTAACTGGTGAGACTGGGGCTTGAACCCAGGTCTCTGACAAACAAAGCCTAGGCTTTCCCACTGTAACATGCTACCGCAGGGATTCAGATGGGGTGTGGTTCCAGTTCTCAGTTGGTTTAAAGATCAGAATTCTACAGCTCTTGTTGTAGCTGAACATGCAACATTTCTTTACACTTGGACGTGTTTCATCAGTGATTCACCTTTTCAAACAGGATTGTTTGTGAACAGCCCCAGGACGATCTCCTTCTCTTCCTGTAGCAAAAAGGAAGACAGAGCCACAGAAAGGAGATAAAGTCAGAGAAGAGAAAGTCAGAGTAAGGAAGCCCTGAGCTTCACATAAACCTCTCCACCCTGATTCTAAAGCAGAGATGCTAACAATAAGGACAATGACAATAGCTAACCTTTACTACATTTACTGCAGTCTATCATGTGCCAGGAGCATCTCCTGACATCCTCTCAACAATCCTATGAGGTACAAATGATTATCCCCATTTTATAGATGGGGACATCGAGGCTGAAAAAAATCAAAAATTTTTAAAAAGCTATTCAAAGGCTTTAAATATGTAGTTTTGAAGCAGGTGATTTGGAGGCCCTTCCTGTGGCCCCTGGATACCTCTGACTTCATTTTCTTCCCTGCTCCCTTCTTCTGAATGAGATGAACTTTCCACTCTTTCAGCAGCACAGAGAGCAGTAGCCTTCTCTAGGGCCTGCACATACTCTTCCCCCCTGGAATGTTCTGCTTGAACATACTCTCACTTGCTCCCTCACCCATGCTGGTCTCCTCTCAAGTGTCACCCGCTCAGGAAACCTTTCCTGACCACTCCCAGTTACTCCCCAGTCCTTTAAAGTTGCTTGATTTTTTTTTCTTCAGAGTGATTATCCCACCTGTCATTGTATTCTGCATTTGTCTGTTCATTCCTTGGCTGTCTCTCTAGAACATTAACACCATCAGCAAGGATTTTGTCTATTTTATTTACTGATGCACCCCAAAAGCCCAGTGCAGTGCCTGGCACATAAATGAGCATTCCCATATTTGTTGAATGAATGATTTGTGACGTGCACAACTAAATGTTATCCTAGGTCGATTCCATGGTAAGAACTTTCACATAACTACATTTACAAAACACAGACTCAAGTTTGCAACACTGATTCATCTGTCTTTCCATTGTTCAGCACTTACTGACCCCCCCCTCCGCCCCATGCCAGGCTTAGTGAAGCGTCGGCCATGAGAGGCAGCTCCCCGCCTTCCCAGTACCAGGGCGCCATGGAGGAGATGCACCCACACAAAGTGCTGTGGCCTGGAGCACAGGGTGACAGGGTGCTTCTGAGGAGGAAAAGGTGCCCTCCGTCTCCAAGGCCAGCTGTTGAATCAGCGAAATCTAACTTGTGTCTTTTAGGGTGAGCTCACTTATTCCATGATTGTGGGGGAAGAAAAGAAAGAAATGATCAGCAGGTGTGGCTTCTTCGTTTCTCACCAGAAATTTCTCACACACAGGGGCCGGAAGGGGAAAGACCTATAAGGAAATGAGGGTACCTCCGCCCCACGCCAGGAGCCCAGGAGAAGGAAGGAGGATCCTGTGCTGTTATATTGACACCCAAGAACACCACTTACCAGATCACAACTTAGAGCTTTCTTGAAGTGGGTTCATTTTCTCCTCTGAACCACTTGACTGGTTTTCCCCGAGAAGAGTAAATTTCAAACCCCTTAAAAGCCAGTCTTCCCGTCTGTAGACCAACCACAGCAGTCACAGTGATCCCCGCTCCTCGGAGCTTTCAGAGGATGGGTGTCCAAACTCCTTGGCTTAGCTCACAAGGCCTGGAGATTGGCCCCTGCTCAGCTCGCCATCCTGTCCTGCCTTTCCTGCCCAGATGACTGGGCGCAGCTGGGCCCTCGGGGAGCTGTGCTGTTTTCCCTCTCTAGTTACCTGCCCCGGGCCCTGCCTCTGCCTGGAATGTTCTTCCTCTCTTCTTCCTTTGACTGCCACCCCCACTCCACCCTCATCCTTCAAAGCTCAGGGGAAACCTCCTCCAGTAAGCTTTCCCTGACTGTTCCCCATCCCACCCCTATTCCCACCCCCATCCGCACTTTTGGGTTCCTGTAGCACCCTCATGGCACTGTTGACTTAGCTATGTTGATGCTATAATTTGTCTCTGTCCTCCCGTCTCCTCTCTCACTAGACAAGAAGCTTTTTGAAGACAGGAATTCTGCTTATTTTTGTCTTTTTTAAAAAATCAGTTTTCCTATAATCTTTCCCAAGGACTAGGTATTTAATGCGTATTAAATTAGGCCTTTGCAGACTGGCTAAGATCCTGCAGACAGCTCTTTATTTGTCCATACTTGATTATTAAGGAATGGTTTTAGGGTATAGCTAGAGTAATGATTCAAAGTACTTAAAGGAAAAACATCACCCACAAGCCAGTCTGGATTTGGTGTTAACATCCCATACCAGAATGAAAAACTACGGGAAGGGGACCCATGACTTGGTGTGGCTGGGAGGCAGAAGAGATCTGTACTCTAGTCTGCCGCTGTATTTCTCTGTGATTGTAGGGAAGTCATGGTCCATCCTTGGGCTTTTCTTTCCTCCTCTGAAAAAATGAGCACATGGACTGAGGACAGGTGGGATCCCTTGCAGATTCCTACAATTCTATGATCCTTTCCATGGCTTACACACGTTGGCATGGGCTCAACGATTGCATTCCTATTTCAGTGCCTTGTGGTAGAGAAAGTACACTCCTTTACTGCATCCTGAACTATTGAGCTAGGAAATGCCAGTCTCTGACCTCAGCAGATAAACTTTGAAGTCCCCGCCAGTCACATTTCTCAAAGGATAGTGCATTCAAATGGGGGGAGAAAAAAGAGATGGGGAGTTACTCATTCACTGCTTTTAAGGCTCAAAAATTTAGAGGTTTTTTTTCTTTTCTTTTCTTTTAAGATTTTATTTATTTATTTTGACAGAGAGAGACAGCCGGCAAGAGAGAGAACATAAGCAGGGGGAGTGGGAGAGGAAGAAGCAGGCTTCTAGTGGAGAAGCCTGATGTGGGGCTCGATCCCAGAACACTGGGGTCACGCCCTGAGCCAAAGGCAGACACTTAATGACTGTGCCACCCAGGCGCCCCATGTTCTTTATACTACATTTGTTTACCTATTTTCTCATTTCCTACCTGTTTTCTCATTTAATCTCACTAGCATCCCTGTGAGATATCCAGGATGAGAAACTAGGTAGCTATTGATGCCATTCCCCAAAAGGTTTTGCTCTCTGTTTTTTTGAGAGCATAGTAGGAACATGATTCCTGGCCTGCAGTGGTTGGGACTACCGTGCAACCAGTTCTATCCAAGGAATTGTGAGCTTCCAGAAGTAATGTTTGTTCATTTCCAGCTGAGCATTCAAAGGCAGATATGAGGCCATAGTGGGGTTTTTGTTCCCTCTGCCAGGGTGGCCAGGAGTAGTCAGTAGGTGTTTCATTAGCCTGGATTCTGGAGTGAGGCAGGTGTAGAGAAGAGTCCCCAAACGAACTGAGAAAGACACATAGCATGAGCAAAAAAAATCACTGTTGTTTTTCGTCACTTACATTTTGGTGCTATTTCTTACTGCATCACAACTTAGCGCATCTTGACTGACACAGGCATTTGCCCCATTTTTCCCATAAAGAAACTGAAACTCAGTAAAGTAAAATAACAGAACTTCTCAGGGTCATAAAAATTTTATACATGTTCATGTTCAAGCCTGGGATTTTAACTCGGGTCTTCTGACTCCACATTAGTGCTGTTTTCCCTACACCACACAGCTATCTCAGTGTTAGGTATTAAGCTTAATTTCACTTGAATCGAGCCTGTGGGTGCCGGTTTTCTTGATTTATCTTTGGAAGGTTAAAAGGGATAGTGACAAAATTACAGGCTTTGGAGGTAAGCAGATATGAACTTGAGTCTCAGCTATAGGACTTAAGCTTAGTGTCCTTGGTGCATTGCTAGAATGTGGTCTCCTATGTCTACTGATTCAACCAAGATTGCAAGGAGCAGAAATTCTTAATAGCAGGGAGTACTTGGGGGCCTGGATGGCTTCGTCGGTTAAGCATCCGACTCCTGATTTCAACTCAGGTCATGATCTCAGTGTCGTGGGATTGAGCCCTGCCTCTGGCTGCATGCTCAGCTTGGAGTCTGGTTGTCCCTCTCCTTCCACGCACTTGTGCTCTCTCTCCCTCTCTCTCAAATAAATAAATAAAATCTTAAAAAAAAAATAGCAGGGAATACTGACTGCTAATGGTATGGTATCATCACTGGCATTGTAGGTAGATGTTTTAGGACGGGGTCTGCCTTTCAGATATCCTCAAATCAGAGAGGCTGAGTAACTTGCCTGAGGTCACACAGTAAGTAGAAGAGCCCCCATCCCAACCCAGACCTCTCTGATCCCTTCCTGTATGTCTCCTGCTACCAAGATGAAAGTGGCTCTGCTAATGCATCAGGGAGGAAGGAGAGGCACAGCCCGATTTCCGTGATTCACCTCGACCTGGAGGGCCCTCCCATTTCTGTTCTTGTTTGCCTTGGAGCTTCGAGTTGATTTACTCTTTGAATGTTCCTCTTCTTTCTCTTACTCTGGCATTAGCATTGAGAACAGCAGGCATTGCCTTGGCAAGGTTACACGATAAACTTGCTGCTTTTAGGACATCTGCATCCAGCAAACCTTTATTTTCTCTCCCTTGGGCATAATCTTGGAAAAACACATCTGTGATTCTGGGTGCTTACCTGGCTGGGCTTGTTTTTCCTCTCTTGGATGGAGAAATATTCTGTCAAGATATGAAGAAGAGTTTTCACACCCTCTGAAGCCACAGACCCTTTGTGTATTAAAAAAAAAAAAACCCCAAAAACAAAAAACTCAGACTCTTGATTGAGTCATAAAGTTTTATTAAAAGGATGAGAGCACCACCTGTGTCCCAGAGTCCTTCAATTCCAGGATGTCAAAGTCACTGGAGATGCTTTCAAGATCTTTTTCTGGCCAGGTCACTGAAGCGTGGGCAGTGGCTGGGGTTTGAGTGCACCTTAACAGACTGTATTTCTCAGATGTCCTGCCCCAGGACACTTCTCCCTCCCCTTTTCGTTGGCTAAGCCACATTTATACACGGCTGCCTCCAACTTTATCCTCTCTAGTGAACTCTCCAGTACCCGGAGAAGGGAAACAAAGACCAGGATAAAAGCTAAAAACTCAGTTCTGCCCCATTTATTCCTTCCCTCCTTTTAGAATAATTACTGAGCAGCTGCTATTTACCAGGCAGAGTGCTACACACTGAGGAGACACTGGTAATCCGATCCCTGATCTCACTGAGAGTTTAAAGAGTGGAGATTGGAAAAGTGCCAAGATAATTACAGGACGGCATGATTAATTAATAATAAGCTTATCATTCATTCAACAATATTGAGTGCTGATCACATGCCAAGCACTGCCTTAAGTCCTGTGAATATAGCAGTGGACAAAAGAGACAAACGTCCCCACCCTCACGAGGTTGACGTTTCGATGACGTAGGCAGGACAGATAGTCTCATGGGTAAGGCTACGGCGGAGCGGTCAGTGGTGGTGACGAGCATCGCGAAGGGAACTGTAGCCCAGCAGGTGGCGAGAGTGTGATGGGGGGTCTGCTTCAGCGAGAGTGGCCTGCGAAGTGCTCTCTGAGGAGCTGATGCCCGAGGGGAACCCTGCAATGATGGCAGGGCCGTGAGACCAGAAGTCCAGCGTCCTATGGGGCATCTTGGAGAACATCCCACCCATGTGTGCTTGTGACTTTGCTCGAGCCACTTGACTTCTCTGAACTTTCGTCCCTGTCTGTGGACCTTGAGGAGAGGTAATGCCCTGTCTCCTCACCTCTTCTGACGGTGGAGATGAAAAGAGAATCTGTTCCCGAACAAGCTGCCTTGCTCTCCCTTCCGGGGTCTGGGGCGTACTCTCATGAGCCTGTTCCCTGGAAGGCCTAGACTCGTAAGCACCTCATGGCTCCAGGGGTGCAGATGTGAGGTCACACGATTGTCTTTGAATCCTGCCACAAGAAAGCAGGTCTCCTCACTTCCCTGAACCTGATTCCCTCATTTGTACAATGGGAGTAATGAACTGAACCTGTGTTTTCTGATCATTGTCAGGACTAAGGGAGCTTGTGCATTTAATGGCAGCAGGATTTGCCCTGCACGGAGCGCTCCAGCACTGTGTTCACTGCAATAATGTGACTATCATTACATTTATTAATATTTAATAAAGCACACGTCTGGCATGTCACTGATACTCAGCAAATATTATTCTCTTCCCTTCTCTTCTTCTTCTTTCTCATTCTATTTCCAGTGATGCTTCCCCCTTCTCCTCTGTTCTGTTTGATCCAGAGCCAAGGTTGCAGACAGCTGGCATCTTAGGTCAGGCTCAAGGGAAAGAACAAGGTAAAGGAATGCTTTAACTTCTTTTTGGGGAATGTTCACTGTGTATCTACAGATAGCCAGGCTCTGTTCTAATCACTTTACGTATAAGTTAACCTATTTGATCCCCACACTGACGCTATAAGCTATATGTGTTGATTATCCTCATTTTTAAGTTAATGGAAACTAAGGTATAGCGATATTAAGTAACTTCTCCAAGGTCACTGAGCTAATTAGTCAAGGAGCTCTTGAGCCCAAGCCCCCAGACCAGGGAAGGGTTTAAGCACTCCAGGCAGTGGTTTCTTAAGGAACTAAGAAAATCAGTGGACGGCTTCTGCATGTTGTGTCTCTCCAAACCCTGAACGTGGCAGGTAGGTGCAGTGGGAGCCTAAACCCTGATATGAGGAGGCACCCCATGCTGGAAGGCACATGGCAGAAGGGGTGCCCCTGTCACTTGGGCTATGCTTACCTTTTCTGACCCTCCCCTCTCCTTCCCTGGGGATGACACACATGTCACAGACAGTTGTAAATTGCTGATCTCTAAGAAAGTTACCACAGAAAGACAGTGAATCAAAGAGAAGAAAATGGAGCCTTCTGGGTTTGAAGGCTCAGACTCATGCACATACAGTGCTTGGAGCCTAGTGCTGCTTGTTTCAGAACTCCAGGATGAATACAGTTGCCACTCCCTACACCCTGCCCTCTGAGCATGGAGGCACCCCCTCGGCTCTGAGAGGCAGAATGTGAATTCCCAGGCAAGCAGCATGAGGGGGATTTGGTCCCTAGCCTTTGGAAACTACTGATCTTTCCTTCCCCCTTTTCTTCTGGAAAAGCATCTGGATTTGAGGAATAGCAGGAGTACTTAGTCAATTAGACTGCTGGCATACCCATTGATCTTTGGGGAGCTAAGGTCAGAGGAACAATTACCCAGCCTGCAATCCTTCTCCACCTTTCTTTCCTCTCAACCTGTTGGAATTACATAAGATTGTCAATGCAGCTCTGTTCTCCTGGCCTCTCTCTCCCTCCTGCTATTTCTCTCCTCCTATCCACTGCTGTCTAGAGCTTCTTCGTTCTCATTATTTTCCTGACTTCCTCCCTTTCCATCTTTTTCCTCCTCACCTAGGGAGTAATGAGCCCATTTGGTCAATTTCAGGGCCATTCCCTAGCCTGCTGAGGGTCATCTGTCCACTGGGATGACAGCACTGTACAGAGAAAGCTTGGGGAATCAGACAAATGTGAATTCAAATCCTGGTTTTGGGCTTCTTTGCTGTGCGACCTGGAACAAATGATTCCGCCTTAGTCTTCTCTTTAAATATGCATTGGATCAACAAATGAGTGTGCTTAAGATTAGCCCATGGCAAGCGATCCGCAGATGGTAATAATCATCATTGTTGTTATTGTTATTAGTACTGTTATTCCCTTAGAGAAAGGGTGTGTGTAAGGTCAGTGCAGGCCTGCCCTAGCCCACCAGGTCTCAGCAACAATCATTGCTCCTCAAGGCTCTATCTTCCCAGACCCTGAGCCAATAACGGCAGGGTCTGATGGAATATTAAGAGCTGTATCCTCAGAGAAAGGGTTTGGAGAAGTCAGATGTGTAGTTATGCAGAGTAAAGGTGGCCCAGGAAGAAATCCCCTGGCCCATCTCTCCATGAACAGCCTTGGGTTGCAGCTTCCCCATCTGACCTCTCCATGTGTGTCTGCTCTGACCACCTGGCCTGCTTCCAAGTTCCTGCTCCAGTTTCCTGCTGGGATGGGAGCCTTGAAGGAACCCTTAGCCGGGTGAGATCCTGGGTCTCTGCCAGCTCTGAGTTCCAGGGCTCCGGGATTCTTCTTCTTTGGCTTGGGATACAGATGACACTACGAAAGCCTGGTGCCACGTAGTGTAGCTAGGGAAGGCCTGGAGTTTGGCCTCTGACCTTCCCCAGTGCCACTGCAAAAAAGGCACCTCTGTCACTGCCTTCAGAGCCAACAGAGGTAGTGTCATTTGAAGGCATTGAGTGGGAGGGGATCAGGATTTATTCATGATTCCTGACACTGGCAGAAATACTCTGGTATTTCCAAAAGAGTGCTAGATTTGGAATCAGGAGACTTGGGTCTGAGTCATGGCTGCCATTTACTAATCATAAAAACTTGGGCAAGTAATTTAACCTCTCGAGGGACATCCCCTACCATTCGATAACAATAGTCCTTTAATGTGAATACGCCTAGCACAGTGCTTAGTAATGCTGGTTCCTTCCTTTATTAAAACAGTCTTACAGGTGTGGAGGATTTTTGTCATGGATGTCTGCTCTGCTTGGAGACACAAGGTGTTTACAGCAGATGCCAATGACAGCATGGCATTGAGTTTAGGTGTAAGGACTCCTATGTGAGATTGCCTGGGTTCACATCTTGAACCTGCTTATCAGCTGTGACCTTAGGCACATTCCGCTTCCTCTGTGTGTCTCCATTGTCTTTTTGTCTGTAAAATGTAGCTTGTCATGTTAGTACTTAACTCATAGAGTTGTTCTGAGGATTATGAGAGCTAATTGACATGAAGCTCTTAGAACCATAACCCCCACAAAGGAGCCTTTGTTTCAGTATTAGCTGCTGCTATTATATGTCTAGCTTATAATAAGCTACCTTAAATGCCTCCCCCCATGGACATCTTCTTTCTTTCACCCCTGGCCATGTTTGGCTGGATGAGGGATGGATTCCTGATCCTAAGTGAAGCTGATTACAGTACCTTCTCTGGTAGTTTGGGAATGAAACCAAGTAATGAGTGTGTGTGTGTGTGTGTGTGTGTGTGTGTTTATGTGAGAGAGAGACAGAGAGAGAGACAGAGAAAGAGGAACTTGTGACAAATATATTCAAAAGGTCTGGGACAAACATCTTCCCTTTTCTTCCCACTGGAGGACTGGGGGTGCAGGAAGAGAAAGAGAGAGAGACAGATAGGCACAGAGACAGAGAGAGGAAGTCAGAGATGGAGGGAGGAAAAGAGAGACCGAAGCACACACACAGATGGGACACAGGTGAGACACAGCCAGCCAGCTTTATAGGCTGTGGTTCTAGTGTCTTCTTGAAGCCCAGCTGCATTTCTAACCTTGGATTCCAGAGGACACTCCAGTGTCGTTATAGTCAATCCCTCCGAATCAGTCAGGATAAGCTGATTTATGCTGCAGTAACAAACATCTCCAAATCGCAGTGGTTTAATACTACATGGGTTTTGCTTCTTCTGTGTGCCAACCTACTTGCTCATCAGGGAGCTCTTTCTTATTGTCGTCACTCACAGATACAGTCTTTATCTTGACATGCTATCATAAGAGTTTTGGTAGGAAAGTAATTATGACAAATGTGCACTGGCTCTAAACCTCCTTGTAAGTAATACAGATTGGTTCCATTCACAATTTCATTGGCCAAACACATCACAGGACCACACCTACCTTTAAAAGAGTGAAGTACAACCTTACCATGTGGCATCAATGGGTACCCAGACTATTTCTGAACACCCTCTTTTCTTCTTGATCTACCCTTCTATTAAAAAAGCAAATGAACAAACTGTCCTAACTAGTAGAAATTGCAGGAAAAGAAATTCTCAGTTCCCTCGGTGGTTGGATGTTAAATTGTCTGGGTGATCTGTCAGTGCTTTCAGACCCCAGAGAAGAAGCAAACCAAAGTGGGGAGAGAGTTATAGAACCTGGATGAAAGATGTGGTGTTTGAGCTGAGTGGTAGAGAGTGGGAGTATTTGCCTGGCGCTTTCATGATTTAGTCTTTGAAGCTTTAAAAATCAACATGACACTGTAGACTTTGTGGGAATGCAGGCAGGAACCTACATCTCTGCTCTTTAAGGACAGAGTAAGCTGACGCATGACAGGCACCTAGAATATTACATGGCACTGACTAGCTGTTGAGGAAATGTTATTTGTCTTCCCTTATCTCCTTACACTGTAATCGTCTTGTTACTTACTGGTGCTGCAGTTTTCTTCTTATTTTCCTCTGGGGAATCTAAACACTTCATACTGGCAGTATCATCGGGAGCCATGTGATTGAGGGGTTTGCCATTTTACTGGGAAGACTAGTTTAATTGTTGGCATAAAGTTCGTTGCCTTGGTGTTATAAGCCAACAGACTTGAGGCTCTGAGATACCATCTGTTTCTCAGAAACATTTTTTTCCCCAGAATCTTCCCTGAGAATATAATTTCTCACTTAACTTCAGAGACAGATTTTTTTTACCTATTAGTAGAAATCTTGGGATATTATTATTTTATTCCATATGAATAACCTGTAAAACCAAAGACAAAGAGATGTAGATATAGAAGAGTTGCTGAAACCTGGCGAGATAGAGTTATAGTTCTAAGACACAGCCCTGAAAGTGGCGCCCCACTACTCTAAAACCACAGATGAGTTCCCAGGGACCACACAGTAAAGTTCAGTACAATTTCAGTAACATCTCCCATGATGTTTGGTACTTCCCCACCTTTTGCTTCTGCCCGTATCATTCCGCCACACTGTACCCTTCCTTCTATCTCTAATCACTGAAATCATGTGAGCAGCAAAGTATTTAAAATGCATTTGGGTAATAGAAAACCCAATTCAAAGAGACTTTTAAACAATAGTGGAATTCATTGGCTCATGTATTTGAGAAGTCCACAGTTCAGGAGAACTCAAAGTTGGTTTGACCCTGCATGTATTGGCACACATACTTAATGTTTGGAAGAAACCAAATCTGGGAAATGAATGGGAGACCTGGGGAAATTTGATGATATCTATAATACAGACTTGCTTTCCCTTCAGTTTCAACTCTGGCAGAAACTTAAGGTCTAAGAACTATGAAGAAGTCATTGTTCTTTTCTAAATTGGTGGTCTGGACTACTGAATCACAGATATTTTACGTGATCGTATCAATGTTGTAATTTTATCGTTCCTATAATCACTACTGCTTAGCAATTTCCTCAGCTCACAAAATGAGTCAGGATAGTTTATGCTTACATTTTTGTGCTTTGGAATCAGATCTATCTGGTTTGACTCCTGCCTCATCGTATGTGTGTGTCTTTTAAGTCTTACACCAACTCTGTGAACTGGGTCTTGTCACTCCCCTTTTGCACATGAGGGGACAGGGCTTTGGGGATGTTGAGCAACCAGCCTACCATCATACAGGTGGCAGGGCTGCACTTCACGTTCAGGACTGTAGGAGCAAAGGTTTTTTCTTCTGTGGATTATTTTCTTTAATCTTTAAAATGGAATAATGATAGTAACTATATTCATATAAGTGTGAAAATAAAATGAGACAGGGTTTGTGAACCAATCAGCAGCATGACTACCCAGAAATAAATCTTAGATAAAGTAACTCTTACAATGATGATGACATTTGCCCTTCTCATCTTTTTAATAAGGACCAAATTAACTAACAAGTAAGAAAACAAATGTAGTAAGGGAAGACCATTCCTCGAGACAACCATATAAAGAGTTCATGATGATTAATCTAGTTAAAATTGCAACCCTCCAGCCTTCAGTACCCTTATCCTGCTTTATTTTTTTCTCCAGAGAACTCCTTACCACCTGATATACTGTATTTTACTTACTTGCCTTTTTATTTTTACAGTTCCCCTCTAGACTGTGAGCTCCGAAGGCAGCAATCATAGTCTGTTTTGTTCTTTGTTATATCCCTGATCTCTGGAACAGTGCTTGCAAATAATAAGTGTTTAGTAAATGTTTGTACGGTGAATGAATTAACTAGCGAATTAATCAAGTAACGATTAGAAAAGTAACGTTTCAGGTCCCTTCCCATTCTGAGATCCTATGATTCTGTGGGTTTCCACAAATTTCTCAATGATTACTACTTTTTGAAAGATAGGATAGTGGGAAGGAATTTATCTCAGTTATTTTGCAGGCAAGGTCATGGGGGTGTCATGAATCTCAAGCCTTGTAGAGCTGTATTATTCTCCATGTGTTCATTCTTTAGGTTCAGGTATGACTGCTTCCGTGTTTGGTTGGTATCACCTGTGTGTCAGACACCAATGTCATGTCAAAAAGCAATAGCATTATGGTTTTCTCAGCACATACTCATGGGGGGGAAAGTCACCACCACAGTTCTTGCTCACTCCTCTATTACCACACCAGCCAATGGGTGTGGTAATACACAATCTTCTTGCTTTCTCCTTTGATCGAGACAGAGTCCCAAATTGTCTTTCACATGGACTTCAGATCTTTCCCCATCCATACTGTGTATTTTCCCAGGATGACACAGATCACATCAGAGATATGCTTTCTCAATTGGATTAGTAGCCGCCCTCATTTCATAATGAATTCCTTACGCAAGAAGACTTGGTCTTTTATAAACAAATGCAGATTCTCCTTGTTACTTCCTATCCTACTGGAAGTTCTACCTAAGCCTTTGGGGTGGGGGAGCTCTTGTGCTTGGTGTCCCCAGAGCTCTGCACACAACCCACTGTACCCCTCTTATAGTAATACTTTCATGCACTTGGCTGCAAATACCAACTTTATGCTGGTGAATTCTCCACCATTCCTGGCTCTCTCTGGAGATCCAGGCCTTGATTTCCCTTGCAAGCTGGACATCTCTACCTGGACATCTCACAGTCTCAATATGTCCACCCTTGAGTCATCACCTGTGCCCAACCCTGCATTCTTATCTCATTGAAGGGCAGCACCATCCTGGTTTCACAGGCCAGAAACCTGCATACCATCCATGAGTTTTCTCTCCTTCCCACCTCCTTCCCACGTCTTGGCTGCCAGTTGGTTTTCTAGAGATGTGGATTCAGCATCCTGATAACTCACAAATCTAGCCACTTCTCATTTGTATATCCTAGTAACAGGCCCTCATTGAATCTCGGATACATACTCTTAAAGAATTTATGTATGTATGTATGTATCTATCTATCTATCTATCTATCTATCTATCTATCTAGCTGTTTAAGAGAGTGTACACATGAGCAAGGGGAGGGGCAGGTGCAGAGGGAGAGAGAGAATCCCAAGCAGACCCTACACTGAGCACGGAGCCCAACACAGAGCACGGAGCCCAACACAGAGCTTGATCCCATGACCCTGAGATCATGACCTGACCCAAAATCCAAAATCAAGATCCGGACACTTAACTGACTTAGCCACCCATGCACCCCTCAAATATGTACTTTTAAAACTCTTTTGCCTCTGGTCTTCGCTTTCTCAAATGCATTCAGTTCACAGCAACAGAGTAATTTTTCTAGAACACAGTTCCAACCATATCATTCTCCTGCTTGAAACTATGGTGACTTCTGCAGGAGTGAGTCTAAGCTTCTTGATCTGGCCTTGACCTAGCTCTCTGACTCAGCACCACGATCCTGAATTCCCTCAACTACGGATTGCATATATTAATCCCTCTGTCACAGGGTGATAGTGAAGATCAAATGAGCTAGTCCATGTAACATGTGTCATATTTTCAGCACAATGTCTGACATATAGTAGGTGCTCAACGAATGCCAATTCCCTTCCTGACTTTTTTTTGGAACCAGGGTTTGGAATTGATCATAAACTTCAGTGGAGATTTCTCTCCTATAAACTGAGCCTCAAGTATTTCTACCTGCCTTTCCTTTGCTGGGATACAAGCTGAACGTCGTCTCCCTTCCGCCCTGCATTCCATCTCTGTGATGACAGATCATCAAGTAATTAGGGCAGCAAGCACTTGAAATTGTGTCAGCTCCCTGATGGCTCAGTTCCTAAGCGCCTGGCCTAGTACTGAGCAAGGCATGTGCTTCTTCCAGGCCACTTCCCCAAGAACCCTGGGCCTCTGCCTGGGATGGCTGGAAGGAAGGAAAAGGGAATTCCCGGGTGGCTGACTCTGTGGGTAAGCAGCCTGCCATGCCTCCACAAGAGGCCCTTCAGGAGGGCATTTGTCAGTGGGGGTTAAAGAGACAAGCACGGGCGTATTGAAGAAGTAGGTTTGAGTCCTGGCTGCTGTATATCTAGCACAAGTCACCTAGTCTTTCTGAGCCTCGGTTTCCTTAGCTCTGAAATGAGGATAATGCTCTCTACCTCGGTGGGTTCTTGGAAAGATCTAATTAAATAATGAATGAATTACATAAGATATAACTTCAAAATAGAGACACTAAATATTAAGTTTGCTGTGCTGAAAGGCATGAGGAGAGCAGAGTGGTATTCTCAGAGCCGACTTTCTTCCCACTCCTGTCTGGGTGAACTTGTTAATTATACTCTCTGAGCCTTAGTATATTTGTAAAATAGGGATAATTACCTCACTTCAGAGGATGGGTTATATATGTTTTTGGTAAACCGTAAAGTGCTAACAATCGCTATTATTATTGTTATTCATGATAATAATGGTGGATGTAATCACTTATCTTTATTAAATCAGGACAGTGAGTGATACTGTTCTTCAAAGACAGTGTCCCTGTTGAAAGCTACGGGCAAGTCACTTAACCTTTGTCTGTTTCCCCAAATATGAAGTTAAGAAGCTGAATTTGAAGGGCACTTAAAACAGGACCTGGTATACAGTAAGAGTGCAATAAATAGAAACAGAGCAAGCACTCCATGTAGGATAACTTAATGAGTGAATGAAAATATGGGGTTATCTTGACGTCTGCACGCAGGGAGGAAGTGCATGGCGTACTGTGCAGGGGGGTCCGTGTCATATGGCAGATGGGTCGTAGAGCATGCCCAGCCTTCTCCTGCCAGAATCACCTTCTGCAGCATGTCTGTGTGTGCTCTTCTCACGCAGCAGTGATGGCCTGCCCACGCCCACCCTCTGGGGACAGGGCCAAGGCTCACTGTGAAGCCCAGGGAGGCCATGGTGTTGTGTGTCAAACTGAGCAGAGGTGACGGTAATAAGCACATCGGAGGTGCCTTTGCCTTACTCCATTCCCCCTCATTCTCACACAGTGCCGTGTGGAAGAACACTGAACCCAAGAGTCAGAGATTTACACTGGTTTAACCTATAGTGTTCCTTTGGCAGTTCTGGAATGTTCCAGAAATCTATGCAGACATCTTTTTAAGCTTTGCTGTGTTCCAGAAGAATGGGGCAGGAATATGTCCCCTTTCTATTAAATGTAGCTGAATTAAAGAAAGAAAGCACTCCTGCGTAGAATTTGAAAGCTCGGAGAATCTTAGTATCTCAGAATCTTATAGACACAGGATGCTCAGATAAGGGCTTCCACTACAACCTTCCACCCAGTTTCTTCTGCCTCACCTCCGGCAGATGGCCCACCAGCCTCTAGGCACACACTCCTGGAGATGAGACCCTTGCTATTTTGTCCAGCATCTCGTCTGTGGAGCCAATACCAGCCCATCCTGGATTTTAGCTCCTTGATCCTAGTTCTGCTGTCTGGCATCCCACAGTGGAAACCTTGTTCTTCTAGGTGTTGCCATTCCAGATGTTTGAGAACTGCGCCCTTGACGCATCATCTTCTGCACACTAAGCTCATCTTGAAATTCTTCTTGCTCTGTCATTGTTTGTGATAATAATCTATGCCATTTTGCAGATAAAGCTTTTGATAGGCCAGACTCTGTCCTAAATGCTATATTTATTTAGTTTTTAGTCTTCATCACAGTCCGTGAGTAGAGACTCTCCTTACCCCAGTTTTAAAGCTGAGGTCGTTACAGCTCAGCCCAGCTAGTAAGTGTCTGGCTGCAGAGTGTGCACTCCTAATCCCGATTCCACACCCTCCCCCCTTTTTGCAATGTTACTAATAAAAATATAAATACCAATTATTGGTGGGCAGCTAATTCCTGGACTCTGTGAGGGGTTTCATATCCATTAGCTCTTATCCTCATAAGAACTAGGCAAGGAGATCTCATCGTTTACAGGAGGGGAGTCACAGGTCTCAGAAGCCCGTGATTACTTTGACCTCCTTCTTTGGCTTTATTGGGGGAGCTCATTCATTCACACTGGCATTCCGTATCAGATGAGTGCCTTCGCTCTGGCAGGCACTGTGCTAGGCACGGGGATGTACAGTCATAGATGAGACAAGAGTTCCTCTCCTCGTGGCACTTATATTGCCATGGGAAAATAGGCATTCAACAGCTAATCACACAACTGCTTATTTAGCTTACATTGTGATGTTAATCACTCAAAGAACTAACATTATATGCAATGCTCTGGAGGAAAAGTGAAGGGTGTAATGAGACAGAGTAACAAGGAGATCCAAGACTGTGGGATGAGAAGGAATTGGCTAGCCTAAGGGGGAACAGAGAGGAGGAGGAACACTCCTGGCAGTAGGAACAGCATGGACAAAGGCCCTGGGGTGTGTTCAACTCCCCCCCACCAGTGATGAGCTGTGGGGAAAGGCTGGGGAGACAGGCCCAGGGGGCCATCCCTACAGAGCCATGAGGACCCGATGAGAAGGTTAGCCTTTGAAGTGGGGAATGTTTAACTTTCTTTTGAAAAGATCACTCTGACTGCATGGTTGAAGATGGACAGGTGAAGAATGGGTGATTACAATACTGATGGGTATCTGATGAGCAGGGTTCTCACTGGGAGTGGGCTCTGTGGGTCTGTTAATACAGCAAGTGACCCGTCCCAGGGCTGCAGCACAGTGCCGGGGTCACCAGCCCCACCCTGGAGCCCAGTACGAAGTCTGGCTCTACCTCTCATTAATTATGCAACCTTGGTCAACCTACTCAATCTCCCTATGCCTTCGTCTCCTCGTTTGTAAAATAATACCTACTTAGCATGGTTATTGTGAGATTATGTGAATGAGTATATACAAAGCACATAGAACAGGGCCTGGCACATACTCAATGTTATTTTGTAATTATTACTATTTTTTAATGGCCTCACACACTGTTGATTGAAAGCAATTGTAGTTAATTAAATCCCTAAGCTTGCTATAACATAACTCCCCAAAAGTTTATGAAATTTTTAAGTCTAACAAATTAATCTATCCTCCTAACCCAACCTGGAGTTGTGCATGCTTCCTTTTTTGTGCCACAGTGTCTCACGTTATCTGTTTATTGTTTGGAGGGTATGCCTTTTCTGCTCCTGCTGGAAGAACATTCCCCTTGCTTGGGCTGCTTTTGTTCTCTTTCATCCCTTTCTCTATTCCATCTTACTCACGATTTAGCCTCAGAGAGCTCCTTTTTTTACCCCTTGTGGGGGACCTATGAAGTGCCACCCAGGTCCCCTTGCAAGGAGGGGTTTGTTGGCCCAGCTGAGACTCCGGTGTGCAGACAGCTTCTGCTTGGCAGGCCCTTCTGGGCTAGCCTCAGCTGCAGAGTGCTGCCTTGTCCAAGGTCCTGCCCTCTCTCCTGCACCCACCCCCCCGCCCCGGCAACACCCACCCAGTGACTTGTTGATGTGGAGGGATGAAGTCCCACACGGACAGCTCCGCATGGCTGGTCCAGCTCCGGGAGTCCCCTTGGGGTTGGCCAGCGCTGTCCTTGGGGTTGTATCGCAGCTCGATGTCTCCCTTTGCCAACCCCTGCTTCCTGTCCCTCCTCCACAGGTGTGGACCCCCAGAGCACTAGAGTCCTATCAAAAATTCTGCACACTCCTCTGTCCCGGAGCTGGCCGGAGGGAGAACCTACCGACTCGTATCTATACCATGCTCCTCAGAGCTGAGAGAGACCACATTGCCCCACTCGCACCTTTTGTGCCAACACACCCTCTACAATGTCTTTATAACACAAATCGGAGTCTGCCATGAGCTGGATTTGTTTAGTGCTTGTCCTCCTCTCCCCAGTTCCCTTTACTAAAATAGAAGATGCTTGTCTTCCTTGAAGACACTCAACAAACATCAGGTGAATGACTAGAGTATAATGTAAGGGTTAAGTTCGCTCAGCCTTTGAAGCTAAACTTCCCAGATTCAAATCCCAACTGTGATGCTTATCAGCCCTCGCGGACATGCC
>NC_048219.1:32397832-32425404 GCF_002007445.2 Ailuropoda melanoleuca | reverse complement strand
TCCCTACAGAGCCATGAGGACCCGATGAGAAGGTTAGCCTTTGAAGTGGGGAACGTTTAACTTTCTTTTGAAAAGATCACTCTGACTGCATGGTTGAAGATGGACAGGTGAAGAATGGGTTATTACAATACTGATGGGTATCTGATGAGCAGGGTTCTCACTGGGAGTGGGCTCTGTGGGTCTGTTAATACAGCAAGTGACCCGTCCCAGGGCTGCAGCACAGTGCCGGGGTCACCAGCCCCACCCTGGAGCCCAGTACGAAGTCTGGCTCTACCTCTCATTAATTATGCAACCTTGGTCAACTTACTCAATCTCCCTATGCCTTAGTCTCCTCGTTTGTAAAATAATACCTACTTAGCATGGTTATTGTGAGATTATGTGAATGAGTATATACAAAGCACATAGAACAGGGCCTGGCACATACTCAATGTTATTTTGTAATTATTACTATTTTTTAATGGCCTCACACACTGTTGATTGAAAGCAATTGTAGTTAATTAAATCCCTAAGCTTGCTATAACATAACTCCCCAAAAGTTTATGAAATTTTTAAGTCTAACGAATTAATCTATCCTCCTAACCCAACCTGGAGTTGTGCATGCTTCCTTTTTTGTGCCACAGTGTCTCACGTTATCTGTTTATTGTTTGGAGGGTATGCCTTTTCTGCCCTGCTGGAAGAACATTCCCCTTGCTTGGGCTGCTTTTGTTCTCTTTCATCCCTTTCTCTATTCCATCTTACTCACGATTTAGCCTCAGAGAGCTCCTTTTTTTACCCCTTGTGGGGGACCTATGAAGTGCCACCCAGGTCCCCTTGCAAGGAGGGGTTTGTTGGCCCAGCTGAGACTCCGGTGTGCAGACAGCTTCTGCTTGGCAGGCCCTTCTGGGCTAGCCTCAGCTGCAGAGTGCTGCCTTGTCCAAGGTCCTGCCCTCTCTCCTGCACCCACCCCCCCGCCCCGGCAACACCCACCCAGTGACTTGTTGATGTGGAGGGATGAAGTCCCACACGGACAGCTCCGCATGGCTGGTCCAGCTCCGGGAGTCCCCTTGGGGTTGGCCAGCGCTGTCCTTGGGGTTGTATCGCAGCTTGATGTCTCCCTTTGCCAACCCCTGCTTCCTGTCCCTCCTCCACAGGTGTGGACCCCCAGAGCACTAGAGTCCTATCAAAAATTCTGCACACTCCTCTGTCCCGGAGCTGGCCGGAGGGAGAACCTACCGACTCGTATCTATACCATGCTCCTCAGAGCTGAGAGAGACCACATTGCCCCACTCGCACCTTTTGTGCCAACACACCCTCTACAATGTCTTTATAACACAAATCGGAGTCTGCCATGAGCTGGATTTGTTTAGTGCTTGTCCTCCTCTCCCCAGTTCCCTTTACTAAAATAGAAGATGCTTGTCTTCCTTGAAGACACTCAACAAACATCAGGTGAATGACTAGAGTATAATGTAAGGGTTAAGTTCGCTCAGCCTTTGAAGCTAAACTTCCCAGATTCAAATCCCAACTGTGATGCTTATCAGCCCTCCTGCGGACATGCCAGCCTCTGGCAGTGCCTGGCCTACAGCATGCATAGCACAGAGTGAGGGCTCAACTGATCTTAGCAGTAGAGGCCATTTAGTCGTGAGGCCGTGATGAGGAGTCAATGAGATAATATATGCCAATTGCTTAGCACAGTGCCTAGCTCAGAGGAAGTGCTCAATAAATGTATCTGTTGGCATCAGTAGTTGTCTCTGCCAAGTGACCAGAAAGCGAGAGCAAGTCGTCCGCCTCAGCCTCAGAGCCCTCTGCAGGGCCAGGCCCCATGCTGAGCCAGCCCACTGGAGGCACAGGGTGAAGGCAGGTCCNAGAGGCCATTTAGTCGTGAGGCTGTGGTGAGGAGTCAATGAGATAATATATGCCAATTGCTTAGCACAGTGCCTAGCTCAGAGGAAGTGCTCAATAAATGTATGTGTTGGCATCAGTAGTTGTCTCTGCCAAGTGACCAGAAAGCAAGAGCAAGTCGTCCGCCTCAGCCTCAGAGCCCTCTGCAGGGCCAGGCCCCATGCTGAGCCAGCCCACTGGAGGCACAGGGTGAAGGCAGGTCCACGGAAGAGCAGTCCTCCCTTCCCTCTCCTGTGGGGCAGACGGCGGCCTGCCTTTTTTTTCCTCTGCCTAGGCCGGGCCGGCCATAGCGCGAGCACTCCACACAGGCATTCCACAGGGTTGGTTTGGGCCGGAGTTCCGTGCCATCTCAATTGCTCACATGCGGTCTCCATGGCGACTCCCAGTCCAGCAGTGGGAGGAAGGTGCTTCCAGATCTGGGGGCTGGCACACTGCAACCTCTAAACACGTGCCATATTTTTTCGCATTTCTCAGACAGATTGTGGGTTGTGTGTTCATTAATTAAGATGAGAGTAATTGGTCCCAGAAAATAGTCTGAATATCAGCTTGCAAATTGTGTGCACAACGAGGCCCCATGGTTCTTTCTCTCCCATCTCGTATCTCTATAGCTAGTTCCTTGGCTCCCGACTATTTCCCTTAATCCCCAGGCCCTCGTTTTACTATAACAGTCGAAGAATAAAGGGAGAGTAGGATTTGAAATAGAATTTCCTTGGCTTATTGGAAGTCTATTCATGCCCAGGGTGGGGAGAAATAACACCCCCCCTTATATATGTAATGCTTGGTGATTTTTTAAAAAGGCTTTCCTATATGCAATTTCATTTATTCCTCACTTCATCACTGGGAGGAAGTTATTATTAAAGGTGTTAAGAGCTCAGGCTATGGAGCTCAAATCTCATCTCCTTCTCACAGTAGCTGTGGAAATAGCAACTTGCTTGGGCTTTTCATGGGTCACTTTCCCAATGTGAAATATAATAAGTTAGGACCTACTCCACGGGATTAAATTGTGGACTAAACGAGATCATGCAGGGAAAGCACAGCATCTACGTAGTGAGCTCTCAAGGTTTTTGTAGTTCCCATTTTACAGATGGGAACTAGGGGCTCTGAGATGTCCAGTTCCTTGGCCAAGATCTCTAGCTTGTANCTAATCCCCAGGCCCTCGTTTTACTATAACAGTCGAAGAATAAAGGGAGAGTAGGATTTGAAATAGAATTTCCTTGGCTTATTGGAAGTCTATTCATGCCCAGGGTGGGGAGAAATAACACCCCCCCTTATATATGTAATGCTTGGTGATTTTTTAAAAAGGCTTTCCTATATGCAATTTCATTTATTCCTCACTTCATCACTGGGAGGAAGTTATTATTAAAGGTGTTAAGAGCTCAGGCTATGGAGCTCAAATCTCATCTCCTTCTCACAGTAGCTGTGGAAATAGCAACTTGCTTGGGCTTTTCATGGGTCACTTTCCCAATGTGAAATATAATAAGTTAGGACCTACTCCACGGGATTAAATTGTGGACTAAACGAGATCATGCAGGGAAAGCACAGCATCTACGTAGTGAGCTCTCAAGGTTTTTGTAGTTCCCATTTTACAGATGGGAACTAGGGGCTCTGAGATGTCCAGTTCCTTGGCCAAGATCTCTAGCTTGTAACAGGCCTGACAAAAGTCTAGACTTCATGTTCTCTGGTTCCTAAAGGGACACTTAATACTAGCTACCATAGACTGAACGTGTGCTTTACACGGGACTTGCCACTGTGGGCTTTCTGGCCTACAGAGTGCCCTCTGAGAGGTTGTTACCTGCAGGAAGCACATTTTTTTTCCTATGATGAGGTTAATTTGTGAGCCATTGTGAAGGCCTCATTTTTTTTTTTTCTTCACAAGACAAGGTGACTTGTACTCTTCCTCAGTTATTGTACCCCGGGCCATTGCAACATGCTGTTATTTATAACATTGCAACCCCAGAGCCGCCCAAAGGCCCTACTGCTTGCCTTATTTTCTGTAATTAGTTTGTTCTTTTCTATCCCTCAGACCACCTGTTCGGTTCCAATGGAATGTATCTCTTCTGGCATTCTGCTGCCGAGGACCAGTATGTCTCTGGGGGTAGGGGCTGTGTTGTCCACCTAGCTGCCAGCCAGTGCTGAGCCCAAGACCTATTGTAGGCTAATCCCTCACTCGGTACTTATTGAATGGATGAATGAACCAATCTGTTGATCAGTAAATCCGGGTTATTAGCTCATCTGCTAGGAGTTTGAATTCTGGCTTTCTCTGGTTTTTTGGTCCATGGTTCATCAATCCCCACATGCAGTCAGTTATCTCTCTCTGTGTGCTTTCCTGACATTTCTCACAAATGGCTCACCCAAACCCTGATGCAGGTTCTTCTGGGTCTATCCATGGCAGAACGAGTATAATGTATGATGTCTACTCATCTTAGGGGTTGTAAGGGCTGGGAGACTTTTCAAAGCAGAAAGCCGTCTAGGTGACCAGACAGGCCCTCTGTCATATGCCCGACCTGGCCAAGCATCAGAGCTGGGATTCCTGCTGCCAAAGTGAGTGTTTCCACCCTGCACAAGGAGCTGAATCTAGGGACGTTGGCATATTTTCCCACGTTTTAACATTGTGTCTGTGGATGCGGTTGAGTGGCAGAGTAACATGCTGAAAGATGGGTGTTTCAAGGAGGAGTCTGGAAGAGCTGTGTGGAAGGTCTTTGAGGCAGGAGACCAGCCAAAGGCTGCTGGAAGACTAGAGGCAGAAGCCCTGGCTGAACCTTGCACGGGTTTAAGGGATCCTCCCTTAAGAAGGTGACTGAGAGCCCAAGAAAAAAACCATGCAGCAGAAAAGAATGCCCTGGAAAAGCACTAGCTAGACTTGAGTTCTAATCCTTGACTCATCCTTGAGTAGGCCTGTGATCTTTGACAAGCTCTGTAGCTCCCTGAGCCTCAGTTTCCTAATCTTTTCCATGGGAGCAAGTTATCCTTCCCTGGCTTATTTTGTTGTGTTGCAGCAAAGCTCAAACAAGATGATGGCTGTCAAGGAGGTTTGAGATGAACTTTTAGTGTGATTGCAGGGGACTGAGGAGCTATATATAGGATATTTTAATATAGTGAATGTTTCTCTAGATGAGACAGCCTCTTATTCTAAGGAGAAAAATTGGTTCGGGCCCAAGGCTAGTCATTAAATCAGCAAAACGATTTTACTTTTGTTGGCCTCAGTTTCCTTACTATTTGAAATGGAAGTTAGATTAAATGGTCTTTAAATTCCTACTAGGGGCATGCTAGGATACTAAGTCTGGTTAATTTATGGGTAGCAGATTAGCTATGTGGAAGAGACTTCTGTCCCCATTTTTGGGAAAGGAAATCACATTTATCAATTACTGACTGCTTTTGTCAGGTACATACATTCCCTAGCTCATTTAACTGTCACACAGCCCTAGGAGGCAGACTTGATTATCCTCATTCCACTAAGAAGAAATAGCCTCAGAGAAAGTTATGGGTAGAATTGTCCCTTGCTCTTCCCAATTTGTGTGTTGAAGTCCTAACTTCTAGAATTTCAGAATGTGACTGTATTTGGGAATAGGGTCATTGCAGAGGTAGTCAGTTAAGGTGAGGTCATTAGGATGGGCCCTAATCCGGTATGACTGGTATCCTTATAAAAAGGTGAAATTTGGACACACACACACACACACACACACACACACACACACACACTGCCATATGCAGGCAAAGGCAGAGATGAGGGCATTGCTTCTGCATGCCAAGGAATGCAAAGGATTACCTGCAAACCACCAGAAAATAAGGGAGAAACACAACAGATCCACCCTCATAGCCTGCCAAAGGAACCAACCCTCCAACAACTTGATTTAGGGTGCGGAGCCTTTAAAACTGTGAGATGATAAATGCTGTTGTTTAAGCCACCTCATTTTGTTATGGCAGCCCTAGGACTCTAATACAAAGAGGTTAAACAACTTACGTAAGGTTGCAAAGCTTGGGCTCAAATTCAGGTCTGTTGCATTCCAAAGCCCGTAGACTTGTCATTGCACACACCCTCCATACCCTGGAATGTCAACTCTGTGTGTATGAAAGAATGGGGCCAATGAAGATGTTCTGGAGTTCATTTCAGACGCTGAGCACCCTCTTCCCACAGGCACTACTGATCCTCTGACCTGCCTAAGGAAGGGGATGGAGTTGCCAAGGATCAAGGGCCCTTTCCTCTTCCTTCTTGCTGGCAGTGCTGGAGGAAGCAGCAGGGAGGCAGACAGCCCCTGGCTTGGCTGGCTTCCCCAAACAGCGGCCTCCAGCAGTTAGAATGCGGCATCGCCCTGCCGAGGAACCAGATGCCGCACATAGGAATGAGATGTCACAGTAGGAGGGGTGCCGAGCAAAGGTCATCAGGAAGAAGCTGCTCAGGCTAATGTCGCCTTTTGTCTAACAGCCATGGCTCCTGGCCGAGACAGCTGAGAGTTGGCGGTTTACCCCAGGACTTGTGAGCACGTACTTCTAAAACTGGAGACAGGCTTTCCTGTTGGCATCTAGAACTTAAGGGGGACTCGGGCAGGGCGCCCCCACTGACTCCCCTGAGGGTGGAAAGGGCAGCAAGGGAGGGACTCTCAGAAGAAAATCTCTGCCCAAGCCCTGCATTTTGTCACTTTACCCTCTTACCTGTCTTCTTTACAAGGCAGGGGAGAAAACAGGCTCAGAAAGGTGAAGCGGGTTTTCCAAGGTTCTACAGCAAGGAGCAGGAAACTTAGATTAAAACTGGTCTGTGTACATGAATCTCTTATGCTTTTTTCTCTGCAACACAGACCATAATGCTGAGAAGCAGTGGGCGCAAGTCTCCCTCTTTCTCTATCGCTCCGTAGCTTAGAGGGCAGCAGCGGGTGGAGTGGGAACTCAGCACCCCATGGGAGACAGTTTGAACTTTGGTTTCCTGCCTAAATCCCAGATCTAACCATGTCTTTTAGCAGGTGAGCCCCTACTGGCTACAAGGAAAAGTTCCAACCCCTTAACCTGGACTCAACCTAACTCTTAGCCCTTCCCTACCCTTCCTCATCTCATTGCCGCTTCCCTCCAACACCGAGAGTCAGGCTTCTGGCATCCCTAACTAACCCACTTCCTCTAAACATGTGCTTTCCCACTGCTTTGCTTGGGCTGGTCTTTCCCCTAGCTCTGTATGCCCTGCCCTAAATTGCATGAGAACTCCTACACATACAGCAAAACCCGGTGTCCTAACACAGTGTCAGGGTTGCAAAGGCAGCGCAGCACAGGGACTGTGAGCGTAAACTCTGGAGCAGGACCTCCTGGCTTTGGACCCTTTCTCTGCCACTTCCAAGCTGTGTGACCTTGGGAGGGTTGCTTCACCTGTTCTGACTTCATTTCCTCATGTGTGAAATCGTGATGACAGTAATGAGTGCCTATTCCATTAGCTTATTGGGAGGACGAAAATGATCAATATTTTGATGGTTTATAGTCTTCTATTTAGTATGTTGGGCTACTAATTCTTCCTTGCTGGGTTGCCTACTAGACTGTGTGCCCCCTTGAAAGCACGGACTGTGTCATATTTGCCTCCCATAATTCCTAACACGGAGCCTAGTGCCTAGTTGATTTGTTTATTTGTTAAACAAATAAATAGACACATATGTAAATGAAAACAGATTTAAAGTGGCACATTCATGTGGGTATCCCAAGCATCAACCAGGTGGTTACAGCATTAATAATAGAATTAGTTAATATCTATTGAGTGGTTACTATGTATCAGGCACTACTTAAACACGTCACCTATTGGGATGCCTGGGTGGCTCAGTCGGCTAAGGGTCTGACTCTTGATCTCAGCTCAGTCTTGATTGCAGAGTTGTGAGTTCAAGCCCCATGCAGGGCTCCATGCTAGGCATGGAGCCTACTTTAAAAAAAAACACTTTGCCTGCTAACTCATTTAAACACTTTGCCTGCTAACTCATTCAGTTGTCTCAACAACCCTCTGAAGTGACTGTCATTTTCATCATGATTTTATAGGTGAGAAACCTGAGGTAGCTGGGGTTTCAGTGACTTCCTGATGGCTACGTGGCTAGAATACAGCAGAGCTGGATCCAGGGCAGGCCTGGCTACAGCATCCCGGCTCGTGGCCACTGCATTGTTCTACTCCTAGGAAAGGTGCAATGGTGGTTACCAGCCCAGGGAAGCAAGACGAGGCTCCTGAAACAGCAATCGATGCTGAGAGATAGGATGGAGTGAGGAAGGCTGGGCGGGCCAGACTGTATTTATAGCAAGCAGTTGGGCTTGAGACCTTCCCTGCAAATGGCCCTGGCATGTGCCTCACTTTTCTCTGTGAGTCGATCCAGTTGTCTTAAAGGAACTGAGATAGAGCGTATGGTCATCAGACAGCAGGTGTGGTCCTATCTGAGCACAGGAAGATGGATAAGATGATTCCTTCCTTTTGTTTTGTGTTGCGTTCCTAGCATCTAGTAGAGTGCCTGACACATAGTATATTTTTAATGCATGACAGTTGAATAAATGAATGAGGAATCAGGGACTCCATGACTCAGTAGCTTACACAGGTATCCAATTTCCACTTGTGTTACTTTAAATCATTTCTCATGTGTATGCCAGAAAGCCCAGGTTAGAGAAGGGGGTACACATCTCATGACGAGAATCTGCATATACAAGAAGTGTGTCTCTCATCACTGCTAGGTGCAGCGGCCCTCAAGAGTCCTGTGTTTCTGGAGCTCCAGTGGGGAGCATTGCTATGAATGATGAGGCCCCCAAATGGTCTCAGTGGTGAGCAAATATTAACACTTTGAATCAATTGCACCTCCTTGATTACTGGGAAAACTTTCTGGAGGCCGGCAGAGAGTTATTGCACCATGTAACAGTCGAGCATGGGTGATATAGTGGGATCGAGTGGCATAAATGAGCTTAAGGCAAAGATGGATTTGCACTTGGAAACTGAAATCATACGGTGAGGTTTGCCGGTGGAATTGCAAAGTACACCTGGAAGAATGCCAAGAATAATGCAGATGGGCGACTGGCTGTCTCAGCCCGTGCTTTCCATTGTGGCCAACTGTAAAATGGGAAAATTAATAGTACCTACCTCAATAGGGTAGCAAGGAGGAATAAATGAGTTAATACAAATAAAGCGCTTAGAACAGTGCTGAACAGGTAGTAAGCACTCAGTGAGCATTAGCATGAATACACACTAGATGCCATTGAATACCACTAAGAATAAGAGAGGGACCATTTCGTCCTCGCAAATCTTGCAGGACGTGAACAGACAGTCACATAACTGTTGTGTGTTGTGACAGGTGCCCTGATGGCAAAAATTCAGGATGTTTTGCAGCTCAGACAATGATTTCCCTCAGTTAGACTTGGAGGGTCAGGGAAGATCTCATAGGGGAAGTTGCATGATGGACGAAATACACAAGCCAGAGGCTGTCACGTGGAGATCAGAGGAGAGGATGCTCCTAGGAGTGGGAATAGCAGTGTGTACAAGCACCTGGAGGGAAGAGCGTGTCCATTATGAAAACTCAAAGTCAGGCTAGCTACCACATGGAGTTGCTGGGTGGATTTATTTCCTAGGGCTGTGTAACAAAATAGCACCAACGGAGGGCTTAACAATCTAGAAATGTATCTTCTCACAGTTTTTGAGGTTGCACGTCTGAAACCAAGGTGTTATTGGCAGGGCACAACTCTCTCTGAAGGTTTCGGGGAAGAATCTTCCTTTGCTTCCTCCTAGCTTCTGGCTGTTGCCCGCAAGCCTGGCCTTCCTTGGCTTGCAGCTGCCACATGCCAATCTCTGCCTCTGTCTTCCCCGGCTGTCTTCCCTCTCTGTGTGTCTCCATTTGCTCTTCTCATAAGGACACCAGTCATTGGACTAGGGTCCTCCCTAATCCAGTCTCACCCCATTTAACTTTAATTAATTACATTTACAAGAACCCAATTTCCAAATAAGATCACATTTGGAGGTTCTGAGTAGAAATAAATTTGAGGGAAGGCTATTCAACCCAATATGGTGGGGGTGGCCAGGGGAGTGGAAGTGAGTAAGAATGAAAAGAAGAAAACTTCATGTATAAAGGGATTAATAATAAGTAACAACAAACCAACATTTATGAGCACTTACAGTGTATCAAGAACTGTGGTCAGCACTTTACACATGTGAACTGCAGACTTCCTTTGAAGGAAAGAGCATCAGGCTGAGTAAGGCCAGAGAGAACAATCAGGGCTCAGAGTTCACACAATGTGCCATCAGTCAGGGTCCCAGTAAGAAACAGATGGCACTCTTGGATTAGGATAATGCAAGGAGGTTTTAATGAAGGGACTGTTTACCTAGCTGGGTGTACAGAAACCACAAGAGCTAGAGCAGGGCACCTGTTGTTACCACCCATGGGTCTGAAAGATGTAGGAGAGGGAGCAGCTCCTGGTACCTAGAGCCAGAACATTATGTGAAGACAGCCATTTTGAGAAAAGCTGTGACCTTTGGTCAAGGGAGGTAGCCCAGTCAAGGTGACTGCAGAGGGAGGGAGCCCTGAATGGATACCCTGACTTGATTTCCTCTTCCATCTGGTCCCTTGTTGAGACCCCATTGGCCTCCCCCAGCTAGAAGCCAGAGGACAAGAGAGCCCATTTGTGTAGTCTATATGTGTCAGCCACATGGGGCATGGACCCAAGTGGCGAAGGCTAGGGTGTGGATCTAGACAAGTAGGCAGACAACATCTTGCACTAGGACATTGATGAGAAGCAGAGCCCAGGAGGCAGAAAACAGTCACGTTAGATTGTGATGAGAAAGACCATATAACCTTACATTAAGAATGAGCATGGGATCTGGGGCGAGATAGACTTGCATTCAAATAACTGGTTTACTCCATGTCCGACTAGCTGTGTGACTTTGGGCATATGCCTCCTCATGCAGTTATTGAGGTGATTAAACTATATGCACCAATACAACTAAAGTGCTAAACACAGTACAAGGCATTTGTAATAAATACTCAGAAAGCATCTACTATTGCTGTTTTCATGAACAGCCCTGGACAGCAGTCTATTGCAGTGGGGTCTCTCTTGAAGGGCTGTGGCCAGTCACCGGCACAACACACAGCACTAATCCATTCATTTGTGCATTGATCCATTCAACATGTGTTTGTGAGCAACCCATGTGTGCCCATTCCTGGTCTAGCTGGTAGTGGTGAACAAAGCAAGAAAAATTCTCTGCTGTCATGGAGCTTACATTCTGATAGGGATCTGATCCAAAACTGATCAGTGCTAGGGATCAAAGTGGAGGGGTGCTTGGGGTGGGATTGCCAGTTGAAACAGTGTCAAGATGGGTCATTGAGAAGGTGATCTTTGAGCAACGATCTGATTGGAGTTGAGGGAGGAAGCCATTCTGACCCTGGAGGGATGAGTGTTCTAGGTGGAAGGAAGGACAAGTAGAGACCCTGATGCTGGAGCACACCAGAGCATGCAAGAAGTAGCAAGGATGCAGCACAGTGGGAAATGAGTGCAACCAACTCAGGGAGGTAACAGGGCTCAAAGCTGCAGCCCACAGTCCTTAAAGGACTGTCTTCTGCAAGACACAGGGGCACATTCTGCCATCCTGGGCACCTCACATTAACACAAGTCCCCATCTGTCAAATGGGGGTCAGAATCCCCATTTTGTTTATCTCCCAGATAATTGTAAGGGACCAGTAAGAAGATGGGATATGATGTTGTTCTGAGCATAATTATTAGGCGAGATAATGTTTTTATTGCTTAGTAATTTTGCTTTAGGCCTCCCGCCGCTGAGTAGAAAGACTGCCCATGCCCTTGAGAATGTGCCTGTGCTGGACCATTGCTTGACAGCGGGTTGTCGTGTCTTTCACACAGCAACTCATCTTCTTCCTTTGCTTCTTCAACTCCAGGACCTGGTTTTTAAAACAGCAGTTTCTTCCCACTGTGGTCCATGCCCCAAGCCTCCTCTGTGGAATTACAGACCAGCAATTCACAGAAGCCTGTTATTTATCCTATACGCAATAAAGACTTTCTGTAGGTTATGGGAAATAAATGTGCTTTTTACTGTCATCTGTGGTTCTTATTAAACGTAGCCCCTTGGTGGGGAAGTATCTTCGCGAGACCAAGCAGTTTTATGTCTGAATAGCCAATGAGCTGATAATGGGTTTTATGTCTAGCAGTAACCAGCGGCAGTACAGGCGGCCCTGCCTTCACTGCAGTAAGGAGTTGTGGATTTCTGGGCCCACAGCGTGTAAATACTTCTCATTAATGTGGTGGTCCGCACTCGTAAATAGAGAAGCTGGATTCCCCATAATATCTGCTGGTAGAAACATGGACTCCAAGAAGCCTGGACCAAGAATGAATGGCATAAGATTATGAAAAAGGATGGAGCAGTGGAAAGAACACTTTGCACAGGGGAGTCTTTAAGTTATGAATAGTTTGGGGTCTTGGTTATTGTAGATATGGGAACTGCTCTGTTACCTCTCTTGGTAGGTGAGTAGAAGGCGCAGAGGGGACTAAAATGTATAGGTAACTAAAATGCACCAAGCACTTTACATACACCGTGTTTTTTGATCTAACAAACAAACAAACAAGCAAAAACCCAACGACCAAACAAACCAACCCCTGGTGAAATTGACAGTTTAATCCCAATTTTATATACGATGTGAAAGAAGATTCAGGATTAAGAGACTTACAATTGATACATAACTGAGCCAGGTTTGAGACACTGGAAACTTTGTAAGACTTAGGGTCTTCATCTGTAAAACAGGGTTGATAATGGCACACCTGCAGATTTGTGTAGAAAGGGCCAGCATGGTGCGTAGTTCGTGTCTGGCGAGAAGGAAGTCCTCACCAGCTCTATATTTCCTTGCTAACTTCTCCCCTCTCTTCTCTTCAGGATTACATACAACTGAACATGGGGAGCAGGTAGTAATGTGGGCCCATATGGTGTAGGTGAGATGATGGGAAGTCGGATCCAAACCTGGGTGTTACCAATGACCTTGTGTACAGTGGACACCAGCGGGGTCTTAGACTTCTGTTTGGAATCACAGCAATCATGTAGCTTGCAGAGTGATTTCATAGTGTTATTTAAATGTAAATATAGAAATCAGGTTTCCATCACAATTGGGGAAGGGAAGAGAAGAATGAATCGATATTCACCGACAGCTACCATAGCATATATTATCCTCATGATAGTTCTAAGGACTGGACTTTTGGTCTGTTTTTGTTTGCCACGGGATCTGCAGCTCCTAGGTCAGTATGTGGCAGGTAGTCGAGCATCAGCACTTATTGGCTGAGGCTGTGACTTAAGGAACAATACAACACCAGGCAAATCCTATCAGCCACATGCCACGGAGTAACTCCTGAAGGTAGAGCAGTTCGGTTAATTCTCTCTTTTATTTCCCTAAATACTGCTTAAATTAATCCCCTTCTCTCTATCACACTACACATATCACATCCCAAACTCATATTTTACCCTTATTCCTGCTGTAGTCTCCACTGTGCTCCACACTGTAATTGAATCCATGTCTTTCTAGGTAGCCAGAAAGATTTTAAAACAATACAATAACGTCATGTCCTGTTTAATATCTGCCAATAGCTCCATGCCTTCTGAATGCAGGACTAAGCTCTCTCAACTCACAGGAGCCTGCTGGATCTGGGACATGAATCTCCAGCCCCATTAGTCTCTTCTTTCTATTCTAGACTGAACTACTTTTAGGTCCTCAAATGAGCCATGGTCTCTCTTGCCTTGAGGCCTTTGCACATACTGTTTTGTCTGCCTAGAATGCTGTTCTGTCCACCCTCCACACCTCTCCATACAAAATTCTTTGCCTAGATAAGCTCTATTCATTGTTACAGACTCTAATGTCATTCTTCAGGGGGCCCTACCCCATTAGGTTCCCAACTTCATGCTTCCATAGTGGCCTGTGCATCTTCTTTCAAACACTAACGGTTTTTAAATACTTGTTTTCACACCAGGGAAAGCCCCATGGAGGAAGAGATGGATTATATCTTATTTGCTGTATTGCACCCCATGCAATACCTGATGTACAATATGTGCTCAATAAATATTCACTGAATAGATAATCATCATTTAAATACTAAGAGTATCCTGCAGACTAAGAGTCATTCCCACTTTTCAGATAAGGAAACTGAAGTTCAAAGAGATTAAATTTCAAACTCAAAGTCACATAGCAAATGACAAATCTAAGTCTGACTCCAAAATCCATGCTCTTTCTGCTGCTCCAGTGAATTGTTCCAGCAAATCAAATACTCTGCTTACTAGAGGGTCACAAAATATGTTATATGCTTGGTACCAATTTGCAAAGGATCAAAATACACGAGACACAATCAGTCTATTCCCCGAGGACTCAAAAGTCCCTGCAGAGCATTTCAGGGTGGCTGCCAAAGGACTCTGGGCATAATTATCATTGGAAAGGAGTTTGGAAATCATTCAGGTTATTTATGTTTCCTTTTTTCTCCATTCCCCGTAGTCTCTGTCTTGACTTTCGACTCACAGAGATGATCTCGTTTACTTCCAGTGTTAGTACAGAAGGATCCATATTTTTCACACGTATGGAATGGCATGAGGGTCTTTCATGTATTCTACTGTGGCCTACGTCTGTCCCATCCCCTTACTATCTCTGTTTCTGATTTGGACATGTGATAATGGTTAGTAGGACACCCAGGCTGGGGGCTTCCTCGCACCCATTCCCCCTGTTCGGTGAGATGCCACTCGTTTGTAAGTCCACCAGAGGGCAGCAGCAGCAGAAAAGGCCAGCCTCCCCCATGCCACACTCTGTACCTCACTGTCCAACACAGGAGCCATGGGCCCCACGTGGTTATTGAGTAACTAGTGCTACCTGTCAAAACGATAATGTTTGGTTATATTCACTTAAATAAAATATATTGTGTAAGTTAATTTCACCTGTTTCTTTTTACTCACTTAAATGCAGTGACTAGAAAATTTAAGATTACATTTGTGGCTCACATTCATGGCCCACATTATATTTCTATTGGATAGCATTGCTTGATACAATCTATAGAATAATGAAACAGACTTTTCAAAATAATTACAATTTGAATATAATTTTTCATCCTATAAATAAATATGTTACACAAATACCATATCATAATAAGAATTAGGGGGGATCTTAGAGCTTATCTAGAATATCCTTATTTGATGACTGGAGCAACTGAGGCCCAGAGTAGTGAAGCAACTTTGCCCAAGGTCACACAGCCAACAAGCAACAGAGCTTTGAACCTGGGCCACCAGCACCTAATCAGTTTCCTTCATTCAAAGAGTGGCCAACAGAATTCAGGCACCATGGAGCTCAGAAGGTATCCCTCAGGGCCTCCTACCTCCCGGGCACCAGCACCAGTGCCTGGCACATTGTAGGAACATTTTAATTCAAATCCCACTTGGTGTGAGATGCTGTACCAAACTGCACAAAGGATACAAAGATAAGTAACACTCAGGTTCAGAAGATACCAGATGGATAGTAACCAGTTAAAATCATAAAACAGAGGTACTGGCAAAGTACAACTGAAAGCTAATATGGAAATATATTCAACCTCACTAGTAATTAAAAAATGCAAATAAAAATCATGATGTTTCATTGTTTGTTATCTTATTCATATTCTTTCTAGTTTCAGAGGGACTTAAAGTAGTTAATAATCCTACATTAGAAAAAAATCAATAGAAAATAGAATCAATATAAAAAAATAGGACTATATGAACATTTCCGTTACCATGGTGTCCTTTAACCCAGTTTGCTTGGCTTTAGAAAAAAATTTAGTTATATCCCATTGGATATTTGATATACTCTGGGCAAAACATTTAACTTCATTTAGTTCAGGAAAATCCAAAATCCAAAATCCAAAATCCCTGGCTATTCTTTAGTATCAAAATGAGAAAATTCCTCGGGAGAAGAAATCAAGTCTTATTCTGTCCCTCAGTTACTGCCCTGGGACTTCACACATAATACTCAACTTAACAAAGCTTTGCTGACCAGGAAGACACCCATATTTATTCTGTGCCAGTTAGGTGCCCTTGCACTTTACAAGCCTCTTTATATAAATGAGCTCATTTAATAATCTCAAAATCCTGAGAATTTGAATCTCCATTTGCAGGTAAGAAAACAGATGCTCCAAAAGGTTAAGAAACATGCCCCAAATCTCTGGTTACCAGGAGCAGAGCTGGAATTTGAACCCATAATGTAGCTTGTTCCAAAGCTTGTGTCGCTATGTCATGTGAAGGATTAGAAGAATAAAGGGAAAAGATAGAATACAGGAGGGTGGGAGGAGGGGGAGAGGGAGAGAGGAGAGAGGAATGAAGAGAGTAAAGATGGGAGGGAAGGAAGGGGTGAGTGTGGAATTATACACATCTTTTGGCACATAGTCTAAGAAAGACAGAAGGGTCAGAGTTTCCCTGGAGAAAATTATTCCTGGCAATTTAGAGAGAAATTTTCTAAAATAGCAGGTTAGGAACTCAGCCACCGTGGAAGGCTTGCTTCTCCGAAGTTCCCCCAGGACGGTCTCCTCTCTTGCCACCTCATTATGGCCAGGAACAATCTGCATGGCCAATAATGAGGGAATCTTAATGCCCGCAGTCTCAGGAGTGGGTAATGGCCTTGCATGAAGAACTCAGGTCACAAGATCAGGCCTGGATGCTGGGGAGTGAGCTGCGTGGAGCTGCTGATGCTCCCCTTGGACCAGCAGTCCATTAGCCCTTACTCCCTCAGCAGGACAGTAATGAGAAGGCAGGCTCACGCTGCCGCAGCCCCCTGCCAGCAGATCACGGAGTGGGGGTGTGGCCTCCCCAGGGGCAAGCACATCCAGACCCTGACCAGCCTGCCATCCCCGAGATGCTCTAGGTCTGCCTGCAGGACAGCATTTGTCTGGAATTCTAGCTCCTCCCGAGCTCTGCTCCTCACAGAAGTGCACTTACATTATCAGGGAGCCAAGTAGCTCCAATTTGACGTCTGTAACATCCTTTCTAGTTTCCAATTGTGTATTTCCACCTGTGAGCCCATGCTGTTTAGTGGATAAGGCAAGGACTTTGGAGCCAGAGTTTTAGTCCTTGCATCTCTCTCCCTCTATCAGCTGTTGGGCATCTTATTTCACATCTATGAACCTCGGTTTCTCACATGTCTTGAGGAATAATAATACCAGCCTCATAGGTTTATTGGGATTATTACTACCTGTTATTAATAATCATAGCTAACACTGAGTACTATGTGTCGGGTTCTGTGTTATTTGCTTTATACATATTATCAGTAATCCTCATAAACTCTATATGTAGATATTGCTCTTATCCCTAATTTACACAAACAGAAACTGAGGCTGAGATCGAGTCAGAATTGAGACCTGAGAGACCTGTCTCTCTGACAAAGTCTGTAACCTTAACTACTATGCTGTCTTGAAATTATGAATTGAATACCCAGAGCAAGACCCTGACATAGACTATATCATCAGTAATATTACCTATTTTCTCCAGTTCTTTTTTCTTTGACTAATGTATCAGTTAGGATCCAGCCAGAAAAAATAGAAAGCGTTCTAGGTATTTCAAAGAGAGGAAATTCAATATAGGAATTGGTTGCATGGGTGATGGAAGAAGTGAGAATCCAAAGGGGGAATTGTGGCAAGCCAGAGACCAGTAATGAGAGGAAGCTGTTGTAATCCTCAGGCTAGAGGAACAGAGGGAGAATGTGGTGCCAGCAAATTCCAGAGACTAGGGTCACCTTCAGATACTAGAACCTTAGAGGAATCACAGAAGAGATGCTACTCCTCCTGGAGTTGCCAACCAAAGCCAGAAGAGATGGGAATTGGAATACCCTGACCTCTTCTCTCCTCTTATCCTGTAGCCACCCCACAATGCCTCAGAACTGGCCATATATACTTAGAACCCAAGAGCCTCAAGGCACCTTGAGAAATGTCATCTCCTACAAACTTGACAAAGAAAGACAGAGAAGAGATCTGAGATCAAATAGGCAGGTGCCTGGCATATCTAACAACTCCATGAAATAGGTAGGTTGAGATTATCCTCTCAATTTGACTCTGCCAAGTATCCAATCAATGGCAAAATAGTGATCCCACTTTATAGAATGAATAAGTAAAGGCCAGACGATAAGACCACCAGAGGTCCAAAGAGGGAGTCATTACCCTATGGTATTCAAGGAAGGCTACAGAATGGGAGGGACTTTGTGAGACATCATGGGTTATGGACAAGTAGGGTTTTGTCAGATGGCTCGGCTTAAAAGGGTTCTCCAAGGGGGGTGAGAATTAAAGAGGTAAAGATATGGATCCATGCATTGAAAGGTTTGGTCTGTATAGTCTCTGAATTTCCTGCCAATTCTAACTTTTTATTTTTAACCTGGAAATCCTACTGGAGACTGGAGAGATATATAATGTATATTGTTTTCCTAGCAACTTAAAGGATCCATTTTCTAATACTGAATTAAATCCCTGGATTCCTGTTTACACTGGCCCCATGATATCCCCTCATGTTGATGGAGAAGTTGATATGTGGATGGGGAACATGTTGCCAACAAGATCTGCCCCCAGAGGGACAGAGAATTTTGGTCTCTAGTTAACGTAGTTGGGAAACAGCAACGCCACAGCTATCCGTTAACATTTCAGTGACCCATTACTTCTAGGATATGTTGTCAGGACACTTGATCTGCGTATATTTCCATTATAGACCCCTTTGCACTGAGTCTGATGGCTGAACTTTGCTGCTGACATCACACCCTCCCTCCTGGAGTGCCTACATCCAATTCCTCCTAGTTTGGGGAGCGATCGTCTTGAAATGCAAACCTGATAAAATACAGCCTTCCTGCTCCTCACTTAAAATCCTTCAGGGGTGCTCCATGCCTTCAAGATAAATCTAAGCTCCTTAGACTATCTTGGCTTCCTGCTAAATCTCTCTGTCCCCTTCCTTGAACTGTGGGTTTCCAGGTGTGCTGGACGGCTGCTACTGCTCTTTCATGCTTGCGTGAGCAACAGTCTGCACATGCTGTCCTCCCTGGAATAACCTTTCCTAGCTTCTGTCTCTGCCTCTGTCTGCTGCTTCCTGCAGGGACTTCTCCCTGCTCCCGCCCCCCTCTTTTTATGCCTGTGTTTTCAGTATGCCATGCATTTGTTGCCAGCACGGAACTAGCGCTCAGTATGTGTAGCCTTGGGTGTATAGGATCGTTTTGCAGGCCTGACACATAGTAGCAACTTGGTAAATGGTAGCCATCAGGGGAAGGAGGGGGCGGGGTGTTGCTTTTTTCATTTCTGCCTTCGTGGCACCTAACACAGTGTCTGGCACACAGAAGGCTATCAGATAAATGTGTTTGTATCTGTGAAGAACCGGAGATTTAAAAATAAAAATAAACCATTTTAAAAGCCTCCGTCTGGGAGCGCCTGGCTGGCTCAGTCAGTGGAGTGTGTAACTCTTGATCTTGGGGTTATGAGTTTGAGCCCCAGGTTGGGTGTAGGGAATACTTAAAAATAAAATCTTAACAACAACAACAAGAAAAGCCTCTGTTTATTAAATATGGTACTGTTTAAAGATTGTCCATAATTCGGACTTGCCTTAGCATGCCCAGGTAGGAAGGAGCATGCTTCCAGGGTCGTGGGCAAGAAGTCCAACGGTGCTTTTATTAGAGGGCCATTACAGAAGCCAGCATCTCTGTATGCATGGCCCTCTAATTTTATTACCTTTGCTCCTCAATTTAGCTGCCACCTGTGACAGGGCCTGAGCTTAACAAGCAGAACTTCTTCCTGTGGCAGAGCTGACCTGGCCCGTGACTGACAGTAACAAAGAACCCTGGCAGGTGAGGATGAATAGTTGTACCTTCTGTTATTTACCAACCATCCAAAGGTCCAACCATGTGGGCATTTAAACGGCCTCAGCTGGGAGGTTGGTGTGGGGCGTGAGCCCTTTGATTAGCAGAGCTGCCTGGCCCACCAGCCAGCAGTCAGACTTCAGTGCCATCGTTGCTATGTCTCTCCTGAGAGGGGCTCATTGATCAGCGCATTCATTCCCTGTCAGCCACGATGCCACCTGAAAGTCCTCCATAGCCTAGAGCAGAAGAGCAAGCCAGCACCAGTCTGAGCACATTAGAGGAGTCCAAGTTGCCAGTCCTGGGGCATCGTCACAGAGCAGGGTGGAGGAGAGTTTTAAGGTCTGTGTTCCGCAGCCAGACTGCCTGGACTGGAATTCACACTGTGCGCTGACACTTGTTAGCCGCATGACCTAGGGCAGGTTACGTCTCCCCTTGATGCCCCAGGTCCTACAGCTTAACACGAGGATGGTGGGAAGAGTAACTTGGTATTGGGGGGCTTACGTGAATGTATACAGGTGGAGTACGATAGAGAGCTGTGCCTGATGTATAATAAAAACTATACAAGTTTGGTTCTTACTAGTCATTCTAGAGACATAAGCTGAGACATGCCGAGCGTTGTTCTAGGTGCTATGGAAAGAAACAGATGGAAGAATATGCTTCCGCCTTCAGTGATCCCCATCTATAAGAGACCAGGAAGCTAATCACTGCAGTAGTTTGACCACTGTAAAATGCAGGTTGCTCAGGATTCCATGAGAGTTCAGAGCATCTGCCAGGATAGTCAGGGGAGGCATTAAGGGCTTCACAAGAGAAGACACTGGAGCTGACTCTTAAAGGTAGAATGGGAGCTTGGCAGAAGGATGAGTAGGAGAGAATATTCCAGATAGGTAGGAAGGCAAGAGTGAAGATGCAGAGCTAGGGCTCAGCGTGGCCTGTTGGGGGAACTGTAAAGTGCTCTGGCATGTAGGTGTGACAAAGCAGGGGCAGGCGAGGGGGTGCATCACACCAGGGCCGGTCTTTGGGCCCCAGATGCAACTCTTAGGAGCTTAGCCACAGCTTCTGTGGGTTCTGAGGACTCCCTCAGAACGGTGAGATTCGGTGAAACAAGAGAGAATTGAGAGGGATGCTTTTTGTTGCACCTTGAACGATTACATTTATTTTTAAGAGAAAAAAAAGGAACGAAGAAAAAAACTAGACTTTCTTGCAATTGGTGTTGGACCCGAGTTTCGATACAGGCAAATAGAGTATCAGTTTGTGAGCTACTTTGACTTGGACATGTGGTATATTTTTAACTCTATGATTCTTCTGACCAGGGTTCTCAATCCAAAGGAAACTCATTTAGCCTGAAGGTTCTGTACCAATTACATAGTTTTATAAGGTCAAAGTAAAAGTTGGGAGTCATTTTATCTTCATCTGTGCTGGTAGAAATTACAGAATCAAGCTGCTTTAATGAGAAACAGCACCAAGAAGGGAGAAGTGAAAATGAAGGTGTCAGCACGATCAGAGACTGCCGCTGCGTCCGAAGCTGGAGGATGAGGCCGGGGTGGGCTGTGAAGTCCTCTGACAACGCGGTCTCCAGCCCTGCACAAGTTGCCGGGGCTTCAAGAGGAACAGACACGAAACACAACATCCTTCCACCCTTATTAAGATTTAATCCTGCTTTCAACAGGATTGTAATGTTATTAAATTAGATTTTTTTTTTCCTTAAAAAGGGATTTAACTTTTGCTTTCCTGACATCACAATCGACATGGAACAGATGCGAAGGGGAAATTATGTGACCACTAGTAATACGGACCTATACTTAACATGGAGCATGCGAAGTTATTAAAATGGAAATTAATTCTTTTTATTACTATCGTACCCTATCAATTAATTTGGTTGGAGGTGCTTATGAATATGCAATCATTCCTCCCTGCCGCCCATCCCTTAGTCTGTGTGTGTGGAAGGCATTGGTTGAAGCAGTAGGTAGAGTTTTACATGCCTCTGCTAGTTTTGCTCCCACTCTTTACTCCCTACGAATGTTGATGGTGGTGATCTCTGCCAAGTTACTGAGTTCTTTTTACGTGCCAGGCTCTGTTCTTAGCACTTTACAGTCAATGCCTCATTTAGTGCTCACAATACGTATTTGAAATGGGTGCTTTTACTGTCCCTGTATGGAGAAGAGGAGGATGTGGCACAGTGAGGCAGAAGGACCTTCCCTGGGTTACGTGGGCATTCCAACTCTGAAAATCGTACTTTTCACTATGTGCTACCCTGCATCTAGCAGATTCCAAAGCAGGAACTAGGACAGGGCATGCATCTCAGACACCAGGATCCCAGAGACAGAGGAATAGTGTGGGGTATCTGGAATGGGATAGAGGGCTCTGAGCTGGGGACATGTGTTTTAAAATATAGTTTTTATTATTATATAGGTATGGCAAAGCCACCAGATCTGGAGATGACTGTCATTCCTAGTTTATTGCTCACAGATCCTAAGAGGAGGGGGCACAGCACTTCACTTCATAGGGTCCATATGGAAGCTGCAGGCTTGGTCAGGAGGCAGAGGGAATGGGGGGAACCCTGGGCCAGAGCCTTCATTGTGATTAAGCAGGTTTCTTATTGGCTAGCTTGAATAATTTCAGTGGGCTTTGGGCACTGGGGCTGTCCCTACTTGTTTAGTGCTTGGCCCTGGGGTGATTAGGACAGATGGAGAGTGGCCTAGAGTATTGGGGGGGAGGGGGGATGGGATCTGGATTGGTTTATTTGTATCTGAGAAATGCACTCCAGGAAAATTGTTTACTATCTCTAGGAATTCGCTAATCCTGGGAGGAATGCTCCCTGCCACACATCAAAGTATCAGAAATATAGAAAATAAGATATGCTTAATTGAGCAAGCCCTGGGCCGGGGGGTGGGGTGGGGAGTGGATTCTGTGGAAGTCCCTAGGGGGTACCCAAGTGGGGAGGAAGGCAAATGGGGACAGGTGGGCCTGTAAGAAAGCCCTGAATATACAGTGGCGTTTGTGATGCCCAGGTAAGGGCAGGAAATTAGAGGCACTGAAATTAAGTTTCAAATTATCTTTTTGCCTTTTGATATTATCCATAATGCATATTTAACTTTGTATGCATATTAAACTTGGAGGTGTGGGGGACAGATTATGACCCATAATTTCAGCGGACATTTCCTCCTGGGAAACAGAGACCCCGTCTTGATCATCCTTGCATATCCTACAGATTTTGTGTGAAACCTGCTGTTTCACAGTGGAAGGGCCCTAGTTCATACCCTGTTGCTAAATCTTGGTTCTTCAATAATACCCGAGCGGGCAAAATCTTTCTTCAAGTGCCATTTGCAAACTATGGTTTTGGTAAGAGGGAGCTTGTCAACGTAGGTGATAGGAGACCCAGGAGAGAGGTCATGGTCATGGATTCGTGCTTAACTGGTAACCCCTGATTCAACATGGCCTCTTTTTTTCCTTACTTTGGAAAAGCAAGAGACATTTTGTAAGATGAACCAAGATAGCACTACAATGGGACCAATTACAGGTTTGCTGTACTTAGTATGATACTTAGATCGTGAAATGATCTGTGCATCACATGTGTAGGCTTTTTTTTTAATTTTTAAAATTTTTGTAATTTAAATTCAATAAGCCACCATATAATACATCATTAGTTTCAGATGTAGTATTCAATGATTCATCAGTTGCGTTTGTGTAGACTGTTATCACCAATCCAGAACTTCAGGACTTCTGGATTCCTTCTCTTTCCCCTCACCATACCCAGTCTAATAGCACCCAGTCTCATTTCTTTTTTTTTTTTTTTAAAGATTTTATTTATTTATTCGACAGAGAGAGAGACAGCCAGCGAGAGAGGGAACACAGGCAGGGGGAGTGGGAGAGAAAAGAAGCAGGCTCATAGCAGAGGAGCCTGATGTGGGGCTCGATCCCAGAACACCGGGATCATGCCCTGAGCCGAAGGCAGACACCTAATCGCTGTGCCACCCAGGTGCCCCACCCAGTCTCATTTCTGTCTCCAGTATATCCTGAAATGTTCACATTCAAATGTCTGCACCCTGGGCTGAGAGGCCACAAGCGACTGTCTCCTACACTTTTACAGTACCTACTTCACGGACCTCTTCATTTTGCCTCTTGCCACCCTCCAATCTAGCTCTCGTATGTGAGCCACATATTAGTTTTTTAAATATAGAAGATAGCAAGTCACTTTTCTGCTTAATACCTTTTGATAGTGTATCAGCTAGGGAAGGCTAGCTGCTGTAGCAAAGGGAGCCAAAACTCTATAACAGCTCACACATAAGAGTTATAAGCTGCATGAGTGAACAGCTCAGCAGGGCGGCCCCAGTCTTTGGAGTCATTCAAGCCTTCTTAACACATGGTTTCAAAGATCCCCTAGAATTTCCTGGAAGTGGACCCTGAAACCAGGATTCATATGAAAGTGATCTAGTAGGAAGTATAACTGGAAAAAACTGATACAGACATGGGGAAGCAGGACTAGGAAGGGAAGGAAAAGGAAGGAAATCTTTAGCCTAATCCCACAGGGCAAATTCTAGAGACAGTGTAGATCTCACGTCAACTGTTGTCCCATCAGGAGAAGACAGCTGGAGCATTTGAGCCCATTCATTGGATAAAGGCTGCCTCTAGGGAGACAGACCTTCCCAGGTACTTCTAGCAAACTGTGTGTGCAGGCAGAGGGGATTCTGACCCTGAGGGCAGGTCACTGATGGGGAGATGCTGGTGCTGGCTTTTGGGAGAGAAAGAACACCTGGAGTCAGCCCTGCAGGAAAATGATAAAGGGACTCCAAGGGCAGATGGGCGGAGCTCTGAGAGCCTCTGCTTACTCAAAGGCACCCTGGGGGCGTCATTCCAGGGGAAAGGAGAGGGCCTGGGCAACTCCAACAGGCCAGACCCAGAAATGAGTCACCACTTCTGCTTACATTCTGTTGGCTGGAGCTCAGGTTCAGGGCTATATAGCTAACTCCAGGGGAGGCTGGGAAGTGCGGTGCAGCTGCGTACCCAGGAAGCAGAAGAGAACAGGGGTCTCCTGCCACAGATATCCTCCCTTAATACTAGAATAGAAATCCGTACTTTCTGCCAGGGCCCACGAATCTCTACCTGCCTGCGTGTACAGCACTGTCACCTGCTACTGTCTCTGCATCCCCGCCATACTTCAGCTGCATCTGGGCACTTTTTTATCACATGCTGGGCTTGGTGACTGCAGACTGCGGAAAAGATAGGCAGAAACCTTTTGGCCTAAAATTGCAGTATTTTGGTTTAATGACAAAAGTGTTCATTTGACCTTTGAATAAGGGTGTTTGATGGATTGGGATAAAGTAGATAATGAAATAACTAGTCACATTTAGTGAAGCCTATAAAAACCAGAGCTAGCCTAAGATAGACTCACAGAAAGGGGAGAGCCAAACCTGTCTGTGGACAGCCCAGGGTGGCCCGGGGCCCTCAGCCGCTGCCCTGCACATCATCACTGCTGCAGATGCAGAGCCCACTGACCCTGGGCTGGCGGTCTCTGATTGACAGTTAGGGGCATGACCTTAGGCAAGGTCATGAACCTAGATATTCCTCTGTTTTCTCATCTGTAAAGTAGGACTGCTAACTGTTCCTAACTCACGGGATTGTTGGAAAAATCGAATGAGTTAATACAATAGAAAGGGCTAAGCACTTTATAACAGCTGTTACTACTATTAGGGCACCTTCGGGGCTACACCACCCGCCACTCCAGGTTTCTTGCCCTCTCCTTGGGTGGGATTCGGAAGGCACTCTCTTGTTAGCGACTCTTTTCCTTCTGCTTCCTGCAGCCCCACCCCGGGCTAAGGGATGCCTGGAGGCAACAAAAGCAAGCTTCTGGTTAACACCATGCTTGTGTCTCTGTGCATTTTCCCTGCATTAGGCACAAAGAACCTGAGACCTATTGTTCCGCAGCATGAGAACCTGAGCGATGCCCATGTCTTTTCCCAAAGCTGCAGCTTTCCTTGAGAACAGAGCTCAAGTCTCTCCACGGGCCAGGGGTTTACTTTTCCTTTATGCCACCAGGCCTGGGTCTGGTGCTGCCTTTGACTGTCATCTCGCAGTCCCCAGGAGGTGCTGCTCTCACAGACTGCAGCGGTGGCCCTCAACTGTGGGCCGGCTTACCATTTTGGGGTTTAATGTAAAGTGCACACGTTTTAGAGTTATAACGATTTGGTTGTGAATTCCGACTCTCTCGTTCCTTATTCATGTGACTTTGGATAAATTATAAGTCACCATGTAGAAATTACATAGTCTCTCTGGGCCTCAGTTTGTTCATCTTCAGTGGGGTGGCGATATCCATCCTACAGAGTTTGGTGTTAAAAGGACTAAGGGGAGTGTAGGTGAAAAGTCTAGTTAGGTGCTGGAGAATGCCTTTGTTCCTCGGAGTTTTCGTTGTCAATTGCTGCAGAACAAATCACTCTTAACACTTAGTGGCTTAAAACCATTTGAGCATTTATTTGCTTGTGATTCTCCAGTCAAGGAAGGGCTTTTTGGGGGCAACTCCCATTGCTCTGTGTGGAGCAGTTCACCTGGGACTGGGGGATCCAAGACAGCTTCTTTCCCATGACTCGCCCTGCAGCTGGGGTGGCTACAATGGCTGGTGGCTGGCTGGGCTCCTGCTCCCCCACCCCCTCTGCCTCTGGCTGCAATCTCCCACCTTCTGCAGCTTTTTTTCTCCATGTACCCTCCTTCTCTAGCAGAGTGATCAGACTTCTTCACATCATATCCCAGAGCTCTCAAGAATGCAAAAATAAATACCGCTATGCCCCTTGAGGCCTCAGCTTGGCCCTGACATGGTGCTACTTCTGCCGTGTGCTGCTGGAAACAAGGTTCAAGGGGAGGTAGACCCTACCTCTTGGCAGGGCCAGTGGCGTGCATGTACAGGAATGGGAAGGATTGCCGTTGGCCATTTTGCAGACAATCCATAATGCTCAGTAAGTGGAAGCTTCAATTTTCATTGTCTCTGGATTCATTCGGGGGAGGAGGGACAGGGGCTGCAAAACCAAATTACCTTTTAAACAAAAAGGCATAAGGACCAGGAGGACTCAGGTCAACTAGTTAGTGATATCATTGAATTTCTTCTTTGGGGTGGGAAGAGATCATTTCCTGGCTAAGTGCTACTAGAACAACTGTAATCTACAAGCATTCAATCTTTGTCTCTATCTCCCTCTGGTTTTCCCATTCTAACTGTGGGATCTGGCAGACCAGAACTAGGGCTGTGCCACTGAGACTTAAGTTGGAGAAAATCCTTGAATTGGTTGCCTATTATTGCATAGCAAATCATCCCACAATTAGTGGCTGAAAGTAACAACATTGAATATCTCCCAATCTCTGTAGATCAGGAAACTGAGGCTGGGTTCTCTGGGTTCTGGATTCTGGCTCCAGCGGCAGTATTACTGGGGGCTGCAGTCATCCCATGGTTTGGCTGGGGCAGGATCCGTTTTCAAGCCCACTCAGTGGTTATTGGCAGGATTCAGTTCCTGGCAGGCATTGAGACCAAGGGCTCTGTTCTTCTGGCTGTTGGCATGAGGCTGCCCTCAGTTCTTTACCACATGGGCCTCTCCATGGGGCAGCTCAGAAATATGGTGGCAGGCTTCATCAGAGTAGGCAAAGAGAGAGCCAGAGAGGGTGAGTGAGTGCCAGCAGGACGGAAGTCACACTCTTTAGAAACCAAATTGCCAGAGCAACCTCCTGTCCCTGTTCCTGTATTCTGTCAGCTACAAGAGAGTGACTAGGCCCAAGCTACACTCAAAGGTAGGGAATTACACAGGGGCTTGTATTTCAGGAGGTGGGGATCACGGTGGCCATCCAAGAATTCCAACTGTCACCGTTACTTCCAGCAATTTTAGACTTCTTGAATTTCACTCCATCCCTAGACATCATACC
>NC_048219.1:32348008-32397732 GCF_002007445.2 Ailuropoda melanoleuca | reverse complement strand
GGTGAGGCCCTGCCTCCCCCTTTTCCCATCCATTTTACCCATTGGTGACCAAGTATCTTCTTCCTTTTTTTAAAAAAAAAGATTTTATTTATTTATTTATTTATTTAGGGGGAAAGGGAGAGGTGCAGAGGGAGAGGGACAAGCAGACTCCCCACTGAGTACAGAGCCAGATGCAGTTCTCCATCCCACAACCCTGAGGTCATGACCTGAGCCAAAATCAAGAGTCAGATGCTCAACCTACTGAGGCCCCCGGAGGCCCCCCAAGTATCTTCTTGAAGTGTTCCTCTGAACAGGTCACTCTTCTATTCAAAGACTTTCCATTGTTCTCCTTTATATATGGGAGAAAAGAAGTCTTAACATGACACTCCAAACTCTCCCTACACAACCAGGTCCCTTGGCTTCAGCCTCTGCTCCACCCTCTCCCTGAGGTCTCCATGCTGTAACAATTAGCCAAAGCACTTCTTGTTTTCCCTAAGCCTTAGACATTCTCCCCTTTAAGACTTTGGTTTTGTTAGTACTTCAGTGAATGCCTTTTCTCTACTTTCCTTACTCCTATCCCAATTCTATCCATCCCTCAAGACTCCACTCAAATCCTGTGCCCTCTAGGGAGCCTTCTTGGAACTTTACACCTGGAGAAATTCTTCCCTCTTGGGAACCCCCCTAGCATTTTATTCACGACTTTCTTATTGTGTGAAGTTCTTTATTTGTTTACGTGTTAGGAATGTCATGGGTCATTGCATGTCTTGAAGGCTGCCCATGCCTAATCATATATATATATACGTGGTAGGTGCTTAATAAAACTTTGAATGAGTGCACGAGTGAATGAGAGATAAGACAGATGGCATCTGAACTGTGATTTTATGGCAGCTTATTTTCCAATGTATTCATTCTTTCAATACATATTTATTGGGCTCCTACTCTGTTGCAGGCGTGAGGTTTGGCAGTACAAAGGTGAAGAGAGGAAAGTCCTGGCCCCCAGGGGCTATTCTGGGGATGGGGCCATCTCATGTTCTTTGTTTAATTAAGTTGGCTACACTCCAACTAGTTGCTTAATAATAAATGATTTGAAAACTCTGAAAACATCTGATATTTTTACAGATCAGTGACCTGTTAGATGAACAGGCTAAATCTTGTTAAATCTGTGCTTCTGTTCATCAAAGAAGTCTTTTGGTGTGGAGTGTGGCAGCAAATTAGATTGTACTTTCATTGTGCCGTTTGCCCCCCCATCTTAAAAATAATGATGGTATATATTTATGGTAGAAACCTTGGAAATAAAAAAAAGTGAGTAAAAACCTCTCATAATCTCAGAAACAAGAAATCAATGGTTATTAACATTTGGCATATTTCCTTTCAATTTTTTGTTTGTTGTATTTTTAGGAATGCGCACATAAACACAGCTGAGTCATGCTTTTTGTATCCTGCTTTTGCTGTTTATTTTTTCACTTAATATTATACTTTCTGCATATTTTTTGCATATTGTTAAAAATTCTTAAAACGATTTTTAATTACATTTAGTATTTAGTGTACAGATGTGTCATAATTTTTAAACCCTTTCCCCATTGTTTATAAAAGCTAAAAATTGGAAAAACTGCACTATCAACATCTTTGTGTGTCACTATTTTCCCTGATCTGATCATTTTACTAGCATTCTTGAAGAGGAATTAATGAGTTAAAGGGTATGAATATATTTAAGTCCTTTCTCTCCCTCTTCACCAATTTTTCTTTATCAGAGATGGTTAATTCTTCTCATCTTATTTTGGATGAGTCTGGCCTCAACTTTATTTAATACCGTTTTATAATTAACAGAATCAGCCGGCTCCAAGCCCCCTCCCTCATTAAAGCAAAAGCAGCTTCAAGATCGTTTTTTGAGGCAATGCCCCCATTCACCGATATCCACAGTGCTGACTAATGCTGCTCCCGCGGATGTTTTGTAGTCTGGGTGATGGATTCTTGTAACAGCAACTATAAGTGGACTTGACACCAGGAACACTTTTTTTTAGTGCATCCAGCCTGCATTTTGATCTTTTAGCTAAAATATACTGTAAGCACTTCTTCTGTTCTCAGCCTCCTAGAAGAGCAATCCCACTGAAGCTATGTTGAATTAGCCTGAGTCACTGGCTTCTCATTGCTTGCTGGAATAAGGGCTATCCACCCATGGACCTCTCAAGGTCCTGGTTCTCATCTTGGTCTCTTTCAACTGTGGAAGAATCAGGGATCTCATTATCATCAGCCTTAATACTGGCTAGTGAAACTTCACTTTAATTGAATCTACTTCTAAAACTCTCACATCTGTGTAATGCTCTATGGTTTTCAAAGCACCTCCAAGGGCATCAGCTAATTTGATCATCATCATCTCTCTGTGAGGTAGCTGTTTATACCACTCCTATTTCATAGGCAGAGTCACCGGGATACAAGCAGTGCTAGGTGCTGGGGTTAGTAGTGGAAAGAATGTGGAAACATTCTTTGAAAACATACGTACCCAATTTCAAATCAACTTCGCCACTAACTAGTTGTATTAAGTAAGTTCTTTGAGGATCAGATTCCTCATCTGTGCGTGATTGATTCTTATTTTTGCAGATTCTTAATTTGCGAACCCAACTACTCACTAAAATTTATTTATAATTCCCACATCAATACTGGTGGTGCTTTTGTGGTCATTAGCAGACATGCACAGAGCAACAAAAATATGAGTTGCCCAATACGCATGCTCCCAGCCAAGGTCACACAAGGCAATGTTCTGCCTTCTTGTTTTGGTGGTCATACTGTAAACAGGTGTCCTTTGTGAGGTCTTTTTAGTGCCATGTATTTTATATTTTTGTGCTTTCTGTTGGTGATTTCACTGTTTTCTGTGGTCAAACCCCAAGTGTAGCACTGAAGTACCAACTTGTGTTCGTAAGCATGAGAAGGCTGTGACGTGCTTTATGGAGAAAAGACATATGTTAGATNTATTTTTGTGCTTTCTGTTGGTGATTTCACTGTTTTCTGTGGTCAAACCCCAAGTGTAGCACTGAAGTACCAGCTTGTGTTCATAAGCATGAGAAGGCTGTGATGTGCTTTATGGAGAAAAGACATATGTTAGATAAGTTTCATTCAGGAGTGTGTTACAGTGCTGTTGGCCATGATTTCAATGTTAATGAATCAACTATGTATTAAATAAAGTGTCTTTAAACAGAAACACACATAAATAGAGGTATGTATTGATCAGTAGATGAAATTGTTGTGACCAGAGGCTCACAGGAACCTCACCCTGTGTTTCCCCTAGGAGCAATGGCTCCGTATTCACATAGCTTTATAGAACGTTACTGCAAATAACAATAATCATTGTATCTATTTCATGGGGTTGTTGTGTATGTTAAATAAGGATGGGTATAAAATGCCTACTGTGTTGATGTTTTATAAGGGGAGATTGTATTCTACTGTATGAGGGAATGGAGACTGTGAGAAGTTACCTGCCTTATTTAAAATCATTAGACCAGGAACTGGCTCAGGTTAGTAGCATATAAATCCATTCTGTCTGAAATCCAAAAGCAGCAGTCCTCAAAGCATACAGGCTACATCTAGGAGTAATCCCACATGGGGAAATTAAATGCTTTTTAGTTCCTTCTGTGTTCACTCCTCATTTAAACATTTTATCTACATGATTGAATTTTGAAAAACCTATTTAACCCCCCACTACCACCATCTTTGTGCCAGGCCCAGTGCTAAGCACACGCCATCTGGTATCTCTTCATTGCACAGTGATCCCGTAAGGTAGGCATTATTGTCATTGTGACTGTTTTAGAGACCCAGAGAAGTTAAATGAATTTTTCAAGTGCTACAACTTGGAAAAAGAGCAAAGATAACAGTTCAGGTCTTTCTGACTCCACAGCTCCTGTTCTTAATCTTGACATCGAGAGTACCAAACTCTTGGGGAATCTATAGACCAGCAAAACAGCCAACTGGAGGAACAACAACAGCAACAAAACAGTGGAGAAGGACATAGTGTTATCTACGTTTACTTACCCAGGTAAGGTCATTCAAGAAAGTAGTCAGCATTAACCATCATGATCTTATAAAGAAAAGTAATCTTAATATCATAAAAGTATGAAGAACTCAACTTTGGATTAAAATAATCCAACCCATTCGCCTTCATGAAAGCCTTACAACATTGTCCTTCTTTTTCTTATTTCACCCATAACAGGGCTGCCTTTGTCAGAGACAAGTGGCCTTTGGCAACCATAGCTCTGTACTATATTCAAGGTTATTTTCCTTGATCTAGGCCTGAGCTTTGTCACTACCCAGGCAGTGTATTGGATAAAATGGTATGTAAGATCACTTTTCAATTCCAAGGATGATTTTAGCATTTGGCCCATGTCTCCTTCCAGTCCAGAGACAAAGAGGAGGCTGGCCTCATATACATTAGGCATCAGGTCAGCAGCTGCTGCTCTATCAATCTTGCCCTTGACAGAGCAGGCACCTTGCGAATTGACCTCCAGGAAGAGAATGAATGCTTAGTGGTGGCAAATAAGTTGCGTTAACTATTGGGAAACAGAGCACACACATAAATCTCCTGTGGATCTATATTCCTTAAGGAAATCCATCAGGAAAGAGAGGCAACTCCTGGAAGATGGGGACATAACTCTCTGGTTGTTCCCCCCCCCCCGAGGTAAATACCCTTCAGAAATGGACATGGCCCACCAGATAAGTCAGCTTAGGACTCTTCCACTTTTCTACTCACCTATAAATTAGGGATCTTCCATTGTCCAAGCCTGTGCTCACTTGCTAAAATATTGCTAAAATAATGAGAAAGAGCCAACAGCAAGTACAGTTTATTGATGTGATTATGGTACCATCTGACGATATGCCAAGTTCTGAGCATATTAAACCTCACAACAGCCTTGGGAGATAATACCATCATCATCCTCATCTATAGATGAAGAAACTGAGACACCAAAAGGTGAAATGGCTTGACCTGTCACATCACTAAAGGCATAGGAGAGCTGTGAATTGAACCCACACCCCTCTCTGCAAAGCCTCAGCATTCTAACCAATACAGTTTGCTGCCTGGCCTGCATATATGCCATCTTTCTGTGTCATTTCCAAATTTTGCTACAAAATGCCCAACTTCTTTATTTTCCCTTTTTGATGACCATGTATGAAAATAGCCTGAATCAACTCAATTAATATATATGAATCTTACTCTGTGTGTCTGATTCAGTGCTCTGGGGACACAGACATGAAGAGCAGACCTCTGCTTTCAAGAAGTTCCCGTTCAAGAGGGGAGACGTGTATACATATGGCTAGGATATAAAGCAGTCTGTAGGAGAGGTATTAGGGAAGTGGCAAGAATAAAAGACCATCTGAGCTAAAACTTGGAGGTTGGGGGTTAGGAGTAACAGTGCTGTCCAGGTGGAGGTGAGAAGAGGACCCATGGAGCCTCTGTGGTAGCTGGACTGTGGGACGTGTGTGGGTGATTGTGGGGAACGTTGGTGCTGCAGTCATTCAGGGGTCATAGTTTGGAGGTACTTGAACACCACTGAAAGGAGATTGGATTTTATTAAGTAGGCTATGGGGATACCTCAAAGGTGTTTGGACCCGGGAGGAACATTATCAGAGCTGAATTCAGGATAAATATACCCTAAATTTACGGTTAAAATCTCATATATTATCTCTCTAGCATATCTGCATTTAGCAGGAGACAAGGGAGAGCAACCACATCTATGAACCTAAGGTGATGGGATTTCAGACACCAGCGCAAATCCTTGGTTTCTAGTTCCCTCAGTCAAACCACTTAGATGGAGTTCCCAAATGTGGTTCGTCAGATGAAATACTGGGAAGACTGGTAGAGATCCAGATTTCTGGGCTGTGCCTCCTGAAGGTGCTCATTCAGAAGATCTGGTCTTGGGACTAGGACTCAATGTTGTTAAGGCTAGCCAGCAATTTCAATAACCCCTGACTCACGGAACGACCTCTATTGGATGCACTGGAAACATTTGTTTCAATTTAAGGAGTTTTATTCAAAGATTATCTCTGAAGCCCCCCTGAAAGTGCTTATATTGCCATAGATGTGTTTTAGTCAGGGTTCTTCAGAGGAACAGAACCAATAGGGTGTGTGTGTGCGCGTGCGCTCATGTGTGTGTGTAAATAAAACCAATAAAATGTATATGTACACACAAGCCCACACATAGATTCTGTTGGTTTTGTTTATGTTTAAAATGTTTATCTTACACACACACACACACACACACACACACACACACACACAGACTTGCTATAAGAAACTGGCTCACCCAATCTCAAGATTTGCAGTTGGCTAGCTGGGGTCCCAGAAAAACTGATGTGCAGGTCCAGTCCAGAAGCTGGTAGTGGGTTTCAGCCTCAGCAAGAGCCAATGCTTCAGTTCAAGTCTAAAGGCAGGAAAAAAACAATGTCCAAAGCCAGCACAGTCAGGCAGAAAGAAATTTCCTCTTACTCAGCCTTTTTGTTCTATCCAGGTCTTCAACTGTTTGGATGAGGTCCACCCACATTAGCAAGGACTAAATCTGCTTTACTCAGTCTACAAACTCAAAGGTTAATTTCATCCAGAAATGGCCTCACAGACATACCCAGAATAATGTTTTACCAAACATCTGGACACCCTGTTGCCCAGTCAAGTTGATATGTAAAATTAACCATCACAAGATGTCATAATAAGGACTTCATTATAGTAGTGTGGTCCCTATAATAACAATGGTAACAAGGAGCATTATTATTTATATTCCTTTAGTGCCTGACACGGTAGGTGTGTAGACAGTGTTTGCAACTGAATGAAGGCAGCAAGCATATTAGCGTAGATGGTTATACTTTATTAAGTGTTTTTGTCACTTATCATCTTGTTTTACCCACACAATAACTCTGCTGGGCATTTGAAATAGATTCCCGTATTACCTTCTTTTTTTGGGATGGGTTGCACAAAGTACAACTTTGTCCAAGCTTACCTGTCCAAGGACACAGGGTAAGTGATAAGGACCAGCTCAAACCCAGAGCTTCTTTGGTGGTCTTTCCACTGTATGACACTAGTTCATTGCAGATTAATTACTGGCAGACACGCATGCCTTCATGTTGTCCTCCCCTGACCATGAGCAGTTTTCTGATCTTATGACTACAACTATTGCTATCTCTAAATACAGGAGAGGCACAAATTAACAAGTGAAAACCAAGAGATATGTTTGTACTTAATGCTACTAACAGGCAGCATAATTACAAGAGAGCTGAGAGTGTTGCTTGACAAACACATATTAATAAAAAACTCTCTTGCCAGTCTCAAGTATAAATTACACAGTGGAAGGCAAGGAGAGACTGGGCTTGACAGTTGTAGGATAACAACCTTGAAATATATCTACATTATCTGAGGGGTCTTCTGAGGTTTGTCTTTTGGACTTGGTTAGAGACCATGCTAATGAACTGCCTTAATGTCCATATTTTTGCAGGGCCATCTGTATTTCTTTTAAGACCAAGTTTACCACAATTGGGAAAACTGCTTAGTTAGATGTGAGGTTCTAGTCATTTTATGTGCTTAATATGGTTAAATAAACCTGTCTAATTAATCAGAGGTCATTAGATTAATATATAGTTGTTTAACTCACAACATTTTCTGATAGACTGGCATAAGTTATTCTTTATATTTCTATTACAGTTCATAGTTCATTCATTTGACAACTATTTATTCATAGTAATCTTTGCTAATTACTAGATTTGCAGAGAGAAACTACATTCTTTGCCTTCTGGTAGCTCACCATTTTGTACAATTGTTCTCAACTCTGGCTGCATTTAGATCATGAAAGAGCATTTTGAAAATGCTGATGCCTAGGCCCCAGCCCGGAGATCCTGATTCTCTTGGTCTGGAATGGAGCCCAGGCATCAGTATATTTTAAAGGATTTCCAGGTGATTATAACACCCAAAGCCCATATCTGTGAGAGAGACAATTATACATCCAGACAAGCTGCATTGTTTTAAGTACCAGAGGAGAGAAATGTGTTACTCGCTGTGGGTTAGGAGTGCTAAATTCTTCTAGGGTGGATATGGAAAGGTTTTACTGGGACTATGATTTTCCATTTGAGGTTATCAAAGGGTTTTAATGTTAAGTTTTAATAAAAGTGTTTTATTGTTTTATTTGAGCTACATCTTGGAGAATGATGGACAAGAAGGGAAGGGAGGAGATATACTGGGTAGTGTCTATACAGAGGCACACGGGGAAAGGATGTCAGTGTCTTCCAAGAATTTTGAGTTGTTTAGTTGGGCTGAAGTGTTGAGTGTATGAATTAATTATCATTAAGTGCTATGAGGGATTCAAAAACAAGGCAAAAGAGATCCTACCCCCACCAAACTCAGGCTATTCAAGGAAACACATAATGAATGATGGTGATGGTGGTAATGGTGACAGTGATGGTGATGATAGTAATATAGTAACCAGAGCTTAAAATGGAAATTTTGATTAGACACTAAGATATAACAGAAATGAAATTCCAAAGTGAAGTGCCAAATTATATTATGAGATGTTTAGAGGAAATGACTTAGGGTTGAGAGAGTGCAAAGGGAACAAAGTGATGAGATTTCCTTCCAGAATGTCCTTGCTGAGTCCCCACTGACTACCATCAGGGAAGAGGGGTAGGAGTACAGGTCTACCTCCTAGACTCAAACCTGGTAAGAGGTGAAGGATCTGCCTCCCCACCTCAGTCCCAGAGGGAACAGTGGTGGAATTTTGGTCCCCTGGGATCTGACCTCCTTTCACTCCAGGAATACAGAGAATAAGGGTCAGCAAACTAACTTTGTAAGAGGTGAGGTGGTAAGTTAGGCTTTGCAGGAGGTGTATTATCCATATCATGTAATCTTTGTTTTTTCCATCTTTTAAAAATGTAAAACTCATTCTTGGCTCCATGGGCTGTAGTTTGCTGACCCTTGATCCAGGGGAAAAATGGCCTGACCCACTTCAGGTAGAGCACCTGGAAATGAGGATGAAGAAGGAGCCCTCAGTTCCCTCCCAGAGACAGAGGTATAGGCAGGGTGACAGTATGATTCATCATCCAAATAGGGTCACTTGGGAGAGTGAAAAGGGGCATTAATAACCAAGTAATTTAATGAGAATAAAGCCTGAGTGACAGGACTAACCAGGGCTCTCGCAGGCGAGATGGGATGTATGATCAGGTCACCTAGCAAGAGGTCCGAGGGATGGAGACCTCTAAACTGTGCTGTCCAGTATGGGAGCCACTAACCACATGTTGGAATAACAGTTTAAATAAAACATATTATTTAAATCAATTTCACCTTCTTTTTTTTTTTTTTTTACCTTTTACTGTGTGGCCACTAGAAAGTCAAACATTACAAATGTGGCTGCATATGTGATCTGCATTAAATTTCTATGAGACAGCATTGCTCTAGAGTCCTCAAAGTCGCTCACTAGACAAGCTGACAGCCTTGAGAACCTGTGAGACCCGGAGCCCCTAAGGCCAGTTTGCATGAGCGAGACCCCTCCTACCTCTTCTCCTTCCTCCCTTCTCCTTTCACCCCTGGTTGGGCCCCGGGGGAGGAAAGCAGGGGGAGGGGGCTAGAAACCATAGGTAGCTTAGACAGCCATGCCCTCTCCCTTTCCTCTCCTTAATCTCCATCCTAAAGTGGCCAGAACTGAGAGATGTCAGACTGGCACTAGATCTTGGTCAGGGCTTGATTTATACCTTGGACTGGACATCCTCAGTTCTGAACGGAAACTGCATTTGTGACTTAAAGATCCTGTATAACTGTCTGTTGCCTAGGCGTGAGCTGGAAAGTCGTGGACTTCTAATCTAAGGGCAGGGAGAGACTATACTACTGAATATATTTATATTCTATTCTATTATTTATTTCTTAATTTTTTACTGTGAAAAATTTAAAGAAAGCATGCATGAAGGTGAAGAGACTCCTATAATAAACTCCCACTTACCCCGTACCCAGTTTCGACAATCACAACATATTACCTATTTTATTTTATCTATTAAACAGGTGTAGGGGGAGGGACTCAAGTATTTTATTTTATTTTAAAGATTATTTATTTGCGAGAGAGAAAGAGAGCACAGGAGGTGGGGGAGGGGCAGAGGGAGAAAGAGAAAATCCTCAAGCAGACTCCCCACTGAGCACAGAGCCCGACTAGGGGCTGGATCCCACACCCTGAAATCATGTCCTGAGCCGAAACCAAGAGTCAGACACCTAGGGCCTACTTGCCCCGGGAGTCAAGTATTTTAAATCAAGTCCCAGACTTTATATTATTATACTAACAAATACTACACTGCGTGAAAGATGAGGATTTTGCTTTTAACATAACTCATTTTATTTAAGGGGACAGCAGGAAATTTCGAAGTAAGCACATTTCAAATACATCATGAGTCATGTCTGTGAGCACACTCGTATCGATAGTAATGACAATACCAGGCAAAGAGCAGGGACCTTAGAGGTCATTAAAGTCCTGTCCTCTTAGTGAAGCTCAGAGGGGAAGGGACTTGCCTGCAGTTTCTGGAGGCAGCTCTGGGACTGAAATCCAGGCCCGCCCTCTCAAGACACAAGCCTGCTCATTTGAATCTCGCTTGGAGAGACTTGAACTTGGCTTCCGGAAGGCTTTAACTGGGTCTCTCCAGCACCCCCCAAGCATCTCCTTTGCACTGCTGTCCTTCGAGCTGAGAATCAAACAGGAGCTTCTTGAATATCAGTTGTGATTTACCAGCAGACTAAGTTGGGAAGTCTGCATGGGGCAATTATTTGGCACTTAATGCCTTGGAGAGCCCTTGTGTGATCTCCAGGATAAAGTCAAGAGCCAACAGATCCTCAAGGCAGCCAGGTGCTTTGAGGGTAGAGGCTTGGCTTCTGAGGAAGAGTTTTATTAAGGGCTTTCTCCATCGGCTCTCTCGAGGTGCCTCAGGACAGCTAATAGCCTGAGTTCCCTAGCAAGACGAACCCTCTGCCAGCCTCTTGGAAGCCACCTTCTCTAGACTGTTGGAAATGGCTTTGCTTTATAAGAGGAGAAAGAAGCCTATCTTGACCAACTGTTCTATGCCTCTGGTCCCCAGCCCCTTAGCTTCTTCTGAGCTTAATGGCAGTCTCAACTCCTTCACATCACCTCAATTTAATTGGGTGCTTCATATTGCTTAGAATTGATCCAGCCCATTACATGTTGCCCCTTTAGGTCCACTACTCCCCTGCTTTCATTTTACCAGTTTTCTGATTTTTCCTCTGTACCCACTCCTACCTTTGCCTACAGACTTCCATTCTTCCATTCCTGCTCTGACAATACAAGTTGCCTTCTTGTAACCATCCTTGTTTTGTTTGGTCTTTTGGCCACATTCCATGTTTTCCCCCATTTTTTTTCAGCTATGGGTATCATATGCTTATGCTTAAAATAATGCATATCATTATTTTTCCACTAAATCCTACGGCTCCCTTTCTACTCTTATTGATAGGAATTTCCTCATTCCTCTTTAGAAGTCTCCCTCCCCAGTGGTTTTATCTGGAATATCTGGGGCTCTGTCCTGGCTCTCCTGCTTGCTAGTCATGTGAACTTGGGCGAATTACCACTCTCCGATTTTCAGTTTGATCATCCACAAAGTAGCAATATCACCTAACTACCTCACAGAGTGAGGGGTCTATCTGAGAAAAACATTTAGAACAGAGACTGGCACATAGCAATTGGCCATGTAGGTTATACACACGTGCTCAGCACCTGTGCCCAGCGCATGACAAACACACTAGGAAGATTAGTCCTGGAGGGACTTCTGGTTTCCACCACATGCTGCATTCAATCCAGTCTTTTCCATCAGCCTCTGAGCCATGGGTTTGCGCTTGGGTCACATGTTCAAATGATCTTTTTCTTACGGAAACTTCATTTCTGCAACACTTGCTTTGTTGGTTGTCCTTATTTGGGAACCGGCAGAGTCCTAGTCTTTGTCTTTTCAGGAGACCCCTTGATCTCAGCAGTTTTATCCACTTTCTCACTGGGGTCAGCTGTGCTATCAGGCCCCCTTGAGAGGGGGGCAGTTTCCCTACAGGGCCTGCTCTACTCTCTCCTGGAGGGATCCATTCACAGAAAACGCAGTCTCAGTTGAAGTTTTCCATTTGTTGGAGAAATAGCTGGAATTTCCCTTGATTAAATACTAATAATGGTGAAGCTGTTGTTGATGATGAGTTCTTCCTAGGGAGCATTCTGTTATACAGCGTTCCTTACACAGAGACATAGTCTCTGTCCTCAGTTTATTGTCTAGCCAGGAAGCTCAAATATATTCAAAGTTCCTTACAAGAATTCTAGAGATAATGGCTGTAAAAAAGCAGAAGAAAGAGTTATTTTAGGTGATTAGTGGCCATGGTTTCATGTAAAAGTGGTATTTAAGCACTTTCTTGAACACATCCAGTAAAAAGGAGGGGCTCATTATCAAGCAGAGCAGCCCAGCTTAATGTTGCCTGGGATTACAAGTGGATATTTCCTATGCTACTGAATTAAATTTCACATTCCTCATTCTACCTCCTGGGATTATACAGACCAGTCTTAATGCAGAATAATAATTCTGTGGTTATAGTGGGTCATTAGAAGAATGGAGCAATGATAGCAGTGGGGAAGGGTCAGGATGTGGACTTTTCTGAATTTGAAAGCGATAGTATTCTTGGAAGAAAGGTAGCTGTAGGAATCGTTAAAAGAAAAAGAGATCAAACATTGCAAATCCTCTGCAGTTGAGGGAGTGGGTGCTTAGTGATACTTGCTTCTCATTATTCTATTTGCAGTGACTTAAGGTCATAGAATTATTGACTCTTGGTTTGGAAGGGACTTACAAGGTCACCCAATCCAAGCATGCAGGATCCACTCCAGTATCGCGATCCCTCTTACAGCATCCCTAATTGGTACTTGATTATTCCCACTGATGGGGACCCCTTTACTTAGTTGGAATATTTCAGAAGTGATACAATAGAAAAAATATTGGTCCAAGTATCAGACAGATCTGGGTTCAGATTTACCTCCTAGTTATATTACACTGGACAAATCACATCCTATCGGGTCTCAGATGTCTCATCTGTAAAATGGGGAAAAATGACTACCTCATGGTGCACATATAGATGTGAAATGAGATCATATAAGGAATATCTCTGACCTAGTATCTAATGTATAGTAGGTACTGAATAAATAGTAATTAATAATAGGTAGGCCATAAATGTCAATGTGTTCACTTCTTCCTATGCTAAGTATTGTCTTAACTTCTATGGTTAAAAAATCAACCACATTACTGATGGCATAAAAGTTGTTAATAAGGCTAGAAACTGATAAACAGAAAAGCACAATTTTATTCCTTTTTGATTTCTAAATTTAATACCTAATGTTATAACTTTGGAGTCATGGGCATCTGTTCCAGTAGTGAATGGGGCGTCTGTCACTGACCAAAAGAACTTTCCCATAACTTAAAAGTAAGTGAAACATGAATTGCCCTAGTAGTTCGAATCACTCTTCACTTTTTGGTCATCAGAATGTCCTGAGCCTTTTTAAGCATCTCCAAATATTAGAGCTGGGAAAGATCTTAGACCTTCTTAGGTTATTATATCTTACAGATGAAGAAACTGAGGCCCAGATAGAGTGTGACTAGTTCATGGTCATACAACTCGTTTGTGGTGAAGCTGAGATTTATATGGGTCCTCTAACTCCAAATCTTGCAGCCTTTCCATTGTATTCTAGTGCCTCTCTCCTGAATGATAATGTTGTCAAGTGACACCTTCATCCCCCTGCCCAATCTCCAGGGAGTAATCACATAATTGGAATTTTTCTCCTTCTTTATGCATCATTTCTAACCCTAAACCTTGTCCATAGGAATTTGACAACTCAGTACTGCTTTGAGTTTCTCAGGCAAGGCTGGAAAGGGTCTGGAGGAGGGAGAAATGTTAATGTGGTTTGGAAACTGGAAGTGATTATGAAAACAATGAACACCTTTGATTCTGCAAAGATACAGTGACTCAGATATTTCTGAACATGTTTCCGTGTCTTAGAGAAACAAACTATTACGTAAAGCTTCAAACTCAGTGTCATTTAAACAAGGCAACTGAGACCTTGCTGATCTCATGTGCAGTGTAGTAAAAATGGGCTTGTTGAGGAATGTTTAAAAGGTTCCTCCATTTCCTTTCAGACCAAGGCAGGGGATGGGGGATTGGGATGGCAATTTGAGGCGATGGTGAAGACGCTGCTGAAACTTTGTTTATTCAACACCTGTTTACCTACTACGTGTCAGGCTTAGGGAAGGTATCAGGAATCACAAGGTACTCTTCAGTTAACCATTCAGCAATCAAGTTGCATGCCTGTGAGATGCTTGAAATAAGATCCTGTATTTAATAAAGTTTTATGCCTCCTGTTTATTCCATAAATATTCACCATCTCCTGTGTACAAGGCATGTCCTAGGCAGTGCTCATCAGGTATTTCAGGATCTCTGGATAAGATTGTAGGAAAAAAGAATCTATCTACTAAACCCATACTTAACCTGGCTCTAACTTCATCACAATCACCAAATTCGGAAGGTGCTGCTGGTGTGAAATCCATCAACTGGATAGGCATAGTGTCCCAAATTGGGATTTGCGATTGGCTTACTCCAGCTCATAGGACTTCCCTGCCTGCTCTCCAGACTCTCTTCATCCTTCCCCTGCTGTGTCTCCCTGAGTAGATATGAAGCCTCTTAGAGGAAGGACTTGGTCTTATTCACTCTGTGACCCCCTCCCAAGACGTAGCACAGCAGATTGCGTGCAGTTCTTCCCTCTGCTTCATCTTTCTTACCTCCCTACCTCCCCTCATTCTTTATCTTCTATAACTTTCCTCTGTTTTTTCCTCCCTTCCTTCTTTTCCCTTTTTTCTATTCCTTCTCCTTCTTACTTATCCTCTTTTGTCTTCCTATTCTAAAAACACTCAGTGGGCCCCATGCGTTGTACTAGGATTTGCAGAATCCTCATTCCTTTCCCTTGCAGAACTTACCTAGGCTTGTAGAAGAGACAGCCACGTATGTAACAGATTCCAGTACCATCTGATGAGTAGTTGGTGGATGTTAACACTTGGTATGAGGGCACAAAAATGGACTCAAACCTGTGATGGGGTGTGGGGGCAAAGTTTCTCATAGGATGAAGGACAAACAGTGAGAGTTGTCCAGACCAAAAAGAAGTTAGACTGTGGTGAGGAAGGGATGGGCCTGGGCAGATGGCATGGTATCAGCAAAACCCATAGAGGAGTGCTCGTTGCGGGGAGCTCCTAATGTGCATTATGGCTGGAGTCTTAATAGCCAGTGAACATTTTTTAAATAAATCCCTGGTCCTAGAAAGTCCAGGTCAGCTGATCCCCAGGCCTTTTCTTCTCTGCTATATGTCTAAGGTCCTGGCCTCTGGCAAAATCCCCATTCTGAAGTCCCTGGCTCTAGTGGCCAATGATTTTATACTAAAAACCTTGGTTAAATGCACATTTTTGAAGGGTAACAGAAGTGGTCAGAAGTCTATTATTTCTGGCCAGGGTTGGAGCTGGGGGCTGCGGGAGGGTCTAGGAAGGTAGGGCTTGTTACTAGGCAACCAAGGTTTGAGAGCTCAGAACTCATGATCTGTGGTCATTAGGATAGGCTAGATCCAGGGATGCCAGCAGCTGGTGAGTAGCCCCAGCTCCCAAAGGGAGGCCAGAAAGAGGTAGAGAAGGAGGGAATGGGAGATAGGGGGGCAGGAGGAGGGAGGAAAGGAGAGAGGGAGAGAGACAAGAGAGAGGGTGGGAATATGAGGGCCGAGTTGGGGAGTAAAAGCACTTGGATGGAGGAAAAAGCACAGGCACTGTGGGCAGTTTTATCTGTGAATGCCACCTGTACGCTCAACAGCTGTCATTTTCTGAACCTTCAGAAAACTGGCTCAATGAGGCCTCCTTTAGGATTAGTATGGAGAGTAAATAAGTTAAAGTGCCAAGTACTGTGCCTGGCTGTTAGCTAGTTGTCCTGTAAATGGGAGTCTTTTACGTTTTAGCTGAGCAGGCAGGCCTGCAGACATTGGCTGCTACTCCAGTACCTGGCTGGAGGAATGGAGGGGTAGGGAGCAGCTAACAAGAATGAGAGACAGCTCTAAACTTGGAGGACCTGGTGAATTAAACAAGTTAGGGAGACACATGCCATCAGAATACTGTCACCTACCCATCAGATAATAAGCAGAATACGGTTTGAAGATGGGAACCAGAGTGGCGACATGGTTAAATGCTTCGACTCTGGAGCCCGAAAACCAGGGCTCAGTCCTAACGCTACCACCTGCCAGCTGTAGGGTGTTAAGCTCTCCAAGCTTCAGTTTCTTTACCTAGGGATAATCACCCCACAGGGCAATGATAATTCAATGTAATGTACCTGTGAAGCAGTTAGCTGTATATCTGGAACAGAAAAGGCAGCCGCCGCAAGGAGGGCCAGGGTTGCATCTGCGTTGGGCTCAGACTCCTGAGCTACTAAGAGAGCCTTGTATGCCCTCCTCTGCCAGCCCCAGCTGGAGGGGCTGCCAAGGGCCATGAGTGGCCAGAGCAGGGGAAGATGGCTGCCACCCGCTGAGCCCTGGTTCAGGTCTGCTCCATGCTCTCCCTTCTTCTCAAACCTCCTCACCTTCCACCCCTCGGATCACCGTGACAGGTAAGGCAGCATAATTCCAGTTGCTGAGGTGGGGGTGGAGGCAAGGGGGATTGGGTGACTTGTCTGAAGTCACAGCAGGATTTAAATGCAGGTCCACCTGGTTCTATGGCTGAGTTCCTCAGTCACCCACCTTCAGATGCCCCATGTGAGAGGAAGATGGCAGGGCCCAGGCAGCCAGAGCCTGACTTGAAAGAGCCTCTTGCTGCGGAAACCTAACCCCCCACCCTCCAGCACTCAGGTTTTCACTGTTTCCTGGGATTAAGTTCTGCCTGGACACAGGTGGCTGTCCTATTTGGCAGAGAACAGAGTGACTGATTTCCGACATGAGTGTGTGAACAGCCCGTGCCTAATTGCACAGCTCTTATGCTGATGAGACGTTCATCATGGGCTTTGTGCCAAAGTGATAGCCAGGTGTCATTCTGGGTACTCAATGATGAAGAATTCCCAAAGGGACAATGTGATTCAGAAAGCCACCCTCGTGCAGGAATGGACCAGCAGGGGATGGGGGAGTGAGGAGGGCCTGGGCTTTGGTGTGGGGACAGATCTCTCTCCTGTTCTGGTGCTGCCACCACTGTGCCACTGTGACCATGGCAAGTGAGTCAGTCCTTCTTAGTCTCAGTCACCTTATCTATGAATAAGAGATAATAATATGTACACTCTGGTATGCCTTGGAGATCAGCTCTCTTGCTGTGGAGTGCCTAGTGCAGAGCCTGACACATAAGAGGCCCGAGTAATGGCGGGTGCCAGCTATTCTTTATTGTACATCAAAGATTGTATCTTAAGCTCTGCGAGGGCAGGGACTGCATCTGCTTTACACATTGTTATGTTCTCAGTTCCTGGCACTGTGCCTGGTATATAGTAGGTAGTTTGGGATGAAGGGAGGATTGAGAAATATTTGGCAGGTAAGACTGATGGAACATGGTGGCTGGGTGACAAAGGACAACAGAGGCAATGAAGATGAGACGGGGGTTGAGTTGGAACAGCTCAAGGTGATGGTGCCACTTGCTAAGTGGAGAATGGAAGAGGAGAAGCAGATCTAGAGACAGTCCGTTCTGAAGATGTTGGACATGCCTGCAGGGCTTCAAGGAGGATTTGATGAATGGATACATGGAGATGTACCTGGGGCTCAGCAGGGTGGAAGGGATCAGTAATGTAGCAAATCATACTTCCATCACCATGAGCTGCAAGTGACAAAACATTGATTCAGGATGACTTAAAATTGCGTTGGGTGGACTATGGCCCACAGGCTCTATCCAGCCCACTGCCTGTTTCTGCAAACCATGTTTTACTAGAACATGGCCATGCCCATTCATTTATGTATTGTTATGGCCTCTTTCACGGTCCAAGGGCAGGATAGCTGTTTTAGGGACTGGAGGACTGGCAAAGCCTAAAATATTTACTTTCTGACCCTTTACAGAAAAAGAACGTTTTGACCTCTGACTTAAAATGATAAAGATCTATATTATCTCATTAAATGACAAGACTCGAGGTCAGGTTGGTTCCTTGGCTCAAGGGTATGATGGGGACCCAGAGTCTTTCCACCTCACTGGACTCAGGGTCCAATCACCACCTAACACTCCATCCTTCATGGGCTGGCTTTGCTTCAGGCTGTCTCCCTTCATCTGCTGCAAGGTGGTAGCAGCAATTCTCTGCTTCACATCTGCACACGACGCATCCTTATGCTGAGTGGGGGCTGCACCTCTGTCTGTGTCTTTCTTGCAGAAGTCCCCCATCTTCTCCTTGATGTCGCTTGTCCGAGGATTTAAGCTCAGCCCCTTTCCCTTACAGTGATTCTCAGTGCTGGCCATACATTAGAATGAACCCTGGGAACTTTTAGAAAGAGAGCCTGCAGCAGGCCCAGATAGTAGATTTTCGGGGAGTATCATGGGTGATTTGAAGGTACAGCCAGGACACAGTGATCACTCACCAGACAGATCATTTTTGGGAAGAATAGACGTGGGGAACACAAACATCATACCAACACAATCTCCATGGAGGGAATAATAGAAGCCAGAGAGGCCGGATCCTTTTTCAAGTCGTGTTTGTCAGGGGTGTCTGTGGTAGCGGGGCTGGATGAGACAAGATGTTTGTCCAATTAAGGCCAAAGGCAGCATAATCAGAAGTATAAATTGTGACCAAGGAGTAAAGCCAGACTTCTGAGCCAAGAAACAATTAAGTGTCAGGTCTAGGGGGCAAAATGGAAATAGGAAAATGAGCCAAGAGCATGAAGGAGTAAGGAGGGAGGTGAAGGGGGTGTTTGGAGGGGCTCAGGGGGATATGAACAACAGAGGTGCCTGAGGCCAGACGAGATGTCAAGTGGGCTCTGAAGAGGAAAGATAGTTGTTCTACAGAGTCAAAGGAACGGTGCTGGACCGGAAGGGCCAAGACATGTGTCTCAGTCTCAGGCTGGTGGGTTCCATTTGGCACTGGTCAGTCCAGCAGAGCTGAACCAAGGCTACCGATGGGCAGCTGCCTCCCTGCTCCCTCTTGTTGGACTCTGGCTTTCTTGGTGGATTCACAAAAGGAGCCTGCCATCTTGCTAATTAAAAAGCATGACATTCACAGTAGGCTTGTGAAGGCCAAGGTTGGCATGGGGCCTGGGCAAATGCGGTCAAGAAGCTGAAGCTGCTGTCCAGTGGCCGCTACCTCCCTTTCCATATCCCCTCCTTTCTTCTTCTCCTTTTTTTTCGTCCCCTCCTTTCTTGGGGCTCAGGCCTTACCCTGCCAGCCTCTGTGTCCCGTCCCTCCCTCTGTCAGTCAGGGGCTTCATTCCCTCCATTCACTGACATCATTCAGTTATTCATTAAACAACCATTTATAAAACATCCACCAGTTGCATGTCACCAACGTGCTCTACTCCTGAGGCACCAAAATGGAAACCTTCTAAATTTTGTATCAAGAGACTCTCACATGGGGTGGGCAGTGGTAGATTTAGCAACTAGCAATCGTAATTTAGAAGGGGACAAGATACTATCATGGTACGATATTTCAAGAACTATGACCAAGCAGTGGACTGGAACAGCCAGGGCCCAGGAGCCACATCTTCAGCCGCCATCTTTGTTTGGCACAGAGCAAACTGCCCAACTCCATGAATTCCACCTCCCTCCCTGCCTAAACAGCATGGCAGCAACTGCTTAAACTCACCCACAGTGACCCCTAGCAGGTGAACATCTGCAGTGTATGAGTGCTTTTACAAAATTGTGTAACATTACACAAAGACAGGAGCATTTTAAGTATTTTATTCCTCTTCCTCTACCGTTGGGAGGTGATGTGCCCAACTGAGCAGGGTATGGTCTTCTGAGCTGCTGTGAGCTGGCTCCAGCACCCACTAATAGTTATATTATTCACATAAAGTGGGGGCAATAGGACAGAAGTGGGGAGCAACTGTTGCGTTGGAAACAACCATCCAGATGTGTGGGAAGGAGTCGTTGCCTGATTCTGTCTGACATTTACTGTCCCGCAGACCCTTTGCTAGGGATGATCACTTGTGTCTTAATTAAGGAATGAATACATGTGTACAGAGTGGTTTGTATGAAAAGAAGCCCAGGAAAAAAATCCGCCGTCTGTGCAGTGCATGGCTCAGGCATGGTCTTCTAAAAGAGCCTGGATTTCCCATTTAGCATCCCATCATGTCTCCACACCTGGAATTCTAGTCGCTTTTCTGGGGTAAAATGAATGTGGAGTAACCGTGCTACTTTAGATCATGTGGGAATTTTCACACTCGTTTTATTATTTGATCCTGTGGCAGGACACTATTCTCTCCATTTTCGAGTAAAGGAATTGGGACCTCTCTTAGGACAAGTTCACAAAAGCTGCTGTAACAAATAACTCTAAAATCCCAATAGCTTCACACCACAAAGGCTTATTCTTCCTATCCCAGTCTGAAGTGGGTTGGAGGACTCTCTTCTAAGGGATGACTCAGGGCCAGAACCCAGAACCCGCATGGCCCCTGTGTGTAAGGAAGGTTGGGGCTGTGCTAAGGAAGAGGAGAAGGGGAGCATCTAGTCAGTAACCCCCAGAGGCTCAGAGGTAAGGCTGGCTAGGTGGATGGTGGCGTGTAGGATGTACACCTCTTCCAGGCCTGGCTCTAAACCTTATCACACAATCTGCCATCCTCCCTTTTCCCGACCATTAGTGGGCCAGCCGGGGGGGGGCAGCAAGGGACTCTGAAGAGGCCCCCAGAATGGCAGAGGCACAAGATAGAGGAGTCTAAGTCCCTGAGCCACCCTGCGGAGTAAAGCCTCCCAGCACACCTTGGACTGTGACACGAGGAATAAACTTTAGTTGCATCGGGCCACTGAGATTTGAGGGTTGTCTGTTTCAGCAGCTGGATTAATTACTCTGGTTATTTCTGAGTGGGTTTGAAGCTTAGCCGTATCTCTGTATCTCTCGTCAGAACCATATTCTATTTTCATTGTCTTCTGACTGGTCAGTCATCCTCACACCAGAATGTAAGCTTCCTGGGGTCAGAAAGTGTCTGTGACTCATCTCTGTACCCTACGGTCCCTGAATGAGGCTCAGAGAACATTAATTAAATATATAAACATGCAGCCATATATTTGTTAATAAAACATTTGCTCAATAAAACATTTTTCAGTAAAGAAGAAATAAATAATTGTTCAGTACCTTAAATATTTATGTTCTAAAGGCAGAAGAGAGAGGAGATCAGAAAAAACAGTTCATTCAATAATCAGGCTTACAAGGGTAAAAAGATCTGAGTTTGCATCTTATATGTCACTAAACTAAGCTGTGTGACCTTCAGCAAATTACTTAATGCTTCTTCCTCTCCCATTCCCCCTGCTTGTGTTCCCTCTCTCGCTGGCTGTCTCTGTCTCTGTCGAATAGATAAATAAATCTTTAAAAAAAATTTTGGGGGGCTTTCCTGGAAGTATCATGTGCTATTCTGGGTGCTATTGTGGTGTCAAAAGACAAGTAGAAGACACTTTTAACACCCAGGGAGTTTATGTCCCGGTAGTGGGAAGCACAGAACAAGTGTACAAAAAACTATGTTAAAGAAAATTTTCTAACTTTTCCTCTGAAACAAGAGCAGTGTTTTATATTATCAAAAGGTCTTTACATGCATTGTCTCACTTTATCCTCCTAACAACTCTATATCCTATGAACAATTGCCTATCCTATAAAATGGGTAGGCTGAGTCCCAATATACACGATTCCAAGCAAGCCGTACCCTGCACCATGCCCAGATTTTAGCATTCCCCCGACAGTATGCAGTTTATGACACACATGAAGTTGGAACATTGCTCGCTGTTTAGTTGGACACTCCTGAAGCGTTCAGCAGCATCCAGGTTGAGAGCCACATCGATTTAAATGGCAAGTGTGAGGAAATAGCAAGATATTGGAAAGAACACTAGATTTAGAATAACTGCGTTCTTCTGCTTTTAGGCATACGATCTTTGATTTAACTGCTCAAATTCTTGGGATCTCAGTTTCCTCAACTGCAAAGTAGGATCATGCTATCTTGCTTTCAGAGTTGTTCTGGGGTGGAAACGAGAACATTTTTGTGTGTATTTCCCATTAGTACATGTGTGTGCATAGTTTCTGGAATATGTTGGATAAATAAATATATAACGGGTATTTGTTAATTGTTTCCATTAATTGTCCTGCTATGTAACTGGCACATAATGCTTAACCTGACCAACCCTTATGGCTGTGAGTCTTTCAGAATGATGTAAATCAGCGAGCAGCACATCACTGCGGCCCAGGGTTGTTGACTAGGTAAGCTCAAGAACTGGTACCCGAACTCAGGCCTTCTGACCCTAGCAGCCATGCTGAGACGTGAATATTTTCAGCAAAGAGGATTGGTTTTAGCTGCGTTGATACATCTCAGACTGGTATAAAACTAAGCATTCTCTAAGTTTACTACAAGTGGAAGATGGAACGAGTTTTCTCCACTTTTTTTTTAATGCAAAATGCCTTTTATGATATCAGAAGTTCTGCAGTCTGACCCTACACTTCATTTATAAACTCACTTTTCTGTACTTTTATTCACACTGTGAACTACGATTTCTCTGAACGTACTCCAAGCTTTCCAGCCTCTAGGATTTTGCTTAAGCTGTCCCCTGTCCTATAAATGTCCTTTTTGAATGTTAACACTATATGTCTGACCCTTTAAGACCTAAGTGAACCACTTCCTCCTCAACACAGCTCCCTACCCCTATGCTGGTCACATTTTCNTAGAGCTCCTTCCTCAACACAGCCCCCCACCCCTATGCTGGTCACATTTTCTTTTTCCTCCAAGTTTCCATAATGCTTTATGCACTCTTTTATAAAGATTNAACACAGCTCCCTACCCCTATGCTGGTCACATTTTCTTTTTCCTCCAAGTTTCCATAATGCTTTATGCACTCTTTTATAAAGATTTTGTTTATTTGAGAGAGAAAGAGGGAGAGCGTGCATGCGAGCGGGGGGAGGGGCATAGGCAGAGGGAGAGAGAATCTCAAGCAGACTCAGCAGCGCTGAGCACAGAGCCTGACGTGAGGCTCAATCTCAGAANGAGCACAGAGCCTGACGTGAGGCTCAATCTCAGAACACTGAGATCATGCCCTGAGCCGAAATCAAGAGGTGTACCCTTAACCATTTGAGCCACCCAGGCTTCCCTATCAACTTGTTTTCACCTTTACTTCGCATTGCAATTATTAACCACATGATCCATGAATCCTAGGCACTTATAATTTGGGATTGGAAAGAACCCCGAATTAGGAGTATGGCGGTTCTGGATTTGCACCCCAGCCCCACTATTCTTAGTGAAGGGATCTTAGGCAAGTTAGTTAAACTTTCAGCTTCGGATTTTTTACCTGCAAATAGAAATCATATCTACCGCTCAGGGTGTAAGGAATACTGATAGTTCTCTGCACAGTGTCTGATACGTGGTAGGCACTCAATACGTAGCATTTCTTTTTCTCTTCTTCCTTTTCCTGAAAAATAGGATATTTGTATCCTACTTGCCTAAGTCCCATACACAGTGTTCAACACACAGTAGGTGCTCAATACCTCCTGTGCAGGCAATATATTTACAAAGTGATGTAATTTATTCAATCACAAATGAAAAAAAATGGACGGACAAATACATGAAAGAATAAAGTAGAATATGGCCCCTGAGATGTAAAAATGAATCTGAACTTCAAGTGTCTAGTTTCCATGTAATTGGTACTTTATCGTACTGTCTATTTTACTGTTTTTCCCTTGGATCCGTCATGAGGAATGAGCATCTTCCAGATCCTTAGGCAGGACAGGGTGTTTTATATCATCACTGCTTTGACTCTTCCTTCAGCTGTCTCTTTTTCTTTGAGCAACTCTCCGAAGACATCACACTGTTCTTCCTGGAGTGCATTGGCTGAGATATGCTAAAGACAGGCTACCTCCTAGAAGGAGAATGCCACACGTGATTGACATGACTTCCACTTCCTAGCCCTGCCCATGTTGCCCGCCCCAGTGCAGGAAACGCCAAAGATGCAGCTAACATGCTGAACTGAAACACACACTGAATTAAGCCTACATCTGTGGCTGTTAAAGTGGGGGAAAAGATTAATAAAGTGCATGTGGAAACTTGAAAGAATAATTAGCGGGACTTTTTATGTTTTGGCTGCAAAGTCGTCTCCACATTTAGCATAAAGCAGAACCTTTCTTCTAATCCTTCTGAGGATGAAGGATTGGCTCAAACTAAATTGGTTTTCTTTGTACATCCTTGAGATTTTTTTTCTTAATGTTATCATTTTTAAAAATTATTATATTTTAATCAGGCTCTTTGTGGGATCTGCGTTGTTTCTGGATTTGCCATCACCCCGTCGCACGATTAGCTGCCACGTGGGCCCTGATAAAAGAAAGCGCGTGAATTGTGGGCTGCAGAGAGCTTAAATCACACATCTTTCACAGGGACGCGTTCCGTCGCGATCAGGGCTGAGACGCTGGCTGCTAACAGCCCACCTCGCTGAGATGTAGAGTGAGTTATTGGTGTACATAATAAACTAACATCTGTACGGTGCATCTCAGAATGGGTGTCAGGGAAGCTAGAAGACAAAGCAGGATGGCATCATTAGGGCCAGATTTAAGACTCCAATTTGTGTATCATTTGCATAACAATGCACGGGAGCAACCATTCACTGTTCCCTTTCAGAATTCACATGTTTCACCTTCACAGGAACATTCCTACGGGAGGGAGGCAGAGAGGAGGTGCTTGCCAGAGGGATTCAGTCTGGGAGAGCATCCTTTCCATTCCGGAAGGAGCCTCTGAATTCATGGGGTCAGTAAGAATTCCCCTGTCTTCTGGACCCCCAGGGCCTCCCAAAAGGTCTCCCCTGCAGGAGTTCTGGGCACTCTGGGAGCTGGTTTGCACCAGTACCTTCTCTTCTGGCTCTGAGTCAGGGGCCAGGCACGTTTTTCAGTCCATAGACATTTATTGAGCACTGTAAGGTCAAGAAAAAGCCTTGGACTACCTTGGAGTCCAGAGACAGGAACGCGTGTCCTGCCGCGGGGCCATGTTCTCCCTTTGGCCCTTGGCTAGGAAGAGTCTCCTTTCGAGCCCAAATCTCCTTATCTCTGCAATAGGAATATTAATAATACTTGTATGGGTATCACTGACAGCTGGCTTTGTGCAGCAAGATGCTGAAAGTATTTAATCCTCGCAACAACCCTCTAAAATGATGACTTCCTTTTTGTTTTGTTTTGTTTTGTTTACCCATCAGGAAACTGAGGCACAGAGAAGTACTTGCCAGTCACTCAACTTCTGAGTGACAAAGCCAGGATATCCCAGTGTCTTTTTACCTCACATGATAGAGGCTCAACAATGTCAAATCGATAAATGCTTACACCTCTGGGTGCCAAGCATGGTGCCAGGTGCTGGGATTCAATGGGGAACAGAGCAGACTTGGCCCCCACCTTCATGCGACTTCCATCCAGGTTATAGATGGGGACATACTCCAAAAACTTGAATGTGCTGGTCCCACGCTCCCTTGTTCTATTTTGGCACCACTGTGCTACCTGGGGAGAACACAGGCTCTGGAAGCAAACATCTTGGTTTTGAATTCAGACTCCGTCACCTCCTTACTGTGTGTACTTGGCAAGTCTCTAAACCTCTCTGAGCCTGAGTTTTTTCATGGAAAAAAAAAGGATCCGAAAGTATTCCTGTCTCAAAAAGTTGTTAGGAGAATTAAATGACAACATCGTGAATGGGACATAGATTTCTTAACACCATGCCTTGTCACAAAGTAATTTCTAAATAATACTAGCTATTATTATTATTAATCAATCATTACAGCTGGCATGCAGCTGAGCAACTGTGACCTGAAGGATCAAAGGGGATCTTGCGTTTTATGTCTTAGTATTCTAAACTGGCCTTGGATCTTGAGACACTGGTTTTTCATTTTTTACCAAGGCCAGGCGCTGAGTCCCTTCTGGCCACAGCCAGCTGTGTGGGCATCTGGGCCAAGGAGCCCCATGAGGATGAGGCATATTTGCTGATTCTTCTTCACAGCAGACTCCGTCCAAGTTGCAGCTTTAGCGGGGTCCCGGCGTCCTCAGGCCACACACTCTGGGGCTCTCGGCACCTTCAGGGGATGGGCCTCACGTGTTCAGAATGACAATGACCCACCCTGCCTCCAGACACTGGCCCTGACACTGGTCCAAACTCCAGCCCGGGGCTCTGGGCAGACTCATGTATTACAGCCCTGCCCACAACACTTCGTCCACCCCCAATGCTCCCAACCCCTGTATCATCCTTGGCAGGGTAAAGGGCACAGTAGATCTTGTTGGGGTGATGAAAATGTTCTCAAACTGATTGATGGTGAAGGTTATACAACTGGGTGAGTTCACGAAAAATCATGGAATTGTGCAATTGAAATAGGTGAATTCTATCATGTATAAAATATACTGCAATGAAGTTATAAACAAAAATGGGAGCATGATTTTGGGGGCATTGAGGCTCACTAGTCTGACAAAAATCTTAGTTTCCTCATCTGGAACACAGGGATTCCTTGTAGCCTTGTAGCGAATGGCCTCCTCCTGGCTGAGAAGGCTGCGATATAAATTTTATTGTCAGTGGGAGTAACTAATTATGTGAGAAAAGCAAAAAACCGGGGGTGGGGTGGGGGGATAAAGTCAGTGTGAATGTGTTTCTTTTCCGTTCCTCAGGAGGCTGGCTTTAGCTCTGAAATGCATGTAACATTTTTTAAAAAGGCTTTTTTGAACACCTCTTTGGCAGGCTCCAGCTGCCTCCTCCGCCCCCCCCCCCACGCCCTGTGAAATGCTAATGGGAATGCAGTAAGTGTGTGTATGCTCAGGCTGTTCACTGTGCTCCAGGCACTATGTAAATATGGTTCGAGGGTGATCTCATCCCATCCCACAGCTGCTGTGCCCGGGACTCTCTTTCACAGATGGAGAAACTGAGGCTCAGAGGTTAAGCGGTGACTCCTGGCGGGGAGAAGGCAGAGATGGGCCTCCCAGGCCTTTCTCCCAGAACGGTCAGGGCGGGAGCGGGTGGGAGCCTCACCAGGGCACCTGTTAGAAATGCAGATTCTTGGGCCCTGCCCAGACCGACTGGATCAGAAACTCTGGCAGTAGGGCCCCAGAAATCTAATGTTCACTCTGGGTTGAGAACCACCGCCTCAGCTCTGCTGTTTCCTGGGGATCCGTTTACCAACTGAAGAAAAGTGCCAGGTGAGAGCCCGCATTGGATATGGCGCCGTGGGGAGGCCCTCCTGTTGCTGCCACACCTGTGCCCCAAGAGGAGGTCCTGTGCAAGCTGTGAGGTGGCAGCTCTGCCTTAAAAGCCAGACCGTCCTCAATGAAACCGTTCATGCAAATCAGCTTGGTGCAGGCAGGAAGAGTTGGCCCCATTGCAGGGCGTAGCCAAGTGTGGGTGAGAAAAGTGATACTAACTAACATCTATCAAATGCTTGGGGGGGGGTCAGGTGGTGTCCTCAGAACTTTGGAGGTGTTACTTGGTTTCATCATCCTAACTCCATGAGGACAGTGCTATCATTGCCCCTGTTATACAGATGAAGACGTGGAGGTGGAGAGAGGTTGAGTAGCTGGCATTCCTGGTTGGTGGCAGAACCGAGAGATGATTTTCAGCAGTCTGGCTCACTCTCCCCACTGCTTCTTCCCTGAGGGCTGTCCCAGCCAGTGGAAGCTGCCTGTGCTCCCTCTAGCTGCATGTCAGTTGTCTTCCTTTTGGGGCTCTTCTCAAAGATGCTCAACTCTTATTGATAAGATGCTCCCACTCCTGTAGAAAACTACTCAGTACTCCCCATGATGTGTTCCAGTGAGCCCCGCCTGCGTCCTCCCCCTGGCCAATGGATCGAGGCCAAGGATCTTCAAGTAAACCGAGTGCTTCCAGTGGCAACTGGCTTAGTATCTCCAGCCTTGGCCTGCCCTGGAATCAGAGCTACATTTGAATCCCAGCTCTTCCACTATCTAGCTGTTTGATCTCAGCTGTGGACTGAGCCTCAGTTTCTCTGAATGAATGAATGGATGAAAATTTGTGTAATATGCGTGCATATGCATCGGTATAATATATGAAAATAATGCATATTATTACTGGCCTCTCGGGGTGGCTGTGAGGCATAAATGTGAGAATATGAGTGACTTCAGAAAACCTCCGTGCACTCTGCAACATGAAGTATCACTTCTGATGCCCTCTGCCTGTTGCTCCCAGCTCCTTGGCTCTGACTCCCGTTAGAGCTCCTGCGCCCTGGCATGAGTCTATTATCTCAGTCTCAGAAGCAGAGTTTTCAGTAGCCTAGCACTGGGTCTGGGATGAATTACACATGCCAGTTTATTTCCTTAGTCTACCGGCCCCCACCTCCCACCCTTCCACCTTGAGCTTGGGGTGGCTAAGGAAGGCAGAAGCTGGCATAAACGAGGGATGGATTTTGGACTTAGAACCAGGCAGAGAAAAACTGGACAGGACTTCAAGAAGGGGCTGTGTCAGTTGCTGCTTTCTGTTTGTAAATTTTAAGGCCAACAGGTGCTCAGCGCAGTCATCTGACAGTGATGACCAGCAACATTTCCCACGTGGCCGCCCTGCCTGGGAAGCGTCCACAGATGCCAGTCAGAAAGCAATGACCCAGTGGACTTTCAATCTAAGTTGAAGGCACTGACACGGACCCAAGGTGCAAGAGAGGCAGAGTGAATGCTAAAGCCGAGGCACGCAGAGCAGAGCAGTCCTGACCCAGACAGGTGTGTTTGCTGTAAGAAGAGGAGCCCGAACAAGTTGGGTTAATGAAAATTTCCTCATTTGAATCATATTTTAAAAGACGGGAGGGAATTGCACATTTAAAGGAATCATTGAATACTTTGGCTAAATGAAGAATTGTCTGGTAAAATGAACTGTCTCCCTTCCACAGTGCAAATTATAAATAGTATCAATTGGATTTCCATAAAATGGAGGGCCAACTATCTAACACATGTCAGTAAAGAGAAACCAGCAAAATCAGGTTTCTTCTTTGACGTTTCTTTCGTCAGTGCCGTGGAGAGGAGCATAATATCCTCAACAGCCTGGAGAAGATGCTGTCATGATGCCCCCCATGCTGAGGTCATGATGCCAACCACAGTCACACAGGTGACTTCCTCAGCTCTCTACAATAACCCAGGGAGGGAGGGGCACGTGTCCCTGTTTCCTAGTCGGGGCATGTGAGGCTCCAAGAATTTGAGTGATTTTTCTAGGAAGATACATCCTATATCTAGGATAAAATGAACAAATGTGATGTTTATTAACAATACTCATAACAGTAACACATAATCTATGCCAGGCACTTCCATGCATCTTAATTAACCCTTACAACAATAAACCAATATACGACATAGTATTGTCGCCATTTTACAAATAAGGAAGGGGACTCAAAGGATAAATAACAGCCCAAATTTAGAGGACTGGTTGACCTAGGATTCAAACCCAGGTTTGTTTAGGTCCAAACTCTTGTATGTATGTATGTATGTATGTATGTATGTATGTATGTATGTATTTAATTTATGCCAGATATATGTTCTCTAGTGCTCCCAAGATGCTCTGGCACTTGAGATGAAGGCATTTGTTTATTTCAGATATCGTGGGTCCCCGTACATAATGTGTGTTGCGTTTTATCTGCTGCTTTCTTTGGCTTCAGGTGTCTAAAAGAGAAATGGTTAACTCTGCTTTGTAGATGATGACTCAGAAGCTCAGAGAGGTGTAGTAACAACGCAGACCTCGCAGGTGATGGGCGGCAAGGGCGGTCTGCTGTCCTCAGAGCCTATGTTGTTCTCCACATCCTAGTAGGTCGGGAAAGAAAAGAGTGTGAATTTCAGACTGATGGATATATATCAAGTGGCAGGAAATAGGTTGAGGAATTTACTGTATTTAGGCACTATACAGTTAACTCATAACCTACAGATACCAAAATATGCAAAGTGCCCACAAGTTTAAAAAAAACCAAAACCCACCCAAGTCTTCTAAGATGACAACACAGGGCTCAGTGGATTCATCAGCTAAGAAGGGAGTCATAGATTAATAATATAATAATAATAATAATAATAATGAATCCAAAAACTCAGACCTTAATGTTTGGATTGCATAAGACTCCAGAGCAGTGTGTTAGTTTCTTGTGGCAGCTGTAACTAATAATCACAGACTGGGGGGCTTAACACAGCAGTTTATTCTCTCACTGTTCTGTAGGCCAGAAGTCCGCCATCAGCATCCCATTGTGGAAATACAGGTGTTGGTAGGGCTGCGCTCCTAGAGACCCTGGACAATCTTTTCCTTGCCTCTTCCTGCTTCTGGTGGCTGCCAGCATTCCTGGGCTTGCAGCCACATCTCTTCAATCTCTGCCTCTGTCTTCACCTCCCTTCTCCTCTCCCTTTGCATCAAGTTTCCCTATCTTTCTCCTATAAAGATGCTTGTGATCGCATTTAGGCCTAACGGGGGTCATCTCTCTATCTCAAAGTCCCTATTATCATCATATCTGCAAAGACCCTTTTCCTTATAAAGTAACGTTGATGAGTTCCAGAGATTAGGACTTATTATCTTTGGGAGTCCTTACTTTGCCAACCATAGTCAGAAATGGGGCCCTAGTACTCCTAGGCAGCAGAGGGATGATCTGCAGTCTTCCTGTCCTTTATGGAGGAGAGTGTCCCTGCTCTCCCAAAGTGACAAGACCACCTTTCCACAAGTATGTGTCTCCATCCCTACTGAGAACTCAGGAAAGGTAGGGCTCTGGAAAAGAGCCCCTTTCACAGAAGGTGGCATGCAGGCTAAGACTTTAGAGATAGAAAAAAGTAAGGGGTGGGGAGAGCACGTGAGAGGTGAGGGAAATGACCAGAAAATGGAGGGGCAGAGAGAAAAGGCAGAGGATTAGGGCGACAAAGAGAAATGGTGGAGAGAAGAAGCAACTGAGAGAAGAAAAAGGAAGAATAATTTAGAGAAAAGTGAAGAAAAATAAAAAACAAGGATTGAGAAACTGGTGGAAAAGACAGGATAGGGAAGGAGCACAAGGGAAGATGGGAAAAAAATAACTAGAGAGAGGAAAGCTAGGAGGGAAGGAGATTGACAGCAGATGGGGAGAAAGAAGACAAAGATGAGGAGAGAAGAGAGCAGCAGGAAGATTGAAAGGCAGTAGACAGGAGAGCAGAGAGTGTTGAGCGAGGAGAGACACAGGTATGAGATGAAACAGCAGCAGAGAGAGGAAGAAGGCAGAGCTTGAACTCGCACTGGGAAAGAAAATATTAAAGGCATTTGGTAAGGTGACAAACGTCTTATATGTTAATGTGCTGAAATAAATACAGCAGCTGCAAGTTACAAATCACATTCATCGACTGTTAATGTCTGGTAATTGTCCCTACAGATATTTTCTGTCTGGTTCCAAACCCTGGCTTATCAGAGGACAACATGCTTTTGAAATTCCACATTATTTTGTAAGTACATTTCACATCCAAAAGTTCCACTAAGTATGATATACTGAAGACTTATTTAGTTTCCATTCAGCGGAGCTCCTGGGCTCAGCACAATGATTTTAAACTGGACATTTTGATCATCATTTTCCTGACATCCAAGGGCAGGACAGGCCTTCCCACTGTTCTCCAAGTCCTTTTTTAGCCTGATGGACGGCCTGCCTGCCTCTCTCCCTCCCTCACTCGCTGCCTCCTTCCCTCCTTTTCCTTCTTCTTCCCTTTCTTACTTTTAACTCCCTTCCTCCCTTCCTTTCTCTCTCAAGAGTTCCTTTTCATCCTTCCTTCCTTCCTTCTTTCCTTCCTTCCTTCCTTCCTTCCTTCCTCCCTCCCTCCTCTCATTTTTCTCCCTTCCTTTCTGACTTCCTTCCTTCCACCCTCTTCTTTCTCTCCTTTCTTCCTTCTTTCCTCTCTCTCTTTCTTCCTTCCTCCTCTCCTCTCCTCTCCTCTCCTCTCCTCTCCTCTCCTTTCTTTCCTTCTTCCCCACTTCTGCCTGTTTCTTTTTCTCTTTTCTTTCCCTCACTTTTTCCCCTTTTAAGTATCTCTTCCCTGGCAGCATAAAGTTGTAGACCAGGGTTTTTCAACCTAGGCACTGCTGACATTTGGGGCTGGCTAATTCTTTATGGTGGAGCTATTCTGTGTGCTGTAGGATTTTCACAGCATCCCCAGCCCTTACCCACTATATGCCAGTAGCACCCCCATTCCTGAGTTGTGACAACCAAAACTGTTCCCAGACAGCACCAAATATTTGCTGAGGGGGAAAATTACCCCTAGTTGAGAAAGGCTTTATTCTGTAGTCAGAGAAATCCAAGCTCCAACCACCCCACACTTCCTGGCTGTTTGATCACCGGCAGACCCAGCCTTTCAGGTGCGTCAGAATCCCCATTAAAGCTTGTTGAAGCACACCATCCTGGACCCCACCCCTGGAGCTTCTGGTCAGTAGATCTCTTCCGGGACCCAAGAGTGTGCATTTCTAACTCACCCCCAGGTGCCACTGCTGCCGCTGGTCCAGGACTGTGCTTTGAGAACCACTGCCCTGCCTCTAACTCGGCTGCTCTGCAATATGGTCACCAAAATACAGAGTTGATAAGACTTCCCTCTCCAGCTTGTTCTACATATTAAGAGAAATAACTTACCTAAGATACTGAACACAGGATCCTGGTCCATGCCAGGTAATAAATAAATGGTAGTTCATAAAGAAAGTCCTCTTAAAGAAGGCCTTTGACAGGAACTGTGTGGATTAAAAATGTGTATGGATATATTCACAGCAGCACCCAGGTGCTACCATTTTTTTTTTAAAGAGGTTCAGGGGCTTTTTAGCGACATAGAACGTGTGCTTATTAATAAACCTCTCTCAGTGGGATCACTCCCCTGCAGTAAGGGAAGATAAATGATCGAAGCCAGCATTGCACCTTAGATTCTGGAAATCTAGAATTGATACACCAGCACACATCCTTGTTAATAAGCCAGAGTGTTAACTCTGTTACTGTGTCCAGGAAGAAGAAGTGTCTGTGGGTACGGCGGCCTAAAAACCCTCTAATATCTTCTCCCCAGCTGAAAGGGAATTAACATTTATTGTGCATCCACGGTGTGCCAGGCAGGATGCTAGATGATATACATATGTGCATTTATTCCTCAAATTACTCTAAGAAGTCTCATCCCTATTTGTCACATTAAGAAACTGGGGCTCCAAGAGGGGTTGAGCAATTTGTCCAGTGCCATCCAGCCAGCATAATACAGTGTGGGGACAGTAGCTCCGCTCCGTGGGACTCCAGCTCCTGGATTCTGCCCACGGCTGCAGGGCGCGGGCCGGTGCAGGTCAGCACAGATCAGCACAGATCAGCACCATGCTCTTTAGAATGTTATAAGTCAAGTGTGTTGAAACTCTGTTCACATGCCTGTTCTCTTGTTAGAATTTTAGTTCCCTTTTTGAGGGCAAAGGATTTGTTCTCTTGTCTATGGTCCTGAAGCCTAGCCTAGCATAGTGACTTGCATGTGATTGGCCGTCAGTGCTCAGAGGGTAAATGAATGAACAGAAGACTGTCACTCCATCTGTTAGGAAGTGTCACTGAAACAATATGGGATTGCATGTCAAGAGGTCTAGGTTTTGGTTGGGAATGTCCACAGGTTCATTATATAACCTTAGTGAAGAAGTCACTTTCCCTTCCTGTTGTGGACTGAATTGTGTCTCCCCACCCAGTTTATATGGTAAAGTCCTAAGCCCCAGTGTGACTGTATTTAGAGATGGGGTCTTTAGGTAGTTATAATTAGATGAGGTCATGAGGATGGGGCCCTAATCCAGTAGAACTGGTGGCCTTAGAAGAAGAGAAAGAGAGAGAAAGAGGAAGAAAAGAAGAGATATTTTTCTCTCTTTCCATGTGTACACAGCAAAAAAGCCATGCAAGGACATAGCAAGAGGCTGTGAGAACTCCAACATAGGAGTTCTCCGAAGAAACCAGATCTATCAGCACCTTGATCTGGGACCCTCACCTTCAGAGCTGTGGGAAAGTAAATGTCTGTGGTATTTTGTTCGGCAGCCTGAACAGACTAATATATTCCCCCAACCATACTGTCATTATGAAACAAAGAACCTAGATTAGATGAACCATTTCAAGAATTTTCTAGAGAATGCCAGTTTTTGACAAAATGTTAATAGGTATGCCATCAAAATGAATTCTGTGATTAAAAGAGTTGGGAAAACCTTACATGTTCTATCCCTTTCCTGGAAATCCATGAATGTATACAAGGTTATGAGAAGTCTCAGAAGAAACAAAAAACAAAAGCAAGACAAAACAAAACAAAAACCCTTTTAACTCCGTTTAACCCAAAACTTTTCAATCTTACCGGGTAGATAATAGTTTATTCCCCTGAACTCATCCCCTTCTTTTTTGTTATTGTTGTTTGTTTTTAACAGACGAGGGAATTGAGAACAGGTTTAAAAGACTCCACAGGCACATAACCAACAGGGGGGCAGAGAAAAGTTCAAACTCCTGTCTGTACATCTCAGAAACCCAGGCTCTTTTCAATATGTATCATTTAGTGTCTGATTTAGAACATCCAATCCAAATGCTTCTGTGGAGAATCAGAAGTGGCAGATTTGGGGCAAACGGGCAGAGTATTAATAATAATAATATGTGCTACCATTTACTGAACATTTGGTATATTCCAGGTGCTGTTCTAGGTGCTTTAGATGTATTCATTTGAAATTCACAAATATCCTATAACAATAGAAGTCCTCATTCCACTAAAACTGTGTCATTTCTTTAGCGTTTTGAGGGTTAGAAACTAGGACAAGACTATCAGCCAAATGCAGCGGGTACCAGTGTACTGGCTGTATATCTTATCAGATATTCAAGAATGCAGCAAGAAATGTCACGGGGAGCTTTCGACAAAAATATTTAATTAATAGCAACAGCTACAGAAATGAATAATAGCATCCAAGCAATTACAGTGCTCAATAAAGCAGCTCTCGGAGGATGGGGTGGCAGCAGATTACTGACTGATGGACTGCATTTAAATATGTTATCTGCTCACTGGAAAGACCCCAGTGGGTCCCTCTCCTCCAGGACATGGCCAGCAGTAGTAGTAGTGTTGTATCTTTTTTTTTTCTTTTAATAGAGTAACAAATTGAATTATCTGGGAGAGTGGTCAGAGATTTCTGACCCTCTCTGAAATTTCCATCAATTCTTTTACCTTACCAATGAATAGTGGGAGCAACTGGAGGGATAGCTGAAAAGCACCCTAAATACTGTGTTTCAGGGTAAGTGTACTCATCAAGTGTTAATTGAGAATCAATGGGGAAACTTTTAAGGCTCCAATCCTGGCTATATGACCTTGGGTAAGTTACCTCACTTCTGTAAACTTCAGGGTTTTTTTTTGTTATTTGTGAAAAGGTGCACTGAGACTGACCTAATAGTGTAACGTGTGATGATGAAGTCATACTCCTGGCATATGGTGGCAGTTTGGTACATGGTAGTACCTTGTTTCCTAGGTAACTTCATCAGAGCTGGGGAGGTAGAATTTTATTTCACGGCTACTGAGGGGCCTATGGTAGGGGCACAAACCCAACTGGATTAAATGGGAGGAAGGAAAATCTAACAAAAAAAAACAAAGCATCTAGAAATACAGTAAAACACCACCCTGAGGATCTTTTTTTTATATATATATAAGACTTTTATTTATTTATTTGAGAGAGAGAAAGAGATAGAGAGCACAAGTGAGGGGATCAGCAGCCAGAGGGAGAGGGAGAAGCAGGCTTCCTGCTGAGCAGGGAGCCCGACATGCAGCTTGATCCCGGGACCCTGGGATCGTGACCTGAGCAGAAGGCAGATGCTTAACCAACTGAGCCACCCAAGTGCCCCCACCCTGAGGATCTAAGTAGAGTCTAAAAATTCCAGGTAAGATTCAGAATTGCATTATTGTAAGGTTAACACAGTGATTAGGATATGCATGCTACAGAGGACAAAGCCAACCACCAAACATTTTATATCTAAATTTGCATCCCATAAAGCACAGGGTTGTGGAATGTCACTGTAAAGGAACTCATAACTGGTGGGAGTCCTAGGAAGTAGCTGGCACCATAAGATTGCCTATTGATATGATTCAAAGCAGGACATCAACCCTTGAGATGTGTATTTCTTAAGGCAGGGAGGGACATAATCTCAGAGTGTCCAGAAGCAGTCTTTGCACTATAGCATATTTATTTTTGTAGCATCTGCTCAGCTGTGAGTTCCTTTCTTTTCATTCAATAAATATTGAATGGGAAAATTATTGTAAGCCAACCAAAATACTAGGCACTAGGGATACGGTGGTGAGTAAGTAATGATCTAGCAGGAACAACAGACCCTAAGCCATAAATTGCACAAATAATTAAATGTGTCATAAGAGCCATGAAGAAAAAATAAAGTATGCTGGAGAGCATACCTTGTTAGGTAAAGGCTGAAACTATCCAGATCAGTCTCTTCCATCTGGAACAGTGACTCGTGTACACTAAATGTTTAGTGAGTTCTCATTTACCTGAATTAAATGGAACTAAACAGTGGCACTCCCCCATTATCTATAGGAGAGTAAATAGTTCTCTCCCACGGGACTCTTATACATACAATTCTGAAAGTTACTTGGGTGATGACCCAAATCAGATTCTAAATAAGATAGTACAAAGAAATATAGAAGGGCCGATAGGTATACTAAACAGCAGGAAGAAGCATCCATCTGATATCAATTTGACAGTGAGGGAAGTAACAGACTATTAACAAGCAGACATAGGTCCTACAAGCATGGTACTCGGGCCACTTGGTGCATGTCGAACATGCCTGCAAAATCCTGGTGGTGCCCTAGTGCTTTTCCCAGAATACAGCAATGTGTGTCCATGATGAAAACCCACCACGTTTAAACTATTTCAAAGCATATGGGAATAAACACAGTAAGCTTGGTTTTGTTCCAGGCATCATTGCTTATCCTTCATGTGGCTTGGTGTAAGACACTCAGCCCCTCTGAACCTCAATGTCTTCATCTGTGGGAATAGACTTCCCAGTCATAGCCAAAGGATTGGTGAGATAAACAGAGTGGCAAATGTGAAAGTGCTTTGTACACAAGAAAAGTTGAATTACATCTCTCTGTTCCAGAGCATTCCTCTGATCTTCACATTTGGACTTCCATCTGCCTTCTGCCCATTTCCACGTGGATGTCTCCCAAGTATCTCATATTAGCATGTTCAAAACTGATTTCTGAGTTCTCACCCACATTGAGTTGTTACTCAGCCTTCCCCACCATAATCTGCCTAATTGCTTAAGGACTTTTCCCTCTCCCTCTCCCATACCCAGTCCACCAGCTAGTCCAAACCACTCTTGAATCTATGTGATTCTTTATTCTCCTTTGCCTCTACCTCAACTCCAGCCACCTTGACTGCTCTCCTGGACTGTGACAGTTGCACCCCAAGTGGTCCCCCTGGTTTGCTTCTGGTACCCCCCACCCATTCTCTTCACAACAGCCAAGATGATCCTTCTAAAACATCAGTCCATTTACATTACTTCTCTGCACAAAAACCTCCAAGGATTTCTCTCTGTATTTACAAGAAAATCTAAACTCCTTCCTAGAGTCTCTGAAGCCCTATTCTATATCCTACCTGGCCTCCTTTCTGCCCAATCTCTGTTCCCTCCCTGTACTCACCTGGGTCCAGACAGGGATCCTCCCTACTGCTCCTCCAACCTGCTCACACCTACCTCTATACAGAGCTTCTGTACCAACAGAGGGGAGCCATGCTCTCTTCTGGGATAGGATAAGACAAGGAGTAGAAGGATCCATCCACAGGAACCTGTCCTATCCTTGAAAATTATGATTTTCTTCCTTATGAGGGAAACTTCAGGGGAAAGTCATTAAACTCAGTTGCTGGTTCTCATACCTTCCTCTGGGCCAGACTGAGAAGCACAGGGACCAAAATTTTCTCTTTATTCTTCCTAGAAAATTGAATTATATATTTTACTTCATCCTTATCTGTACTGCCTAAATGGTTTTTCAATACTTTTGTATTCCTTTTTGTTGTAAGATTTATTTTGGATTGTTACATAAACATCCAGAAAAGTGCACAAATCATATCTGTGGAAATGGATGTATTTTCCCAAATGGACACATTATTGTAACCAGCACCCAGGCTATGAAGTAGGTCATTCCCAATACTCTTTCTCAACTCTTGGGCTATCAGCTCCCCTAGTGAGCTTTCTCTGGCCTGTGGAGCCTAGTTCTGTGCCTCTCTTCTCTGGCCTCCTCCCTACAGCCTGTGTCCTTGTATCTGCTGTCACAGCACTGCTTACTGTATGGTGTCTTGACTGTTATAAGTCCCCCTTACCCACAAGGACAGTAATCGTATTTCATTCTGTATTCCTAGCACAATGCCTGGGGAAGGGTGTATATTAGCCAATGCTTGTTGAACTTAACTCATTGAAATAAGGCAAGATAGCAATGATATCTATAAGACCAACTCAAATATTGAAGTTGACTCAAATCTTAGGTTCTTAGGAAAGTTACTAATTGTCAAAACTTTAGAGAATTATTAGCACTCACTGGAGGTAAGACAATGCTTCTGTAATAGCTTCATTTCTCCCTGGCCGGCAGGGTTGGAGATAAATTAATCCATCTGTTCCACACAGTGCTATTGTGTGTATGTGCCAAGTACTGTGCTAGACAAGAGGAAGTTGGGGTAAAGAGTGAAGGAAAGGTCACAAAACCTGCTTTATAGAGTTGTGACAAGAATTGAATACAGCACCATACACAGCACAGCGCTTGACCCAGTAGATACTTCACTAATGCTACTGCTCTTCTCTTCTTTCCACCCCAGCAGCGGGGACGTCCCGGAAAAGGGCTGTGGTCCTAATGTCCGAAGAGTCTGGGGTGAGCCTTGGGCACATATATGAGTACGCTCAATCCTGAAATGTGTCTCCAGTGTGAATAAGTGGCCTTCTCATTCATCTCTTGGCAATTCCTTCTAGGATTGCCTTGCTCGAGTCTGCACAGTCTGGCACTCTGTTTCTAGCCCTTTCTCTGGGACCAAATCATATGGGGTCCCATACTGTTGCCCTTTATTTTTCATATTGTCCACTGCCTTTTCTCCTGCTGTCTATCCTGTCATCAGCCTGGATGTCTGGGGCAAGGTATTAGGTCTTGTGGAGGGAAGATAATTTCATGCTAAGAAAGACCTGTGTTGGGGTCCTTCATCTGTTTAAAAGCTGGGTGCCTTTCTGTGAGTGAATTAACCTCTCTGAGCTCATTTGTAATGAATCTCAGGACATCATTCTCACAGACCTTTTGTGAGGATAGAAGAAATGTTTGTGTTTAAGACACTCAGAGATTAACTGGGAAGGGACCTAACAGATGGACATTGTTATGCTTCAGGGATACCAAACAAAGGCGGGCTTAGGTAGTGGTAAAGAGGATGTGATTTATAAGGAAACATGTGGGGTTGAATTCCATTTCCAACATCTACCAGGTATGTTGTTTTGGGCAAGTAACTTATTCTTTCTAGGTTAATCTTTTAGGGTTGTTGTAAAAATAAATGAGATGACATAGGTGTGTCGTAAAGAGTTTAATATTCATTGTTACCACATCAGTACCATCATTATCTTGGACTCACACAAAGTCCCAGTTTACCATCACTCTTAGACACCAGCTTCTGGGAGCTGAAGAGACACCTCTGCTATCCGACTAGTTCCCCATTTCTAGCATGGCTCCCTCCCTTCTGCACCTTCTCACTGATGAGTTCCATGGTGTGTTGCAGCCTGGCTTGGCTGAATTATGACAATCAGGGTTGCAAATGATAAATACAGGGCCTGTCACATCTTGGAGAAATGGCACATCATTTGTCTAGTTCCCACCAATGCTTTGAATTTTGAGGGCAAAGAAAGTAGAGGAGGAGAGTGCAAATGATAATGCAAAGTCCCAGAAATTAATGAGGTAATGGGTGAGCACATTTCCATCCAAATGAGCTGGGGTCATGTTCCTGAGAAGGAACAACAAAGAGGAATAGCCAATTGAACAAGCTCAAAGTGGAAATCAAGCAAACAGGCTGAATAAATCAATGTCCAGTTGAGTCTTATTTGTGGCAATTACTTCCCTGAGCTTCCAGTCCCCGGTGCCCCATGTGTGGGCTACAGACGCTCATTTAGCGGCCCCAAGGTTGACATCTTAATGTTCTCCTTCCCACGTTAAAAATGGATATCTGCTTGGGAATTCATATATGTCGTTAGTGGTTCCATCAAATCCTTTCTTGTTCAAAGAAACAGAAAAAGAAGAAAGTCAGAGATGAGGGCATCCTGGGGTGGCAGGAAGACGGCGGCCCTGGGAGTTACGACACTGCCTTCACCCTTTACTAGCTATGTGGCGAAGGGCAGGGTCCTCCACTTGCCCGAGTCAAAAGAAGAATAAGTTTAAGCATCCCTGCTCATTTGTTCTCTCTGTCCTTTGTATCTCACATGGTTGTGAAAGTACTTCCTGTTAATCATGCAGTGACTAAGTCATGTTGGGAGGTACCACCAGGGTGCAGGGGCTCTTGAGAGGAGGGCGAACAGAACAGCCACATGTCAAGCACTGCTACTTCTATGTTCCCACTTAATCCTTAGGTCTACTCTATGGGCTATTAGCATCTTTATTCCATTTTTGTAGTGGTGGCAACTGAGGCACAGAGAATTGAAGTAACTTGCACAAGGTCACGTAGGCGGTTAAGTGGCAGAGCTCGGGTTGGAGCCAGGCTTCTCTGACTCCAGAGCCTGTGTTCTCCTCACAGAGGGGTGGCCTGAGGATTTCAGATGTCCTCTGAGATGCTTCTTTCAGCTGAGGAAATGGGTCTCTCCAGAGGTGTGGCGAAAGAAGGGCCCAGAGCTGAGGCTGTCGAGGTCTCTGCTTCTCAGCTGCTCTCAGTGGAAGCCAATGTTGGGAATGCCTGGTGATTCTAGAATGGTATTCCTATTGATTCAACTTGCTGAAGAGGCTCTGGGGTACTTTAGCTGTTAAGCAGTTGGGAGTCTCAGAACACTGGCTACCTGAGGTCCCAAATCTCTGGCCCCCTGACCCCCCTCATATTTCCACTAGGAAACCTGTGGACTCTAAGAGCCCAATGGGCACTGTGCTGTGCTTGGATTATAGTCACAGGGGCCAATAGGCCTAGGGATTCCACCTTATTAGAGCCCAGTAAGACTCATGGGGAAGATGAGTCTTGGTGACGGGAACCTGTTCTAGCTCAGTGTGAGGGAGTTTCTCTCAAGGGGAAGGATTTCAGGTTTTTTGAGTATCTACCATGAGCCAGGAACTTTATACACATAGCCCTCAATCTATAGCCCTCAAATCTCCTACCTGAGATGCATTTCACTTCCCCCATCTTATCTTATTTTTCCCTACCTTAAGTATGTTTTCTCTTAATGTACTTATCACACTCTTGTATGTATAGTTCATTTGTTCATTCATTCATTCATTCATTCATTCATTCATTCATTCATATGAGGGAATGAAGCTCAGAGAGGTTAAGTGACTTGTCCAAGATGACACAGCCATAGAGGGAGTGAGAATTCAGAATAGGAACCCAGGTCTATGTGTCTGCAAATGCTCTGTTTTCCACTTTGGCACCTCACCTCTTCTAAGGTAACTTCAGGGCTCTTCTTCCCTGGAAAGCTCAGTATGGATGGGATCAAGCCTATGGTTTTCTCACCATTCTGCCTACAAAGCTGAAATGGACCAGTCCCTTCACGCTGTGGTCCTGATCCTTTCCAGGGCATCTTCCTTTTTAATGCAGGGAGTCTCTCCTGGGTGGGTCTGGACTTGTAAGCACTCACCTGGCCCCAAGCTCAGTGGGACAACCCAACTGTCAGTGTTCTCTCCTGTTAGCTACTTAATTGCAACCTCAGGAAGGAAAGGATGAGTGCGTGCTACCTGCCAGATGCCCCAGGCGTGTGTTCGCATCCCAAGTACACTCCTCATCTCTGCTGCCTTTTTTTTTCCTTCCCCATTAGTAACCTTGGTGTTTTCCTGCACAGAAATCACTCTGCTTTGGAGGGGACACTTCACAGCGCTCTCCATTCCCTCCCCCAACTCCTTCACCAGCAAATTAAAACTTCTCTCAACACCAGCAGAGGCAGGCAGGCATCTTATATAAATGGTAATTAGTGCAGCCTCACTGAGGACCTGGTGGGAAAGATGGAGGCATCCTTTTTTCTGAGCTGAGTACCCTTTGCATTTGTTTGGACCGCTTTTAAGGTACTTATCACACTCTTCCTTGTATGGTTCATTCCTTCACTCATTCATTCATTCATTCATTCATTCAGAAATGTTCCAGAACACTGTGGAAGGAGCACACACCTTGGTGTTAGACATACCCCAGTTTGAATCCTGAGGTTTTCAGCTTGCTCTTTGACTGATCTTTTCCCCTGGAGAATAGACCTTATCTTTCTGAGCCCCAGCTTCCTCATTTCTAGAACCAGGGAACCAATACCACCCGTATTGTTTTGCAGTAGGGTTGAATGAGATCATGCCAGTGAAATGCATTACATAAAAGGTAAAACAAAACAACAAAAAACTCACATAACTGTGAATTACCATTATAGAAAATAGAATCCAGCTTTGTCTGTGTGGCTGGGCAGCATTGTCTACTGGAGGGGCTGATACAGGCAGGGAGCTGGAGTTCCCATTACCTGAAGAGCATCCCATAAAGGGAGCTGACTTGTTCTGTGTAGTTCCAGAGGGAGAACCACAGCCAATTGATGAAAGTTCCTGAAAGACAGATATTGGTTATATTTACCAAAAAAAAAAAAAAAAGTTATAACAACCCAGAGCCACACAATAAAGGCAATATTGAACACTTAGTGCATAGGGATCTGGAGTTAGAAAGCCTAATGTGGAATCTCAGCTCTACTCCTTATAAGCTGAGTAGACTTGAACAATTTATTTCAACTCTCTGATCCTCAGGATCCATATTCATGAGCTAGAGGTAATAATAACCATCTCATGGGTTTTTTGGCGCATATAAAGCCCAGTGCCTAGCATGTAGTAAATATTCAATAAAATGGTAGTTAATTACAATGTGAATAATAATAATAGTTGCTGAAGGCCTTCTGAGGTGATAAGCTCCCTGTGGAGAGCCAAGAAGAGGACAGAACTGCTGTGAAGTCAGCCTCAGGGGATGTCTTTGGGTGACAGTGCTCTGATGAAATTAAAAAGCAAGAAGCCTCCTGTCCTGTGTCACAAATAGGAACTTCCAGAATTGGGATCTCTCACCTCTGTGGACTCCAGTCCACACTAGAAGAGAAGGTAAAGCAGCAGAGAAGGCATGGTGTTCCGTCAGGGAGCCTGGAGAGAAGATAGGGAGGCAGCGAGGCTGGGTCTTCCCTCCCTTCCCGGCTCTGCAGGAAAGCTGAGCAGCCATCATAGAACAGCTCGGAGGTTCAGTGTTGACTCTGTCAAGTGGGAAGGGCATTGCCTGGGAATATGTATGACCAACTGTGTGTCAGTTCAAACAAGTTGGGTAATCTCTGAGCCTCAGTGTCTTTACCTACAAAGTGAAGGGATGACAATACCTACCATATAGGGTTATTAGGATAAAACATGCTGATGGATGGGAAGCCCCTTGTTCCATCTCTGGTACGTGGCTTAATCACTATGTTGTTCACACCCTTTCTGAGTACATTAAGAGCCCCTGGGCGATGGGCAGCGTTTGTCTTGGTGCTTGTGCGTGCATGAAGAACACTGGCCACACCTCTTTTCCTATTCCCCCACATTTGGTCAGTGGGCAACTCTGTCCAGGAAACTTTGACTGCTTCTTCCTCCAAAGCCTAACAAGTCCCAGTGTGGCTAATACAGCCAATCTTTCCCTTTTTCTCTTTTTTGAGGTTCTATGGGTAAAGAATCACACTAGAAGCCATATTTGTTTTTCTCATTGAATCCTCATATCAGTCATTCGTCCACCCATTCTTCTGCAATTATTAGTTTCTATTTAGTACACTTATTAAGCACATATTGTGTTCCAGGCACTGTGGTAGGACATAGAAGACAGAGGTAAATACCACATATCCCTTGCCTTTAAGGACTATCATCTCGTAAACAAATTCAACTGGTAACCGCAAAAATTATAATATGGATATCATTATTTCCACATTACAGATGCAGAAATAAAGGCTTAGAGAGTTATAAAGATACTAAAGCAGGTTTTCATTCTACGTTCTGCTATGCTTTCTTTAACCCTGCCCTGAAAGCTATAGTTTCCAAAGCCCCTTTATTGAACTCTATGCTTTCCAAGTTGGACAATTGCATTTGGGAAGAAAAGGAATGGGAGGGAAGGAGTAAACAGAGAGCAGAGAAATGCAATTTAACTTACTTACAGACCCTTTTAAGCAACTGACCTTCATGCTTTTCGTGGAACCTGTTGAGTTAATAGTATGTTGGGGTGCCCAAATTATTAACATGTAGTTGGGAAATGTGTTTCTCAAATGTAAAATAAAAGCACCTTGCCTCCAAACTCTAAGATCTCATTAAATGAGCTAATTCACCTACTGCTTAATTTGCTGGAAGCCCTGTGAGTAATTAGGCTGCTGACATCTTCCAAAATTATATTCTTAATTGTTGCATTCTTTTGCATCACAATGAAGCTGCCCAGCCTTCCTCCTAGAGTGCCTTCCTCTTCTCCCCACCACAGCTCCTTGGTGAAAAAAGGAGAGTTTTGCATTTAGCACACTTACCATCATGAACATAATTAGGGGGAAATATTAATTAGAAAGACCACCCTGGAGATCCAACAGAATATTTGAAGCTATGGGTTTGCTTGTTTTCTTTCTTTCTTTTTTTTTTTTCCTAAGGCTAGTCCTGAGCCCTGAAATCCTGCAGCTGTTATTTGCCAAGGCAAGCTCCTATTTCTTGATATTGTTTGCAACAATTTATAAGTGCTTACTGGAGCGATGCTGCCTTGCTTTGGCTTGTAACCCATAACACAATATTTCACTCTTGAGATGTTGCATCCATTTGTCATAGTAAATGTGTGTGTGTGCATGTGTGTGTGTGTGCGTGCGTGTGTGTGTGTGTGTGTGTTTACACTCTGGGAAACAGTAGCATCCTCCTTACATAAATAATACTGTTCTGGGGAAAACGTATGCTGAGCCATTTCCCAGAGAACCACTGCACACACATTTTGGGCTCACTGTAGATAGACTCTCTAATTGCTTTGAATTTACTTTAGTACTTGACTGGGGATTGCTTTGAGGTGATTATGAAAGAATAAGGAGGCTTCTGCAAGGAGAATTTAGAAAGAAAGTGCTTAAGAGACTCTCTGTTTTCAAGTTTCTGGGTGAGCGAGTGAGAGCCTCCAGTTGCTGGTAGATGACAGTGCTGCCCCTTCACCAGAACAGTGGGGTTGGGATCCTCCTCAGCGACTCTTATTTTGGTATGACAAGTCCAACTGTGCCCTCACCGCCTTGCTCTTTCATTGCCTGGGAACCACTAGATGCTCTTGCTTCCTGGCAGCTGGAGAGCTGTTTAGCATTCCTGTTTGTAGTGTGCCCAGACTATGTTCTCTTCTGCTGTGCCCAGTGAGCTCATTGGCCGCCTGGGATTCCCATCATTCAATGCCTAGAATATGTTGGCCAGATTCCCCCCACCCCCTGCTCTTTCAGCGTGCCTTTAACTAAGGAGTTCCCATGTTTGGGAAGAGATCCTTTCTGGTTCTCACTTCACAACACGCTTTCTGTATGGGCTTACATCAGTCGTTTAAGCCCTCAGGGTTTCTGTTTTTATTTAATATGTTAAAGGTCAAGGCTTCTCTCAGGTACAAATTGTGGGGGATGCATGCATGTTGGGTGTCAGAAATCCAACTCAGGAGAGATTGAACATTTATCTCTCTGTGTGTTTTGCCTTCCTAAGGACGAAAAAAAACGATGACCTAATTGAGTAATGAGAATGGGCAAGAGGCTCAGAGTGCACTGTAAGACTTGGATTCAAACAGACCTGACTGCAAGCCAGCTCCACAACTTAAGAGCTCTGTGACTTTGGATGCCCTCCCCTCTCTGAGTCTCCATTTCCTCTTGGCAGTGCAGGACCATAATACCTACCTAGAGCCCAACCCCCAACCGTGGAAAGGAAATGAGAAAATGTTGGTGAAAGTTATGAACACAGCGCCTGGCATACACAGGGCTCTCAGGAAAGGTTAATTCCTATTCCATCCTCCTTGAGAAAGGGTGTGCCAGAATTGAAGTCCTAAAACAGAAACTTAAATCAGTAACCAGTAGCATAAGGCAAAGGGTATAAGGAGAAAATGGGAAGCCATCTGCCTTACTGATAGTGAATTTTGCTTCTTGAAGGCAGCTTTGGGAAGGTGAGGTATCTACCTTCTTTCTCATCTGTAGTAGGGTTTCTTTTTCTTTCTTTCCTTCCTTCCTCTCTTTCTTTCTTTCCTTTTTTTTTTTTTTAAGATGCTAAAAAACCATGGGGTGCCTGGCTGGCTCAGTTGATAAAGCATGCAACTCCTGATCTTGAGGTTGTAAGTTTGAGCCCCGTGTTGGGTGTGGAGATTACTTAAAAGTAAAATCTTAAAAAAAAAAAAAAGAAAGAAAGAAAGAAAGAAAGAAAGAAAGAAAAAAAAAGATACTAAAACCACAATAAAAGTACTAACACTAATCAATGTCTGAGTCAGGCATTGTGCTTTCTAAGTGATATACACAGACTAACTCTAGTCCTGACACCAGCTTGGGGTTGCATTTTATAAAGAAACAGATACAAAGTCAGATATCCAAGAGAGAATAGAGTTTGGGCTTGAACGGTTTAATTCTAAATCTACCACTCCCGTTCAATTTCTGTCAGATAGAGTCTAGCAGAACACAATGGTTATTAAAGTAACCACATAGCTGGTCCTTTTGATTAATATGGGTGCTTTATCTAAAACAGGTTCTGGTCTAAACAGCAATTCACCTTTGCATCACCAACATCTGTGCATAGTAACTGCCAACTTAAATGCTGAATAAGTAAATGAAGAAAGGGCTAACTCTAATTGGCCATCTGGATAAACCCACACCCCACCTTAGGAAAGAGCCAAACTCTATATCCTGAAATGAACTTTCTTATTACCTGGAAGAGCTCCCAGTAGGTGGAACATGGTGCCATCATCCAGAGCTAAGGGACAAGAAGTAAAGTTCGATTTCCTATTACAGAAGGAAGAGAATTTTCCATAAACCACAATTAATTCTTGGGACTGGATTTTGACTTGAACGCCAGTGTTAGCTCTCACTGAGGAGCACTGGAGAACTTTCAGAGGGCAGATGGTAAAATTGAATCTCACCTTCTTCAGTGCTCAGATCTCACAAACCCATGGTAGCCAACATGAAGTTAGTCAGTGTCCTTTCTCTGTGGACTGGTATTCTTACCACCAAAGCCTACTGATAGTTGATTCAAATGTGCTATGTGGCTAGCTGTTCCAGAGACTAGTGACAGAATGGACTCTCAAAGCTACTTGCTTTCTTACCAACCAGTTTGAACATTTTAAAATAAAGAAGAAAAGTATGTGGTACAAGAGAGAAGAAACTAATTGATGCAAGAGAGAAGAAACTAATATTTATTGAACAGTAGTCTGTCTTAGGCAATGTTCTGGGCATCTTCAGTAAAATAAATTATATAATATTTACCAAAAATCCATGACATACATTATGCCCATTTTATAGAGGAGGACAATACTGCCTATTCAATCAATAAGGCTCATTTGGCTGGTATTGAATTTATGTCAGGAGATAAGAGAGATGAAGGGAAATTACAATGTGATTTTGCCATTTTTTCAGAGTATCCATGATACTGTTTGGGCAAAGATAGGCACCCATAGGAAAAAAATATATATAAGCCAAGCTATTAAAGAATTATAACCTCTTACATATACATACATAGTCTCATCATTGAAGTATAACTATTACTGATGTTAAGTACATCTTCTTTCAGCACTGTTATAAGATTTTAATATAAGATTTTAAAACTTTTTTGGATTATTACTGTACACAGAATTTAGAATCCTGCTTTTTCACTGATCATTAATTCATTTTCCATATTATTATTTCAAACTCTATAAACATAGTGCTTAATAACGGCATAGTATTCTAACCAGTGGCTGTCTCTTCCAATTGTTTTCCCCTTCCTTATTCCTCTCTTCTTTCTCCTCCTCCTCCCTCACCCCGCCCCCCGTGACTACTACTAGGACCACACTACTACCAGTATTGCTGCTTCTTTACAGTTAATCTTTATTCAGAGCTTTCACTGTGTTAGATTCTGAGTTAAAGTCTTTTCTTGTAAAATCTCATTCAATCCTCACTGTAACTCTATGAAGTAGATTCTGCTATTATTCCTTTACTGAAATGAATATAAAGATGGGGCAACTAATGCACAGAAAGGTTAAATAATTGACCTAAGAAACACAAATATTAAGAAGTAGAGCTAGGATTTTCTTTTTTTTTTTTTCTGATTCTGGAACTGCAGTTCATAATCATGCCATTTCCTTGTTGTTAGGCATTTAGGTTGATTCCAGTCTTTTCCTGTAATATCCTTGTGTGCTATGTATAGTTACTTTTGATTAATTTCTTAAAAGAGATTTACAAAAAAGGCATGACCGAGTAAAAGACCATGAATATTTTACAGACTCGTAATACATACAGCCAAATTGCTTTCCAAAAGTTCTATCCAGTTACATTTCTGCCAGCAGTGTATGAGAGTGCCCATTTTATCACTCATTTGTCAGAAATGAAAAGGGAAACAAAAGAAAAAGTGAAGGACCCTACATGACTAACAGTTTCAGACATGCACAATCTGAGAGTTCTAGAGATCCTCATTAGTAGGGGTCTGAGAGCATCCTGGGAAAGGTAGAGAGAAAAGTACCCTCAGATGGGGGCAAGAAAGTACTTTAGAAACATTTAGAATCAGAATATTTGGATTTGAGGACCATCTCTACCATTTACTAACTGTTGGCTCTAAGATTTTGGTTTCCTCTTTGTTAATTTATTTCATTTATTCCAATTGTGTGTGTGGATGAGGGGAGGCATGGATAGAGTGGAGATTAGGAAAAGCTTTAGAAAAGCAGGAGTTGTTCAGCTGGGCCTTAGATGGTGGGGTAGTTTTGAGTTGGTGAGGAGATAGCAGAAGGGCATTCTGGTTAAAAGGGGCTCCTGAACCATAACCTAGAGTCCACAACTTATTCTGAGGACAGTGCAAGCTATGAATACTCACAGCATGGGACAGTGGCTAGAGTTGGGGTTGGCATGGCAAGCTTGGGCAGAATCTCGAGAGCCTTAATTATGATCCCCAAGAATTCATCTATAAAAAGATTCATTCGAAGTTTGCTTCCACTCTTGCTTTGAGGGGAGTGGCTTGATCATATTTCTAGTTTTAGGAGACAGCTCTGAGTAAACCAGAACAAACACTGGACAGAGATGCACTACTCAGATAAGCCTGAAATAATCTAGGCAAGACATGAAAAAGACCTAATTTTCAGTTCAGAGTGACCATAGCCATACTAGAAGTACATATGTTTTAGGGGGAGCCCAGTAAAGGGATTAATCAATTTCTACCCACAATAGGGGTTAAGGGAAAGGGTTTGGAGAATTAAATGTATCCAAAGTGAATATATACAACTACTCTACAAGGAGGGAAATCTTATCCCCATTTTACA